>NC_140573.1:15767893-16350393 GCF_057381845.1 Rhamphochromis longiceps | reverse complement strand
ACAGCAGTATAACTGGTACATCCTCTTGATAGGTCAACCATCCAGAACTCAATCAGCAAACACACTTGCACACACCCTGGGGCTCCTTACATCTCACACTCATATTCAAATTGTTTATGCTCACAATCTATCCATGTTAATGAGTGTGTGGTGAAACATACTGATTGTTTCACCAGCATGCAGATGAGAAGAGGTATGCTATATGTACCCATGTGTCTATCTGTGCCTTTGTGGGGACTAATTTGAGAATCTGAATGAGTGAATTTTGGAAAGTGAGAACAATGTTTGATGAATGGGGATATGTTTTTGAAGAAAAAGGAAAGTAGGGAATCAACATTTTTATAAAATGAGCACTTGAACTCAAAGTTAGAAAGGAGTTTACTTTAATCTGATAGAAATCTTTGAGAGGGGAAAACAGGATGAGTTTGAAAATTAACCTCGTGTAATCCACCAGGTCATTGCCAACCTATTTAGGGTTACAGGTAGTGGTAAGGTTCAGTTAACTTCAAACCCTTTTAAAATAATTTTTGCCTATTTTGGGGACTTGGATAGAAAAGCTTAGAAAAGAAATTGCAATGCCCAAATACTGCCTCAGTTCATCGCCACAGCAAAAAAAAAAATTAACTAAATCAATCAAGAAAAAACTGAACTTCAGACTGAGAGTTATAGAATTTAAGTAAATTGTATTTTGGTGAATGAAGATCTGGTTATAATCACAGATCTGATTTATCAGCCCAGCTATGAATGCACTCTTGGATGCTGTTCATTATTCTGCCCTTTGCTGGTGATGTTTAAAATCATCTTGTATGAAAACGTTGGGTGGTTGTTCCGGTTTTGAAACACATAAAAGGCCTTTAGCAAGACATGTGGAACACATGGGAGACAGGATAAGATGAAAACTCACTCACTCAAATACAACCAACAGAGAAACAAACAAAAAAAAAAAAACCCTCAAACACAATCTAAAAACACAACAACACATAATAATAAAAAATAAATCATAAATATAAATCCAAAGGGAAGTGACTGTAAATAAGGTCTTCATTTTTCTGTTATTGAATCCACATTTTCACCTTTTCCTTCTGCACAGCAGGTCCACTTTAAATTAAGTGTTTTTGCCTTTGTGGCAGTGACGTCATATGATGTGGGTATTTTATCTATATGATCAGTTTAGATTTGTTTGCATGGCAATATCAGCTGAAACAAAGAACAATATGAAGGCTTACATTTATTATCCATGTCACATGTTTCTTTCTCAGGAGACAAGCCACGTCCACCTGCCAAACAGATGCTACCTTTCTCTATTTCTACTCTCCTTTCATCTCTGTCTGCCTGATTTACTCCCTCTGCAGTTTAGTGGCATTTTCTATCTCCACTGAGGTTTCTGCATCAATCCCCCATTTAATCTGGCACCCACTGAATAAACAAGAGATACACAACACAAGTGGGCAGTAAAAATTGTTGTCTTTGCAGGATAATGACAGAAAACTGGACTGGGGTCCACATGCCTGTGAAGGAAACAATACTATACCTGATGCAATTTTATGACCAAACAACAATGGTAATTTCTGAGTCAAAATTGGGCTGAAGTTGTGCATCTGTGAGCGCAGAAGCCTGGAGGCAAAGCTGAGCGAGGTGGGAGTCCTGCTGCAGATCAGACAACTGGGAGAAGACACCAGTGAAGTCGTTTAATATCTGCCTGTGTGTGCACAGGGGAGGCAGATATGATCTTATATTACATTTAAAATATGATATAATACAATACAAGAAATTACACAGGTTTATCTGGTTACGCGGGTGCAATTTCTTCCAACACCAATCATCCAACTTATGAACTGTGAGGGTTGCCAGTGGATATTTTTACTATTGACTATTCTCTTGATTTTTATTCATCTTTCTATGTCACTGTTTGGATGAAAATATCAGTACTGTATTGGGACCCACTACTTTGGTGGCTTAAACTATATAACTATAGAATATTATGAAAAGAAACTGCAGCAATGTTCCCTCTAAACTGTGGTGCAGTTTAGAGGGAACTCTAAAGTGCAGCGCAAATGCGCACTGCTGGCACGGTTTCTGCGCACAGAAAAAAAATCTAACCTGAATTGAAATTAAAATTAAAACTTTAACAATTCTGTTTTGCAGTGCTAGTCAGTAAGTGACTGGCTGCTCCCGTATGGGATTATTATGATGCCACCTTATCCCATAGTCCAGCCAATGATGCGATTCACATTCGTATGTACTCAGCTAATCAACGTCGTTGACAGGCTATGACAGCGTCCCTATGTGCCGACACCGGTGTTTTAGCTAACAAAGCGGCGTGGCTGATGTGGGGCAAAGCCACGTTAATGACAAAGTGTACAACCATTGGAGATGTGACCAGGACAGACGGAACAATTGACGGAAAAAGTGTGGACTTTATACCAGTTTTTAAATTGTGTTGATAGGCCATGTAAAAACACTGTTATGATAAAAATATTTGCATTGTTTGTTTTTTTCCTGAATACTATCGTTGTTTATATTTACTGCGGGAAGAAACGGGAAAAACTGCGTTTTATAAGGAAAATGCTCAAAAGCACTCTCCGCCTGTGAGCAAAAATGACGCCAAAAAACCCCCCACCCTTATTGGTCGAAAATGTACCATGTCGACCAATCAAAACATGGCGTTTAGTTGTTTAGGAAGGGAGGAGTTTTAGGAGTGCAGCGGTGTTTTGAGATGTAAGAGATTTGCCACGTTTAGCGCAAATCTTGTGTAGTTAGTGTGTAGTGTAGTCAATAGTTTTGTTGTGTGTGTCAGAACAATGAGGCAACTGCTGAATATTACAGGTGTTACAGGAGTGATACATCTCCTGTTGTCAGGCCTGCAGGTATCAGGCTGTTGTTCTCCTTTATCTCATAGTGGACAGAAATTATTTTTTGGAGTGGCACAAATAATGTGTGTGGCATCAAATTTGATGCAGAGCAGCTGAATGTTCTGTAAATAGTTTGAAATGTTTATTTAAAAAACCGCCTTGGCTGCATTTTTAGGTAAATAGCTGAAAAAAACTTTGTTGTTTGCAAAACTCACTTTTTTGAAGAAGTAACTATGTAATTAATTGCCCAACGTTGGTCATTATATACTGTATTTTTCAGACAAAGAGTTACAGACTCTCTCCCAGACCACAGACTCACAATACAAGTCAGAGCTTTATTTAAAAAGAAAAAAAAAGAAAAAGTTGTTTTCAAAATTGGAGTTCAAGTTATTTTTACTTAAAATAGTGTTAACATACTACACAGATCATGAACAAGATTTATTTAAATTTTCATTGTAAGTGTGCTAAAGCAGTTAATTAAAAGTAGTCTAACATAAATATAAATGCTGTAATTTGCTTATTTTAATAAACCATGTAACTTGGATGGATTCAATGCTGGCGTGACCACAGTGCACATGTCTGATGTTGCTCACAGTGGTCCAAGGGACCGCTCAGGGAGTTTGTGTGTTCGCTCAGACACATGAAAAATTAGAGGGAACATTGAACTGCACCGTATATAATATTGTCTTCAGAAAAAAATAACTTAATAGGTGTTCTCTGATTTAGTTAAATGTTTCTGCATCTCATTATTTATAAACCTTTGTGGTTTAGAGAAGATGTATCCTATTCTTTAATATTTAACCAATCTGGTTATCATTAAAATTATTGTTTATTAACTTAATTTCTTGGGAATGCAGGTCATTGCTGATGAGCAACTGCCGTGAAGTTTTGTAAAGATGCTGTTGCCTCCCAGTGGAAGTTGTTAGAGGAACTCAATTCAAATGGCCCCATCCACCTGGGACTCAGCCTCACTGTGACCTGAATCAGATACGTGGAAGATAATGGCAAAATAATTAAGACAAATTAACTCACCAGACTGGTTTGAAGCCAATCAGGGGCCTTTCTGTGTGAAGTTTACATATTTTCCCCAGGGTTGAGGAGAGTTTCTGGGCACTCCGGTTTCCTCACACAGCCTAAAGACATGTATGGGCATGGGGTTAGGTAATTGGTGATTCTAAATTGACCACAGGTGTGAGGCTGTTTATATGTGTGTTTTAGCCCAGCAACAGATTGGCAACCTGTCCAGGGTGTACCCTGCTGTGTTGAGCTATCACAGCTGGGATATGCTGCAGCTCTACCACAATCAACATGATGAATGGACAGAGTTTTTCACTCTAGGGCAAGGTTCTTCAACAGTTCTCAAGAGCTCCGTCCTGCAGCTTTTAGATGCATCCCTATTCCTACACAGCTGAATCAAATGGTTGAATTACCTCTTCAGCATGCCCTCATGTTTGGCCTGGTAACAAGCCATTCGAGTAGGAGGCGGTAATGCTCCTTTACGTTGGTTGCCAACCACGGTTAAACACAAAGAAGAAGAAGAGAAGAAGAACAAGCCATTCATTTGATTCAGGTGTGTTGGAACAGGGACGCATCTAAAAGCTGCAGGACAGTAGCTCTCGAAGACTGGAGTTGGAGACCCCTGTTCTGGGGAATGGCAGCGCACAAGAAGGGGGAGACACTATTATTGTCACGATAATCAAATGTGCTCGATAGCTCTGCTTGTGATTTCTTTCACCACAAACTAAGCATGAAGCAAGTCTTCTTTTTTAACACATGATAGTATGATAGTAAATTAATATAAAATTTCAGATTTTTCAGATTTGATGGCTGCATATCTATGATGCAACTCTCCCATTCTTTGACAATAGGTTCCCTATTGGATTGATAATCTGGTGACTGTGGAGGTCCTGTAAGTACAGTGAAGTTGTATTCAAGAAAGCCGTTTGACATGATTTGAATATTGTAACTTGGCATGCTATCATGTTGAAAGCAGCCCTGAGAACATGGTTGCACTGTCCTTATAAAAGGATAAACATGGTTATTCATTTTATGTAAAAAATAAATTCTGACCCTAGCATTTGATTGTCTCAGCAGAAATTGAAACTCATCAGACCAGAAAAGGATTTTTACAGTCTTCTATTGTCTAATTTTGATGAGCCTCAGTTTCTGTTTATAGCTGATAGTAGGTGCACTGAGTGTGGTCTTCTGCTGTTGTTGGCCATCAGCTTTAAGGTTCAATATGATGTGTTATCAGTGATGCTCTTCTACATGCCTCAGATGTAACAATTGATTTGGACGCTCCACTGTGACATGGCATTTTTTCTTTACCCCAAAATTGACAGGGCTCTGGGCTAGGACCAATTCTATTTACAATATACATGCTTTCCCTAGACAGTATCATTGGAAGGCATAGCATATATTTTTATTACAATGCAGATGATGTTTTACCTGTCCATGAAGCCAGATAACTCATACCAATTTGATTAAACTGCATAAATGTCTAAAAGACATTACAACCTGGCAGACCTCTAATTTCCTTCTTCTAACTTCAGATAAAACTGTGGTTACTGTACCTGGTATCTAATCAGATGGTATAACAGCTGTGTACCTCTGAGCTATTGAAATTGTACTTTAGAATCGGTTTTAGTAATAAGGAAGAAAATAATTTCTTCCTTGTTACTAAAAAAAAAAAGAGCTGAGAGGATTTGTACAAAAGGAAATGGTTGGTACAATGGACGGATGCAAGGTTTTTCGAACAGCATGCATCATTCATAATGCACGGCACATTTTCAGATGTTAATTTTAGTAATATGCATCTTTTGTTAAAAACATGTTTTCATATTATTCTAAATGTTTTTCTTCTTGTCTGAAGTGTAATGTTGATAATTCATGAAGCGAGGCGTCACACATTTAAGCGGCATTATTCATTATTGAGAATGTGATTAATGGTTTTAAATGCCTATGTTATTAGTTTTTAACATTTTCCATTAAACGGTTCTCAAATTTAACTTAATATCTGAGTGTTTCTTAGCCTTAGATCAGTCAGTTAGTCTAATTTTTCTAAGGTCAGTACTTCCACGCTTTAAATGCTGCACGCTCATACTCTCTCCCGCGCTCGATATATAATCCATTGTTGATCTGCACATAGCTGTTGCCAGGAACATTGCACTCGCTTACGTCACTGTCATGAGACACTCTCGCAAAAAAATCACGGTTTTACTAACGCAGCGTGCTTATGAGAAAGTAACAGTAATCTAATTACCGTTTTAGCAACAGTAATCCCTTACTTTACTCGTTACTTGAAAAAAGTAATCGGATTACAGTAACGCATTACTTGTAACATGTCTGTGAAGGTTCTCAGTCATCCAGGTCATCGTAGTCAAAGGAGCTTGCAAAGAAAAGCGTCTGGACTTCTTTAAGTTACTTGAAGACGTTTCACCTCTCATCTGAGAAGCTTCTTCAGTTCTAAGGTCAAATGGTGGAGAGTCCCAGATATAAACCTAGTGGGAGTAACCCCCCACAGAGGGACAAAAGGACCCCCTGATGATCCTCTAATCGCCTGAGCCAAGGTGTGAAACTGGGTGTGGGTCCCAATCAGCCAGCGTTTCGGGTGTGTTCATTGTGAAACCTGGCCCCACCTTATCATGCGAATTCCTGAGGTCAGATGGCCCAGGATGTGAGTGGGCGTTAAGGCATCTGGGAAGGGATCTCAAAACTGGATTATAGATGGCAGAGAGTTGGTGTCGTAAACCCCCGCCTCTGTTCAAAGATGGTCGCTCACAGTGGACATAGATGGCTTCTTTCACTCCTCTTTCAAACCATCTGTCCTCTCTGTCCAAAATGTGAACATTGGCATCCTTGAAAGAGTGTCCTTTATCCTTAAGATGCAGATGGACTGCTGAGTCTTATCCTGGCTCTTCTGTGTTGTGCCATGCGCTTGTGAAGTGGCTGTTTGGTCTCTCCAATGTAGAGGTCTGAGCATTCCTCGCTGCATTGTACAGCATACACCACATTGTTAAGTTTGTGTTTTGGCGTTTTGTCTTTCGGGTGAACCAGTTTTTGTCTGAGTGTGTTGCTGGGTCTGAAATGCACCGGGATGTCATGCTTGGAGAAAACTCTCCTGAGTTTCTCTGATACACCGGCTACATAGGGGATGACAATGTTGTTGCGTCTGTCCTTCTTATCCTCCCTCGCTGGTGTCTGGTCTTCTTTTCTGTGCCTCTTTGCTGACTTTAAGAACGCCCATTTAGGATAGCCACACGTTTTGAGTGCTTCCTTTACATGTGTGTGTTCCTTCTTTTTTCCTTCAGGCTTAGAGGGAACATGTTCTGCCCGGTGGTGTAGGGTCCTAATCACTCCAAGTTTGTGTTCCAGAGGGTGATGGGAGTCAAAGAGGAGGTACTGGTCCGTGTGTGTGGGCTTCCGGTAAACTTCGATGTTGAGTTTGCCGTTCTCTTCAATGTGCACAGCGCAGTCCAGGAAAGGCAAACAGTTGTCCTTTGTGTCTTCCCTGGTGAACTTGATGTTTTTATCCACAGCGTTAATGTGCGCAGTGAAGGATTCCACTTCTTGTGTCTTGATTTTGACCCAGGTGTCATCCACATATCTGTACCAGTGGCTGGGTACTCTTCCTTTGAAAGAGCCAAGAGCCTTCCTTTCCACTTCCTCCATGTAAAGGTTGGCTACAATAGGTGACACGGGGGAGCCCATGGCACAGCCTTGTTTTTGTCTGTAAAAGCCTTCGTTGTACTTGAAATATGTAGTGGTAAGGCAGAGGTCTAACAGTGTGCAGATCTGATCGGGTGTGAAGTTGGTCCTGTCCTCCAAGGAGCTGTCTTCTTGTAGTCGGTTTCTGACAGTCTCCACGGCCTCCGTGGTGGGTATGCAAGTGAAGAGAGAGACTACATCAAAGGACACCATGGTTTCATCTGGATCCAGGGTAAGTTTCTGGACCTTGTCGGTGAAGTCGGTGGAGTTCTTGATGTGGTGTGGGGTGTTCCCCACGAGAGGAGCAAGGATGGTAGCAAGGTGTTTAGCAATGTTATAAGTGGCTGAGTTTATGCTACTGACTATGGGTCTGAGTGGGACAGCTTCCTTGTGGATTTTAGGAAGTCCATAGATGCAGGGTATGGCATCCCCTGGGTAAAGGCGGTGATATGTAAGGCGGTCAATAATTTTGTCCTTTTCAAAGTCTTGAAGACAAGCTATAACTTTCTTTTTGTAGCTGCTTGTGGGGTCTCGCTTTAGGGCTTCGTAGGTATTGTTGTCACTGAGGAGAGTAGTGATCTTTGTGTGGTAATCTGTAGTGTTTAGGACCACGGTGCATCTTCCCTTATCAGCTGGTAAAACAGTGATGTTGTGGTCTTTGCTCAGGGAAGCGACGGCCTTCTTTTCCTGTATTGTGAGGTTGGATGGAGGGACTTTGGCACTGGAGAGCGTGGCTGAGACTTTCATCCTGATTTGCTCTGCTTCTGTCTGTGATAATTTATTAATCCGTATGGCAGATTCTGTGGCTGTGATGAGGTCCACTATGGGCAACTGTTGTGGAGAAATGGCAAAATTGAGTCCTTTGGCTAATACTCTCTTTTCAGGTTCAGTGAGAATCCTGTCTGGAAAGTTCTTAACCCATTTCTCCTGACTGACTTCAGGTGTGTTTTCTTCTCTGGGTTGTGTAGGTTCAGGATGAGGAGTGTGTGTTTTTGAAAGCAAGGTGTGAAATTTCCTGCGTTGTCTTTCTTTTCCTTTAGAGTGTTGGGCCCGCTGGGCCTTGTCCACAAACTTGTACACCTCTTCTAAGATTGGACAGGGTAGAAGGATTTCCAGTTCCTGCAGGGTCTGGCTGATCTTGATCTGGAGGGCATCTATGGTGAAATGGACCTGTCTTATCCTTTCACTTAAAAGGTGATTTTGTGCTCTCTGTAGAATCAAGTCTGCTCTGTATCCCCTGACAGTGGATCCAAGGCGCAGGCTCTTAGGAACAACTCTGCTTTGTCTACATCTTAGGTTGAAACGGAGATGGTTCCCATAATCCGCTAGTTTCCTTGATTCCCTTTCATACTCCCGCACCAGTTGAAGGGTGTTCCTCCCAAAATGTACGGCAATATGTCTTGTAACACATTACTGCCTATCTCTGGTTATGACACCATGATAATGGATTGCCAAATTTTAAGAGTAATCATCTTTTGTCTTTGTTGCATTTTAGGCTTGGGAATATTTTAAACAGATTTCATGGACTCCGATGAATGAGAGAACTTACCCATAACCTAGCAGTTATGGAAGCTTCTGTAATAGGAGCTACAGTAATGTAGGCAGGCAGAGCTTCTACTATTCTACTGTCCATAGGAGCCATTAAAGTTTATTGAACAAACATAGCGACTCCTGCCAACTTGATTCCATTTCAAGCTGCCTAATAAAATCAGGGTGACCCTGGGTAGTCCCTTGTTAGTGCTTATCATCTCCAGTCCTTCTCTTCTCCTTCTCAACCTCATGCTCAGTTAATATAACCCCTCATATTATCCTCATGTTCACTAGTCTAGAGGGACCAACCCTGATATCTACATAAAGACAAGAAGACGCATCTCACCTGCTGCACCAGCTGCACTCTCAGGAAACAAAGGTATATCCGTGGCAAGACTTTAAAGACAGATGAGAGGTTACTGAGATTCAGAGCAGGTTATAGGACCCAACGGAAGGCTTAGGAAAATCCTCTGTCTCTGAGCAAATGCCCCCCCCCCCCCCCCCCACCCCCCACACACACACACCACCACCACCCCACATGTGCAGGCTTCAACTGAAAACAGCATGTGGTTTTATCAAAGGGACTTTGGTCAAATGCAAAATCACTTTGAGTTTTTCCAGCACAGACAACATCATAAACTTTTAAAGTTTTTTTTCTGCAGTTGAATAGAAATTTACATGAAGAAATTATTTCTAAAACTAAGCTTTTCACTTTTATCTGCAGCTGACAATAACATGGCTGGGAGCCCTCTTTCAGTTTTTGTTTTTTGTTTTTAATCGGAGACAGTTTTCTGGATCGGGGGCCTGTTCTTCGTACCTCGCTAAGTAAGTTAGCTGGATTAGATTGTTGACGATTTTGCGTGATCCTGGATCGTTCGGTTCCCCGAAGCTCATCCGGGACTTGCTGTCATAGCAACAGAGCCGTAAGCGTAAACCTGCTCGGGAGCAGGTTTACTTTATGTAAACAGGATTAGGGGGAACAACTAAGCTGTAGTGCCTCTGCACCTCACTGTACAATACCTTGTGCAATACTTTTTGTAAATAGTCAACAGTGCAATAGACTCAATACTTGAAATGTGCAATTCACTTGTATTTTTATTTTTTATTCCTATTTATTCTATTTATCCCCTTTGTATATTTTATTTATATTTGTCTCTGTATTTATATATGTGTGTGTGTGTGTGTGTGTGTGTGTATATATATATATATAACAGTTCTGTAACTGTAACTTTGGTCGTTGCTGTGCTTTTTTTGGAAGTCGAATTTCCCAGAGGAACCCACCCGAGGGATTAATAAAGTTCTATCTTATCTTATCTTATCTCTTAGATCGCGGCCACGCAGGTATGTCCGCTTCATTTATACGAAAGCAACAGCGATATTCCACCACTGTTTCACCATAAATAAATAACATCAATGTAACTAAAGATAATGCAGCACTTGATCCTTTTATTGATGTCACACAGATACATACAGGTCATTTCCTAAAAAAGGGAAATGTACTATTAACATTCTATTACATGTATGTGATTATTACAGATGTAATTCATATTTCAGAGTAGTAATTGTAAATTACTTTGTGTAATCAAGATGAGAGACCACGGCTATAAAAGCGAAGGTGGGTTTGGGAAGCCTGTCGCAGCCATGTCCTGTCCGTATACGCGAGCAACCCATTGCGGAAGGTGCAAGATTGATAAGGAGAGTCCTCAGAATTCAGCGTATATTGCGGGATAGACAGGATCCTTTAGCTCAGCGCGACAGTGTGCTCATTGAGAGATATCGATATTCCCGTGAGGGTATTATTTACTTAACCAACTTGTTGACGAGGGGGTGCAGGACCACCACCTGTCTTTTTTTCCTCTGCCCTTTTCTTGGTTGCTGTTATGAACAAACTAACAGAGTATTACAGGCCAGTATTACCTTGCCAAGAGACGAAAAGCAATCTAAGAGATAAATATTACCATTCTGTAGAATACTCCTGTATTCCACTTTTACTTGTTCCCATGTTCTTGTGGGTCCTGTTGTGGCTCTAATGTGAAAGGGGATATAATATAACATATTATAATATAATATAATGCCATATGATATTGGACAATATAGTGTCATATGATAGATCTACCCTACCGCCTACTGGTGTTGGCCAGAGGGGCCGATGGCGCGATATGGCAGCCTGGCTACAACCGTAGCTGCCTCCACCAGTGTGTGAATGTGGGAGTGAATGAATAGTGGTATCGTACAGCGCTTTGGGTGCCTTGGAAAGCGCTATATAAACCCAATCCATTATTATTATTATTATTATTAAATTACCTACGAGTTTGATTTGTCAGCAACTTCCTGCCAGCCCTCTCTCCTTGCTTTTGCAGCCTTTGCAGTGTTCTCTTGCGTTTTCATTAAACTCTGAAACTCCTGAAATCCCGCACTCATGAGTTCTTGCTCTGCTGCCGGAAAATACCGAGCGCGCTCCTTCGACATTTTCGCCGACCAATCAGCGGGTTGCCGATCAATGTTTCTACTATCGATGCGTAGCCCCTTTTACGACACCCAGTGATGTCACATTACTGCGTCCAGCTGTACTAATCGTCAACAGCAGGTGTGTTCGGGGAACCGGATTAGCGAGCTCACGGTTAGCGCGATGGTTTGGTCTTGGATGTGTCATTTGATCTTGGATGTAGTAAGCGACGTACGAAGAACAGGCCCCTGGTGTATATCATTCATTCCAGAAATGTCATTACTTGCGTAATTTAGAAGCATCTACAAACAATGTAATTGTTTGTTATTCAGTTTGACGGGTGACACTATGCTGCAAACCCAAAGATGTTTATGAAAAATTGCCTTTGCGATTCATCATCTTCATCAAAAAGGTGGTTTACACTAGTTGGTAGATTCTGCAAGTCATCATACTTTTATGTCTTTAAGCATCACCCAGCAACTTTTGATGTGTTGGAGTTATGTTTAGAAGCTATTATTTTAGTTACAACTCTGTATTTTTGTATTGTTTTGAGAACTACATATGGAAAAACAGATGATCTGCGTTCTAGAGAGTAATCAGCTCTGAGGCCACCAAACCCAAGTGGCCAATAGAGTGGGAAGGCCTCAGATTTTCCACTATACCCACTATCCCTCCCTGTACACAGATTCAAACCAAGGATGCTGAAGATTAACCTGAAAGGCAGGAGTAAAAAAAAATTACAAAAAACATCAGGAAAAAATTGAGCCAAGAAATCACAACCCTCCAATTGTCTGCAGTATAATTGAAATAAATTCATGATACTTAAATAGTATTTTTTTTTTAAGTAAAAGGTATGTTACATATAATATGCAAAATACTTGAAGTTCATCAAAAATAATAAGTTGAACTCAAATGGAAGAAAATGGTAGATAAACTTAAGCTATCTGACTTATTAGGAATGGGTTTTTTTTTAAATTAGGAAAAATTAAGTTTACATTACTTAATTTATTTAAGTATTTTTAGCCTTTAAGTTTATAGTGTACTTAGAATTCATCATTTAGCATTTATTAGCAGATATGTGTTTTTACATTACAGCAGCAATATTCATGAATGCAGTAAGCCTTAAAAGGATCAAAAGGTAACATTGAAAATGCAGCCCAAAGGGAAGACATGACTTCAGGTATTCATTTTGCAGATGTCTGGTGTAACCTGGGAGTAAAAGAGATAATAATTGTAAGGAAATTAACCTGTGCTGACTACACTGTGCTCAGCTGCTGTTATAAATAATTCAGGGCCATGTAATTTTAAATAACCCTGCATGAAGTGTATTCTGAGAAAACCCTGCTTAAATAAATTCAGTTCCCTGCTTAAAATTTCAAGATGTATTTAATACACAGTGATCGAAAGACAAAAGGACAGAATGAAGATGAGTGCATAAAATGTATTTTTATGATTAGAATTTTAATGATATCAACTTCCTGGAACAGTGGTTTTGAATGTGTGTCGGGGTGGTCTGAGGGGTTATGACTAAAATGTGACAACACCACCTAGGAGAATGTCACCCCTAGGAAATATAAGGAGTCTTTTTAAACCAACCAGAAAAGATTACACAGGTTTGAGTATACACTACTGAGGGAGATTGGCTCCAGTATTAATACACCTTTAATACCGTAATTGTCGGGCTATAAGCCGCTACTTTTTGCACAAGCTTTGAACCCTGCGGCTTTTAGTCAGGTGCGGCTTTTCTATAGATTGTCCATGATTTTTGTGATATCGTAAGACGATTTGTTTTGTTTGTTCCGCTGTTGTACGGCACTACGTTGCCTGGCGGAAGGATCGGGGTTCAAGAGTGGTATGTTGGTCACATGTCCATCCGCCAGGCAACATAGTGCCGTACAAGTAGCGCGAAAAACAAACTTCAAAGTAGCGCTACGCGTTCAGCGGGAGTCGTGGATGACGAGCGGCGATAAACTTGCGAAAAGCAAGTTGTGCTCAACTCCACCGGTGGATTCTGACAGCGTGGAAAAGTGTGAAAACATCCACGATCACCAACGGATTTCGAAGGGCTGGACTGCTGCATGATGAAGAGGAGGACACCGCCACGGCCCTTCAGAGGGTGTTCGACTCCGACACTGACAATGACAATGAGGATTTCTTTGGTTTTGAAAGTGACAACGAAGGAAAGAAGCTGAGAGTGGATGACGAAGCCATCCTGATCCTGTTCGTATCCGACACTGGAGAAGAGGACTTTGGTGGTTTTAGAGCGCAGGAAGATGGTGGTGAATGACTGACTTTTCTTCTTGTTAAAGCCGTGTCACTGCACCTGAGCCTAAAAGGTAGTCCGAATCTATTTTTCTGGTGTGCTGTAGGTTATTGTTATGTAATACATTTGTTACTCATTTATGAAGCACAGCACATGTGCAAATATGTACCCATAACTTGTTTTTCAAAATATTAATAAAAGGGGTGTGTCTCCAAACAGCCATCTCTTTCCTGACAATTCCCTTTGTGCATATTCTCTTACATATGATGAGTCAACATTGAAACACCTGCGGCTTTTGGTCAGGTGCGGCTAATGTATGTACAAAACAGGATTTTCCCCTGATTTTAGCTTGTGCGGCTAATATTCAGGTGCGCTTTGTAGTCCGGGAAATACGGTAATTGCATTTGTTAAAAAAAAGAAAAGAAAAAGAATAATGCATGATAAAAGTGGACTGCGGCACATCCTATCCTGTAGTAGTGTCCTAAATTCAATAAACCCACCATATATTGAACTAGACTTACCAGTAGCTGAGGACCATGACAGAAGAAAATCACACATATGTTACACCGCTGAAATGATGGACCAACTCATCTCCTGTGCAACATATTTATTTTTACAGAAAACTGTAAAAACAGAAAAATATGACAATCAGTTCTCTTTGGCACGCGGTCCGTACGCCGCCTCTTCACCACTGACACTACTTCTTCCAGTGTAGAAAACATTACTTTATACAAGTAACTTATACAGTTTCATATTCATATGCACCACTTTGATAAACTGCTTAAATCACAAAAATACATTTTACTATACACATGAATAACATAGTGAACTCTGATTACAGTTTTATATTGTTTTCACTACTGTTTTAATCTATTTATGAACCTGTCTTCTTAACTGTATTTATTAAACTAGATTTCTTTCAAATAAACGTTTTTCTTAACATATTCCTATAGCATTCACTCTTCATGAACTAAACATGAAGCAATTCACATTTTCTCTTATTGTGCAAAAATATATATCTTGTGACTTTAACCCAAAAATACCTGCACCGAGCTCACAGAGTTTTGGTACAGTCTAACACTTGGATCGACGCAGGCTAACAACAGGATCAACTTGGAAATTAGCTCTGTTTTATATTATCAACCACCCAGCTTACCTGTAAAAACAGAAAAATATGACAATCATATCACAATCAACGGAACAGAGGCTATAGCTGGTAGCAGCACCAGAATTAAGAATACTGTATCCAACTGCCAGTTATAGTGTAGCAGCCTTCTCCACAATGGCTGGAAATAAGTGAATCGGCCACTCTGTTCTCACTTCCATCTTGTAATCCTGTCCTTTCACAAATCACCCATGAAACTTGTCTCCACCTACTCCACTCTGCCTGCACTTATTTCCACCTCTCTTGCGCTACTTTTGAATAGTTGAACCACGTTTTTTTAAACTCGTCAATCTTC
This sequence comes from Rhamphochromis longiceps, assembly GCF_057381845.1. NCBI lineage: Eukaryota > Metazoa > Chordata > Actinopteri > Cichliformes > Cichlidae > Rhamphochromis > Rhamphochromis longiceps. Next base: position 16,335,135 of record NC_140573.1, on the reverse strand, counting down.
ACTATCTCTAGGCTTTGCATATTCACCTTTCCCTCTTACTCACACACGTATTCTGTCGTGCTTTGCCTTGCCGACTTTCATTCCTCTTCAATTCAGAGAATACCTCCATCCCTGCAGGCTCTCTTCCACCTGCTCCCTGCTCTCACTAGGATGTAGTGCAAAACAATATAGTCTGTAAACATCATGGTTCACAGAGACTCCTGCCTGACCTCGTCAGTCAACCTGTCTATCACCACCACAAACAGGAAGAGGTTCACTTTGAACCCATCTGTCAATCCTACTGCACATCTTACAACTGTCACACTGTCATTACTGTATATATGTCCTCCACCACCCTCACATACGTCTCTGCTACTCCTTCCTTATGCAGCATCACAGTTTCTCTCATCCTATCATATGCTTTCACTAGATCCACAAAAACACAGCTTAACTCCTAACCTGTAGTGCTCTTTCTCAGCATGTAGGAGTACTTCTACTCACTGATACTCAGCTCTCTTCTTAACCTAGCTTTAACAGCTCTTTCCCATATCTTGATGGTATGACTCAAGATTGTGTTAAACAATTTGGTCTTCTATCCTCTCTCTTAGACATCTTCATTCCTTCACAGGTATGTGATCTGGACAAACCACCTTCCCACTCATCATCCTCTTCAAAGCACATCCTTTCCAGCTTGATCTCTTTGCCTAGCCAGTCAGTATAACTCCTATTCTCATTTTGTAGTGTCCATCCTCACATAAAACTCACTGGAAGCATTTCCCTTTTTCTATATCATCTCTTTCTCTTCTTGGCTTCCCAGTACTCCTGTTTACTTTTTTATCTCCTTGACAATCCCACCTTTTCTGCAGCAAGAGTACTGACAGAGAATAGAAAGAGAGAGCATATTTCTCCTATATTCCCTTCTCTTCATCGGCTCCCTGTTAATTCCAGAATTGAATTTAAATTCCCAAGTAAGAAGCAGGCCCCATCTTATCTTAATGACCTTATAATACCATATAATCCCATTAGAGGACATTGCTCTCAGACTGCAGGCTTACTTGTGGTTCCTAGAGTATTTAGAAGTAAGTGGGAGGCAGAGCCTTCAGCTTTCAGGCAACTGTTGTTGTGATTTGGTGCTAAATAAATAAAATTGAACTGAATGGAACTCAACACTGGTCTCAAGGAATGGAAATGTCATTCTGTATGATCTACATGTCTGACTTGGCCCAGATTATACACTGGATGCCCTTCCAGATACAAGCCTCTAAATTTATTCAGCCTTGACAACAGCACTAGGAGTACACTCAAAGCCAGTGTTGACTTCAGGTATTGCATGTGCTTGAATCCTGTGAAGAGGGGATGACTTTTTCTACTTTTAATTAGCTCAAACAATTTAGGGTTCTTTTCTCACAGAGCCAATAGAAATCTAGTTCATTCTCTCACTACAGCAGCTCAGCAGATGTGCTTTGTTCTGCAAATCAACTAATTCTGTGGACTTGATGATGAAACCCACAGAGCTGAGATCAGCTGCTGCCATATGATACACTTGATTTAGCTCCTTACCTTGGGACTAGTTGGGCTCCAAACTGGAGCAGTTATAATGAGGCATGTGTTTTGTTGGCATTTAAATTTAACATGCAATTTTTCTGCATTTATGTCCTACCCTGGCAGGTTGGCTTCTGCTTCTTGGAGAAAACACATAGTAAGTCAGTTAACATTAAGACCAGAGGAAAAAAACAGTACATACTGGCCAGCAAGCATCACTGATACACAAATTAAAGTTTTATCTCCATTTCAAAGAAGTCTGCAAAGTATATGTATTTAAGATTCATTGGGCATATTGGGTCAGTTGAGGGTCATTAATCAAATGCCATATACATATATATATATATATATATATATATATATATATATATATATATATATATATCTTAGCTGTTCCCAGGACTGCGCTCTTCTGGACAGAGATCTCCGATGTTATTCCCGGGATCTGCTGGAGCCACTCGCCTAGCTTGGGAGTCACCGCACCTAGTGCTCCGATTACCACGGGGACCACCGTTACCTTAACCCTCCACATCCTCTCGAGCTCTTCTCTGAGCCCTTGGTATTTCTCCAGCTTCTCGTGTTCCTTCTTCCTGATATTGCTGTCATTCGGAACCGCTACATCAATCACTACGGCCATCTTCTTCTGTTTGTCTACCACCACTATGTCCGGTTGGTTAGCCACCACCATTTTGTCCGTCTGTATCTGGAAGTCCCACAGGATCTTAGCTCGGTCATTCTCCACCACCCTTGGGGGCATCTCCCATTTTGACCTCGGGACTTCCAGGTTATACTCGGCACAGATGTTCCTGTACACTATGCCGGCCACTTGGTTATGGCGTTCCAAGTATGCCTTGCCTGCTAGCATCTTGCACCCTGCTGTTATGTGCTGGATTGTCTCTGGGGCATCTTTACACAGCCTGCACCTGGGGTCTTGCCTGGTGTGATAGACCCCAGCCTCTATGGATCTTGTACTCAGAGCTTGTTCTTGTGCTGCCATGCTTAGTGCCTCTGTGCTGTCTTTCAGTCCAGCTTTGTCCAGCCACTGGTAGGATTTCTGGATATCAGCCACCTCCTCTATCTGCCGGTGGTACATACCGTGCAGGGGCCTGTCCTTACATGATGGTTCCTCGTCTCCCTCCCCTTTCTTGGGTTTCTGCTGCCTGAGGTATTCACCGAGCACTCGGTCAGTTGGGGCCATCTTCCCAATGTATTCTTGGATGTTCGTTGTCTCATCCTGGACTGTGGTGCTGACACTCACCAGTCCCCGGCCCCCTTCCTTCTGCTTAGCGTACAGCCTCAGGGTGCTGGACTTGGGGTGAAACCCTCCATGCATGGTAAGGAGCTTTCTTGTGTTTATGTCAGTGGCTTCTATCTCCTCCTTTGGCCAGCCTATTACCCCAGCAGGGTACCTGATCACGGGCAGGGCGTACGTGTTGATGGCCCAGATCTTGTTCTTACCATTCAGCTGACTCCTCAGGACTTGCCTGACCCTCTGCAGGTACTTGGTGGTTGCAGCTTTTCTAGCGGCCTCTTCATGGTTCCCATTCGCCTGTGGGATCCCCAGGTACTTGTAACTGTCCTCTATGTCTGCAATGTTGCCTTCTGGTAGTTCAATCCCCTCAGTTCTGACTACCTTCCCTCTCTTTGTTACCATCCAACTACACTTCTCCAGTCCGAACGACATTCCAATGTCATTGCTGTATAGCCTGGTAGTGTGGATCAGTGAATCAATGTCTCGTTCACTCTTGGCATACAGCTTGATGTCATCCATGTACAGGAGGTGGCTGACAACTGCTCCGTTTCGTAGTCGGTATCCGTAGCCAGTCTTGTTAATGATCTCACTGAGGGGGTTCAGGCCTATGCAGAACAGCAGTGGGGACAGAGCATCTCCTTGGTAGATCCCGCACTTGATGGTGACTTGTGCTATGGGCTTGGAGTTGGCCTCTAGTGTTGTACGCCACATCCCCATTGAGTTCCTGATGAAGGCTCTTAGGGTCCCATTGATCTTGTACAATTCTAGGCATTCCAGTATCCAGCTGTGGGGCATTGAGTCATAGGCCTTCTTGTAATCAATCCAGGCAGTGCACAGGTTGGTCAGTCTGGTCTTGCAGTCTCGGCTGACTGTTCTGTCTACCAGTAGCTGGTGTTTTGCGCCTCTGGTATTCTTGCCAATTCCTTTCTGTGTCCCGCTCATGTATTGACCCATGTGCCTGTTCATCTTAGCCGATATGATGCCTGACAGGAGCTTCCATGTAGTACTGAGGCAGGTTATTGGTCAGTAGTTGGAGGGGACCGATCCCTTCTTGGGGTCCTTGGGGATCAGGACCGTCCGACCTTCGGTTAGCCATTCCGGGTGTCTCCCGTTAACTAGCAGCTGGTTCATTTGTGCTGCCAGACGTTCGTGGAGTGCAGTCAGCTTCTTTAGCCAGTAGGCGTGAACCATGTCGGGCCCTGGTGCTATCCAACTGTTCATACTGGAGACCCTTTCTTGGATATCTGCCACTGTGATGGTTACTGGACCCAGTTCAGGGAGGTCACTGTGGTCTGCCCTCAGATCCACTAGCCACTGAGCATTGCCGTTATGGGTTGCGTCCTTCTCCCATATGCTCTTCCAGTATTGCTCCGTCTCCAGCCTTGGTGGTGCTGTTCTCTTATTGTTCCCTTGCCACTGAGAGTACACCTTTGCTGGTTCTGTGGAGAACAGCTGGTTTATTCTCCTGCCTTCTATCTCTCTTTGTCGCACCTTTCTGCAACTCCGTTAGTTGGCTAACCTCCCCCCGTGCTACTTTGATCTTGTTCTCTAGCCTCCTTCTCCATGGAGGGTACTGCCCCTTGTGGCTGTTCAACTTGTAGCCAAGCATCTCACTGATCACTGCTGCCGTATTGTAGATCAGCCTGTTAGTGTCGGTAATCGTGGTAGGTGTAGGTATATATATATACATACATATATATATATATTAGGGGTGCAACGATACACAAAATTCACGGTTCGGTTCGGTTCGATACTTTGGTGTCACGGTTCGATATTTTTTCGATACAAAAAAATGTTCATGCCTTTTTAATTTGTCATTTATTAAAATTATAAATATATATTTTAACTCAAAAGTACAGTTTTTAAATTTAACCCTAACCCTTGTGGGTGTTTTTTATTTTGACAGCGAATGCGCACCTGCGGACCACTTATGTGCAGCCCTGGTTATTTAGCTCGTCATATTGCAGCCACAGAAATTCTTTTGTCCATGAAACCATAAAGCTGCACTTTCTTTTTGCCTTATAGTCTGATTTGTCATAACTTCTCCGTTTTTTGATAAGCTTTTCTTTGGCTGTCACTTCTTCTCCCTGACCTGTCTTATTTGGCTCAGCAGAACTAAAATAAATATCCTGCTCCTTTTACACACGGACTCACATAAGCTCAGCGATTCTCTGCGCGATCAACCTCTCACATGTTTAAGCTTGCTGCGGGAGATTTCACTTGTCATGTTTGCATAGTAAGCTAACGATTAATAAGACGATGTCAGAGGAATTGGTGCACAAATTATCATCACTCACAGATCAGTGCTGTCGCTCTCTATACACAGTTCGCACGCTTGCAAAGTGAAAGCAAAAAAACAAGCGCAAATTCAAACGCGATTTCAATATGTCACATATTGACAGTGGCTCACCGATGCCAATGACATAATTACCCAGCTACATTTCCGAAAGAATGCAAAAGCATTGACATATATTTTTACTTCCTACAATAGCCCGACAGGCAGGGAAGAGATAGATTTTGGTAGCCCGACTGAAAAAATCACTAGCCCCAGGACGTCGGGCTAGCGATATTGCGAGCCCTGTATCTGATTGAGGAATCACTCATCTTTGGAAAAGAGAGTTTATTACAGAGAAATGGCTCTTTCCAAAATAAAAGCTATACTATCCGCTTCTTCTGGGCTATATTCTCAGCAGCATATTAAACATATCAGGTCCCCATAAGGAGAATCATGTGCTAACAGCTGTCTAAATGACTCGGCTAAAGTTAGTAGCATGCTTGTTGTTTTTGTCTTTGCACTAGGATGATGTCGGCGTAAATGTGCAGTCATATTCGTTGTTCCCACTAGTGCTTTCAGGTTAATCTCGTTGAAATAACCTTAACGCCACAACACGGCAAATCTCCGTTAACGAGCTACTGCGGATCACCCCGTGCATGGGGCTGGACGGCCAACACGTTAACGAGCTAACTGCGCTAACACACTGGCTCCCACCCATGTAATTGAGCATTGCGTGACACATCCAACATACTGTTTTACTTTAGTCCATGACAAAATAGTTCCCACTGAGCACTCAACACAGCATCGTCAGAAGGAAAGTTGATAAAATAAATTTAAAATTTTGTATTGTTCGATACATATGCGTACCGAACCGAAAGCACTGTATCGAACGGTTCAATATCGATACAAATATCGTTGCACCCCTAATATATATATATATATATATATATATATATATATATATATATATATATATATATATATATATATATATATATATGTATATATACATACATATATATCGTTGCACCCCTAATATATATATATATATATATATATATACATACATATATATCGTTGCACCCCTAATATATATATATATATATATACATACATATATATCGTTGCACCCCTAATATATATATATACATACATACATATATATATATATATATATATATATATATATATATATATATATATATATATTAGGGGTGCAACGATATTCGTATGGGTGCCCAAAGTGCCCTTTTGTTGAGGCAACTTTAAGAAAAAAAATTATTATTATTATTATTTTTTTAATGTGTGTGGGCGTGCGGAGTCCTGTCTGTGCCCATCAACAATAATATTTAACTATTAATCACAGTTTTGCTAAATAAAAGGATCTGGCTAGCATCAGTCACATGATCACTATTAACCAATGATCGCCTTTGACGGCAGAAAGCGCTGGTTACGAGCCGGGAACGAGTTCACGAAGAGCACGCGCATGTTTTGCGGTCCGGAGCTGTAGGAGAGACACAAATTAACTCAGAGACACAGACTGATGCGACAAAACCAGTAAGTGGGTGTACAGCGTACACTGTAGTGTATAGCACACAGGAGTATTAGCTTATTACGTACACGTTGGTAAGCTGTCTTGTTGCAACTGACGAACTGAAACAAACGAGCGTGCTGTGTGTGCAACAGCGCGACAAACATTACCTGTCCTTTTATTAACTGCACAAGTAGTGCTGGTCATAGCTGCTGGCTACCTGTGTAAGGCTGTCATGGGTCTGTAGCTCTGTCCACCGTTTTAGGGACCATATTTAGTTTTAAAGTAAGTTTCCGGGCTTTTCCTGCCTTTCTGGAGGGATTATATTTCACAAAAAAACGATCTAATATGCATTATTATAATATAATATATTAAAAAACACACGCTGTATTTTAAAGAACATACATTAAGAAGCAGATTATATTAGATTTATATTTTAAATAAGACAAAATTTGGATTTTACAGCAGTAAAATGATTGTATCTCTACAGTTTAAAAATGTAATAAGCTTTGCCCCTGCACAGAGTGGATAGTGAAACAAATGGAATCATCATAAATACATTATTTCATATTTATTACTCCCCCCTCCTCATTGCTTTATTATTGTAGCTCTAGTAATAAATAATAATGTAAGGATTCTGGATCAGCACCATGATGCCCATAGTATATACAGTATTCTGAAGAAGGTCTAAAATGTCACTGTGTGAGCCTGCATGTGTGTGTGTTTTATTTAGATGGATTTTTAAAAAAAATATTACTCATGATATAACATTGTCCAGACATGCCTGGTAAGGACATGAGGAGGAAACAGCAGGAGCTGTGTGAGGCTACTAAAGGCAGTGCTATAACATTTTTCTGTCATCATTTTATTATAGATTAAGTGCAAGAGTTGTTAGGTGTGGACAATTAAATTATAGTTTATTGCAATAGCAAGTTGTGCCTTGTTCTCACATAGACAGCAAGTGGAGAAATATATATGAAATGATGGGATGGAAGGAAGAAGAGAAGCAAAGAGTGATTTACAGGCAGAGCCTAAATTATTTCTCAGTTTTTTGTGTCCTTATGGTTCCAAGCGCTGTCACCAATCTTTGCATTTTGTTATTATCTCATGATACTTGTTTAATCAGCTACCATCTCTCCTATGGACTTTTTAATGTCTACAGTCTCAGATCAACACAGCCCTGCCCTCCAGCACTATCAGCAGCAACCCCTCAACAGCAACATTGTACCCATCAGGTAAAACATCGGTGACGTTTGCTTTGCCTTGTTGCCCATATTAGATTCTTGATGAATGTGTGTTTTTGTTATTCAGCCTGGTTCAATGTGCCCCTTTTTAACTTTGAGCACCCGCCCCTTTAAACCTCTCTGCACGGCCCTGAGTGGGAACACAACGAATATGATTGCACATTTACGCCGACATCATCCTAGTGCAAAGACAAGTGGAAGCAGACAAAAACAATAAGCAGGCATGCTACAAACTTTACCATTTACAATCATTTAGACAGCCGTTAGCACATGATTCTCCTTATGGGGACCTGATATGTTTAATATGCTGCTGAGAATATAGCCCAGAAGAAGCGTATAGTATAGCTTTTATTTTGGAAAGAGCCATTTCTCTGTAATAAACTCTCTTTTCCAAAGATGAGTGATTCCTCAATCAGATACAGGGCTCGCAAAATCGCTAGCGATTTTTCCAGTCGGGCTACCAAAATCTGTCTCAGGAAGGAAAAATATATGTCAATGCTTTTGCATTCTTTCAGAAATGTAGCTGGGTAATTATGTCATTGGCATCGGTGAGCCACTGTCAATATGTGACATATTGAAATCGCGTTTGAATTTGCGCTTGTTTTTTGCTTTCACTTTGCAATCGCGCGAACTGTGTATAGAGAGCGACAGCACTGATCTGTGAGTGATGATAATTTGTGCACCAATTCCTCTGACATCGTCTTATTAATCGTTAGCTTACTATGCAAACATGACAAGTGAAATCTCCCGCAGCAAGCTTAAACATGTGAGAGGTTGATCGCGCAGAGAATCGCTGAGCTTATGTGAGTGCGTGTATAAAAGCAGCACGATATATATTTTAGTTCTGCTGAGCCAAATAAGACAGGTCAGCGTGAAGAAGTGACAGCCAAAGAAAAGCTTACCACAAAACGGAGAAGTTATGACAAATCAGACTATAAGGCAAAAAGAAAGTGCAGCTTTATGGTTTCATGGACAAAATAATTTCTGTGGCTGCAATATGACGAGCTAAATAACCAGGGCTGCACATAAGTGGTCCGCAGGTGCGCATTTGCTGTCAAAATAAAAAACGTGCACAAGGTAAGAAGTTGCAACGCGTGTTTGCGTACATAAGATTTTCAGGAGGAGGACAGACATTTGTTTAGAACTCTTAAAGATGTCGAAGAAGCTCCCTTAAGCAATTACTGTGATGTTCCTCCATCTCCAAAGAAATGTCAGAAGGAGTCCGAACCGCAAAAGAAGCACGTATTCTCGGAAAAGTGGTTGCAGGAGGTGAGCTGGCTTCAAACAAATGATGAACGCACAGAGATGTGGTGCAGAATGTGCCGTGAAAATTTAATAAATGACAAATTAAAAAGGCATGAACATTTTTTTTGTATCGAAAAAATATCGAACCGTGACACCAAAGTACCGAACCGAACCGTGAATTTTGTGTATCGTTGCACCCCTAATATATATATACTGGATATATAGAGAGCCATATAGTTGAAATATGAATCCCATAAAACAGATGCAAGACATATGGGAGTATGGAAAAAACAGAGACTGATGTGAGAGCTTGTCTTTGATTACAGGACAGGAGAGGAAGGGGAGGAGGGAGGAGCTGGCAGTGAAGCTCTTTGTCTGTCTCCACTCAGTTTTTTCTCCTTCCCCATGCGAACCAGATCTGCCCTTGTAGCTTTTCCATCGTCTGTCTTCTGCCCTCACATTGCCAATCGTCCCTCGTGCTGTCTCAGCTGCTCAACAGATGGCCAGTTGGCTCATTAACTTTAATAAATCTAACATCAATTAGACTGGAGGTAATGGGAATGCCGTGGAGGTGATTGCAAGGTAGTGGCACCCCATATGAAAAGCCCCCCTCCTCTTAATGAATAGCTCTCATCAGACCCGATATATGTATTCAAGTGCCAAAAGTGTGGTATTAAAACATTGCAGTGCCATCACAGATTGAGGGATGGACATATGAGTGAAGGACATAGGAGGCAATTTCTTTCTGATACGTCATATCACATGAGCCGACCTTGATGGATTCATTATCTCCATCTGTGCTCGCACACCTTGTCTTTGTCCTCCTCTTTGTTCTTCTTTTCTTTGTCTTCTCCTGTCATTTACCCATGAAATGTCTCACTCCCAGCCCTCTCTGACACACATCTGTCTATTGCTGGTAACAAGCTCCTTTCCTAACTCCTCTGTCATAGTACATCTTTCAGGCAGCATCTTCTGCTGCTTGTTGTCTCTCTCCTTGAACTTTTTACTTCATTACTCCTTCCTGACCTTTGGTGCTGCTTGACCAAATGAGACTCTGCCTTTATGAATAAGTCTGCTTTTCTATCCCTTTCAAAGATGGGTGATATGGGAAGAGTGAAAAGGGGGAGGCTTGACCCCTTGACCCCTACAAGCAGGTGACCAAATCCTGTTATTGTATTTGTGGTTTATCATGGGTCCCATTAGTGAGGGTTGGGGTTGTTACTGTATCTTTCCCCTGTAATGGAACGTTTCCGTCCTGATAAAATTTGTCTTTATCACCGACTGAAAGGTTTAACAAAGAGGTAACTGGTGGAAATCACATGCTATGGACTTCCAATTATGACATCTCAAGTTACCTATGGGAAATACTGACTAACATGTCAAAATTTCATGTGCTGGACACCACTATCACCAAAACACCTAATCAGTGAAAGACTGATGATGGTCACTCCTGTTCCAATAGTGGAAATTCATTCAATTCAGTTCAGTTCACCTGAGCCCTGAGCTGTAGCTCAGGTGGCAGAGCGGATCAGCCACCAACCAGAAGGTTGGTGGTTCAATCCCAGGCTGCTCCAGTCTGCATGCCAAATATCCTTGGGCAAGATACTAACCCCATGTTGCTCTCCGATGCATCCATCGGAGTATGAATGTTAGATACTTAGCACTTAAGCTTAGAAGTGCTTGTGTGAATGGATTGTGATTGGGTGAATGAATTAGCTGTATAAAGCGCTTTGAGTGCTCAGACAGAGTAGAAAAGCGCTATATACCGGTAAGAACCAGTCCATTCACCATTTATATAACAGCAGTCACCTCAAGGCGCTTAATATTGTAAATGGTAAATCACCACTCAAAGCATTTTTATACAACTTGCCTCATTCAGTCATTCATATAAGCACTTTTTTCTATGCTGCATTAAGGTGAGCCCAACCCGACGCCTACGGGTCTTTCTGTGGGTGGTGGTTCCTTCCTGAGTCCATGTCACCTCTTTGGGCTGCGACTGACTGCAGTCCATGGCCTAAACCCTGACCACCAGGTGTTCTCCCATTAGCCCCTCATACCAGGCAGGATAAACTAGTCTTTTGACTTCTTTTTTTTTCTTTTTTTGAAGACACACACCAGGGAGTTAAATAAAGCAGGTTATTTCAACTGACAAAGCTAAAAAATAATTCATATTTTTTTTCTGAAAAAGTCTGTGGGTAGAGTACGGGTAGGATTAGAGTTACTATCTATATGATAAAATAAAAAAGAACACATCGACTCTTGTGATTTCACTGAATATAACATTAGACATGTTTATCTAACAAGGGACAGATTTTCTATTAATCTTGACATGTATAGAGAAGTAGTCTTTCTTTCTTTCTTTCTTTCTTTCTTAGCTGATGTTTAACTTTGGAAATCACAACTGTTGTCTTCACAAAAAACACAGCATCTGAAAATGTCCCGCATTTTGAGAGGACAAGTTGAATGACCAGGTTTGTTGTTTAAGTTGCCTCCATATGTGATGGAAAATCAAAACATGCCTCTAAAATTAGAACGACTGAAGGAAGTGACGGGTGCTGCAGATGAGAGTTGGAGGACGAAGAGAGGGAAAGCAGCAAATCAAATTCTATGGTTGAGTTATTCATTTTCACAGCTCTTTAAAATAGTCCAAACTGTTTACATTCACACACCCCAAAGCCTTAACCTTTCACGAGCCACGGGGACTCATTGTCCACGGTACTGCCAAGAAACAGTTCGTATGCCTGATGAAATGATGCAGGGAAATAATGCATTCAGGAGACAAGACAAAGAAATGGAGAGGAAGGAGTTCAAAGAAGGCAGAATAAATGAGGTAGAGGAGGAGGAAAAAAGAGTGATTTGGTGGAAAATCCTTTGCTTGGGATAACAGATTGGCTGATGCATGAGATTGAGAGAGGGTAGGGAGGCTTGGTGATGCTGCCCTCCATGGTCTGTACTTTTAGGTGAGGAGGCAGTGTGCGAGGAATTGGAGAGGAACACTGGAAGCTTATAGTAAAGGGAAGGTGTTAGGAGGAGACAAAGAGGGCTTTATTACAATTTTATGGCGGGGTGCCGATGTCCATGCTATTTACTGCATGACAGCCTCCCATATCTCCATCAATCTCCTTCTAAAGGTGGGAAATGACAGAAGAGGGAATGAAGCAGAGACACTGTGTGTATTGGTACATCTTAGCAAGAAAAAAGGAGAAAGGAAAGGAAGAACATCCCAGAAACAGCTCCAGAAAATAAGCACAAACCACAGTTCACATGGAGAGACCCACAGAGGGGCGTGAGGTTAGTGAGTTATCGTCAGAAACTGACTGGAGGATAATGAGGTCTGATACAATATGCATCTGACGAAATAGAGCAAAACAAAGAGTTAGTCCCATTTTTACTGAGGCTCATGAGACATCAACAAGGCTAAAGATTTTTAGAATTCCTGAGCCTGTTCCTTCCTTTAACAGTAGAACTACCAAACTGTTCGACGGCACCTTTCCCTTTATAAAATCTTTAACTCCCAGTGTTTGACTTGTTCTACAAGTGTAGCATGTTGTGGCCCCTTTGGTTAAAAATGTCAAGATAATGCCATCTTGGGACCTTCTACCTATAATAATAATAGATTGCATTTGTATAGCACTTTACAGTTCCACTATTCATTCATACACTGGTGGAGGCAAGCTACAGTTATAGCCACAGCTGCCCTGGGGAAGACTGACAGAAGCAAGGCTGCCATATCACACCATCAGCAAACACCAGTAGGTGAAGTGTCAACTGAGCCGGGGCTCGAACCGGCAACCTTCCGATTACAAGACGAACTGCCAACTCTTGAGCCACGATCGTCTGTTAAAATATTCCCCTATAGAGAAGACTCATTTTCAAGCTATTAATCTTGCGGGTTTAGATAAACAGACTCTGTTGCTATGGCAACTCCTTTTGCAACTCTCATGCGTGATAGAGCTATGTCATTAGTCAACGAGCTACATGCTCAACATCCCAGAAATGGCTTCATGCATCGATTGGCCCAGGACGTGTGCACTGAGTAGAGACGAGTGTGGAGATGTGACCTTCACAGAGTGCAGCAGAATGACCTGCGCGGTGCAGGCACAATGCAAACGGATACAAAAGATCTCTAAAACATCTGGCATGCTGTTTAACTGTGTTAGCTTCATCTGTGCCACGTGGTCATCTGTTTTTGTTTTCTTCTTTGAAGCATCTTGTAGCCTCAATAAGAAGACCTGTATCTCTCTCAGACTTATCTGATTAGCATTGTTTCACTTCCCAAACGCCTTCGATGCTTGTTCCCTCCTGGAGAACACGGCGGGTCTGGGCCCAGCGCTGGAAAAATAGCTGCAGGGCAGGATGGCTGCTGTGTTTGCTTGGGATTACTCCTCACCCCCTACCCACCCCAGTTGCTTGTCACGTGCTCCATAATGTTGTGCTGTGGACATTTATGTGCTTCTGTGCAGAGGAGTTTTTCTGTATTATCCTTTTGTGTTACACATTTCGATGTTTTTTTCCCCCCCTTGCTACCTAGCCTCCCCAATGTGATGTTTGTGTATTGTATGTACGGTTGGCAAGGTCTGTCATCTCGGTTGTGGGCAACTGCAACTGACAAATAAAGGCTATCTCATCATCTCTCATCATCATCACTTGTTGAATGGCATAAAGAGACCACAAAGCAAATCTGGGGCTGACACACTGTCTGACACATACTCATGATTTCAGTGTCTTTATACAAATGATTTACAAATGAAAGCATAACATTTATGATTCAATTAGTTACCTGAAATCAAAACTTGAAATACTTAATCTGGTAATATTTTTTTGAAAATTACCAAGATGCTTCATTTTCACTAATTAGTAATGTTCATTCATACAGTTTTAAGTGGCGCTTGTTTGTGTTAGCTGATAACTGAGCACTAAACCTAAAGTAACCATATTTAAATAAAAGTTACTTCTTGTTTCAAAAAAACCGACATGACAGCAGCCTTCTTATACAGGCTACAGTTCTGACTAAAAGATTCAAGGCTGGACTAGTTTAATATTTAGATAAAATTGAGGAAATGTGGAACAATAAATCTTTATATGCTGCGCTAAGGTTTTTGTCAAGCCTAGTGACAAACTTCTGGATTTGAAACGCTCAACTCTGCTTTTAGAAAAGGAAAATAGAAAAACTTGTAGCAAAGTGAACAAAAATGGAGGATTTGAAAAGTTGTGAAAATATGTTACTGTGTAACTTCATTGCAATATAGAAGTGCAGTCAATAACCCTGTTGTGTACCTTTAATACATTTTATTAAAGGTACACTATAAGAGCAGCAGGTCAGATGCTACAGAGCATGTGAAAGTACTGATCAAAGGTTGTGAATATTTATGTACACTTTGTTTTTTATTTTTAATTAATACACAAAAATGTTCTCTTCTTTATCTTCATAGCATATTGTGTGCTGAATTTTGTGGTGAAAAATTATATTGGACATTTTTGGAAAAAGGCTGTAATATGATAAAATGTGAAATAAATGAAGCGCTGTGAATACTTTCTGTATGCACTGTACATATTAGGCCTGAATGTCTATAGAACACCACCATGAATAATTTTATTAAACATCACAAATCACTAACATTTCAAAATTTTACAGAGAAATATGATCTCTGGGACAGTAGATTTCTCCAACTATAGTCAGATATAATTATAATTCTGGCCAGCTCAAGTCCTGGATTAGTCATCAGACCCTGGTGACCTGTAACTCACTGGGCCTTCTCAATCTCCATTCATTAATTATAGAGTTCTTACTTGTAGAAAGAATAATGTCACTCTGGTTCCTATATTCAACAGATTAGTCTAAAGCAGTGAGGGACGGAAGTTAAAGTTTCTAAACTTAAATCAAGAGCTAACGACCAGCATGTTAGACCCAAGTCACACTGGTTATTAGACCAGATACAATTAGAGTGGCAGTGACAAAGTGCAAGAGGGGTGTGAGGGAAATGGAGTGATAGCTGAGAGAAATATAGAGGGAGGCAGAGAGAGCATGAGAGTTGAAGATAAAGAGACGGAGAGACTGCATAAAAATGACCCCTTTTAACTAATTAGCAGTGCTGCTAAGGGCCCTCTGAGAGTTGCCCCTGCTGCACCATGGCCCTATAGGTGTTGAGATCAACTCTGTGGCCACGGGGGCTCACAAGCAATGTGTGTCATTGGCGAACACCATCAGTCATAGAACAAAGGAGGCACCCAGGTCAAAGGCAGCAATACACTCCTGGATTTTGCTGCTCCACTCCTCTTCATTTCTGTCCCTGCCCCCCCCCCCCCCCCCCCCCCCCCCCCCCCCATACATTTCCTTTTCTATTAACCCTTTCCTCCTCATCCCTTCGTCTTCATCCCTTCTCCCCCTTCATATATCTCCCGATCTAGCGATCCTGTTCCTTTGTGTGTGAGTCAATTAGCTGGCCCTTTAGTTTTGATTTATAGAGCATGGGCCGCCTATGGCCTAATGGATGGCTGTGAATTTAATATGCAATGCTTTTGTGTGTGTGCATGTGTGTGTAAGACAGGGAGATAAATTAAGGACCAGGAGACACAATAGAGGTCACAGAGGTATCACTTGCTATACTGACCGTGTTTAAATAGTTGCTGGTCGGTCCCTCTCTTGAAAAAAAAAAATCTGCCTGTAATCCTGACATAATAGATTATGAACAATAATGGAGTGACTGGAGTGCTTGTTTAAAGTCTCTCAATATCATTAGCATGTGGAAATAATTAGTCCTTTCATAATGAGTGAAACCTGCAATTGTTATTTGTGCGAACAAAGGGCATCACCGGGCTGCAGAGATGATTCATCGGCTCATATTTTCATCCTCTTTGTTGCTGAGTTCAGAGATTAGCAGCACAGCCTGCCTTGGGGTAGCAGGAAGGAGAGGTCAGGATAGGTGCTAGCATACATCACAATCATCACCCTTATCATCATCGTCATCTGATTTTTGTAATTCACATGCTATGACCGGAGGCTATTTGCTCCAATACAAATCAAGAGGCCCTGTGTTGGTGGTTTACAGCAGGGTCATGAACTCTGAAGGCCAGATTTCACACTGTCTGAAAGGGGGCCTGTTAGTCCCTTTCTGCCCACACACACGGACAGCATATCATCACTGTCAGGTGGAAACATTTCATCTTCACAATGCCAATGCTCGCTTTTTTGGAACAAACATTTTCCTCCTTATGGAAAGGGGAAAAGATCTTGGAGATTTTTCTACACAGCACAGAGACATTTGATGATTTATCACTCATTCAGTGTCAGATTAAATTCATTTATATTTTAGCTTGACATATCTCACCCAACATAACTGCAGAAGACAAGCGCACACACACACACACACACACACACACACACACACACACACACACACACACACACACACACACACACACACACCCATCCCATGGCAATAGTGCTTTCCAACAGTAGGGGCCTTTCACAGAAGAACAGCTCGAGTAACATGACAAAAAGCCCAAGGCATTGACCCAGCCAGGGAAATTCCCCAGATCCCAATTCGATCAAGCATCTGTGGCATGTGCTTGAATAAGCCCAATCCACTGAGGCTCCACCCTAGAATTTAATGGATCTGCTTCCAATTTCTCTGTTTCAGACACTACAGGAGCTGCTCAGAGATCCCGTCTTCATGTTCTAACAGTCCTAACAGCTGTTTTGGGGGGCATAACATTAGGTGCAAGATTTTAATCCTGTGGATGGTCAGTGTGCATATCAAAAGTGTACTAAAATGGTAATATAATAATGCAGTAACATAGTAACAGTCAAAAGTTGGAGCACGCTCATGGTAGTTCTAAAAAATAGCGTGTGCCAAGAAATGTATAATAATAACAGGAATATGCTTTGAGAAAGGTTTATTTGTAGGAGGCCAAAATTTCTAACAATATTCCATCAAAATTGTTCTTTTCTTTTGTTTTCATCTTTTAGGTGAGTCATCCATGCATCCATCCAACTTTCTTTCTTTTAAAGAAGCAGAGATGTGCAGACCCCAGTCACCTCATTCAGTGGTGTAGCAATGCATGCTCAAGGCAGCTAAGAGACAACAGCTAGTTATTCTGTAGGTGTTCAAGGGGTTATAGTATTTGCCCATATCAGCTCACCTAGCTCATTTCCATGTGAGGAACTAAGCGCCTCTACTTTCCGTATGACCAAGCCTCTCCTGAATGGCTGAGATCAACCCCAGGGGAAGACATGCTTTCAGGCTGAGGCTGGTTTTCAGGGCATTAAAATGTAATACTGTAACAATAATGGTTTGATAAACAAACAGTGCTGCTTTTTAGACTGAATGGTACACTGTCATTATTCGACTGACGTAATGTTGCTGATGTGGTCAGGATGCCTATGGGTGTTCAGTCAGGTGTGCAGTCAGTGTTTTGCATTTTAGCTTGAGGATTTTCATACTGTCTTTGTGATAGCCTTTGCTGAGCTGTTATGGATTTTTTTTCCCACAATGATGATCACTTTTTAACACAAAGTGACTCCTGTAAAAGACACCAACCATAAATACTTCTCCCAGTATTTCCATGGTTGACATTAAAGTTATTAACTAATCTTTGTAATCAAACATGTTGTTTTGCAACGTACAGCGAAATCATCAGGGCCAAAAAATACATTTCCCTAAAACTTACAGGTAAAGGATATTTTTATGTCTCGCCAACAAATTATAGGTATGGCTCTGCAATTTAGTGTAATAATTTATTTCTAGACTGAAACTCCATTGAGGATTCTGAGAACTTTTAATGATCAGAAGATCACATACTGGCTGATATTACATCAATTTTAAAATCAAGGTAAAAGATGAGTCGATGCTCACATGGGATTTATAAGGTATACATGTTATGGAAACAGCCCAGCAACAGCAGATGTATAACTGTGGTGGCTGCCCTGGAGGGCCACTGATAATACTCAGTCTAAATTACCTCATTAAGAGACCTTTGTTTTTTACCTTTTTCATCTCGGTGAGACATCTACAAAGCTGCCACTTCTTTCATCAGAGGTGATGAAAAATCACCATTTCTTTTTCCACACACAGTGGCTGCAGAGTACGTGCGTTCTTGGACGTGAGCAGAGATTATTAACAGTTTAATGGCTAACAAAGCCTGACAGGTGCTTCACTCACTGAGATTAAGGACCAGTGGGTTAACGACCCTGTGGGTGAGACTGTCATAACTCACAATAAGACCATTAAAGTGATATTACTGAGAAAGACTTTGGCTGATATGGACTCAACTTCCCAACAAGGTGGCACTAGATTGAAGGTTCCTGTCATTTTTCTCTCCCCCCCCTTCGCTGTAGCGCTGTAGAAATGTGTTTCAAATAAAGACTATCAGAAAGACACAAAGGAAGACAAGGAAGCTTTTGTTCTTTAAACATAAAAGACAATATGGGAAAACGGTCAACATACAACACTCCTAATTATATACTAGGTTTTATTTTGGAGAAGTATTATTTAGACAGTTACATTTGATTGGCTGCTAAAGGTGCACACAGCTAGTTAAAATGAAGAACAAAGAAAAAGGGAGGCACATTCTTGCACTCAGAGAAAGACCGGTTAGCCAGTAAAAGTTGCAGGACAATAGAGACAAAGCTCTGACAGGTACCTCTGTAGTTCACTGCTCCCCTCTGGTGGTCAGGACGGGATGCTGCAGTGCTTAGTAAGAAACAGAACAAAGAAAGCAGAGATGAACAATAGAGTTGACAGCAGGCAGCAGTAACAGAGATCAGATACTGCTGATCTGTGGCTCTGATAGTAACCATTAAACAGCAAAGACAAGGAGAGTGCCAACAAGTGTGAGCAACGTTTTAATGTGGTGACAGTAACTGAACATATGCAGAGTGTGGTTCATCATATAAAATAAGTGTACTTTGTTAAGTCTTGTAATAATATTTCCAAAAGATGCGAGAGAGAGGCTGTGTACAATGCTGAACAGGGCAGTTTGCAAATCTATGAATGTTGAAGACATCAAAAACAGAAGTAATAAAATAATGGAACAATTGTATCGTTTATTTGTTCATTTATTAGGATTTACTGATTTCTTAAGACTCTGACCTATTTAGTTGTAGTAATGTAGGATGATGTATGCAACATATGTTGAGGTTGAGAAAACTTATTTTACAGGGCAGGTCTTGCTTATACAGATGGACTCAAAAATGATGGATGTGGCTGAGGAGATGGAGCAAGTCATCTTGAAGGATCCTGGGGCGAGATAGTGAGCCCTAAGCTGGCCTGATGCATCTGTGCGTGTGTGTCAGCAGATTCACCTTGCTTATTATGCTCTGATTTCAAACACCAAGATGGGAACGGTAAAAGTGTTCAGCTCGAGTACAAATGGGACCTCAGAGTTGGATGGTAAAGTATATGAACAGCTCAAACATCAACAAGTTTCACACAGCGTGACACAGCTGCAAGTTTTGACGAGCTAGAATTGAAAGGTTCTGTCTTTCTAAGTCGAATACTGCGCTACCTACAGCACCTTTCGGTCTTCACTTTAATCTGTTGTCCTAGGATTTGTGGGTTGTTTTAATCTTGTCACAGGTTTAAAGGTCTATTGCAAATTCATTTTTCAATGCTGTGAAAAACCACAGACACATACGTCAAGCCACAATCTAAAAAAACAACAACCTCAATAACAAATGAGTAAACAAGTTAATGACCTCTATCAGTCTGGAAAGGGTTCAAAAACACATTTCTAAGGATTTGGGACTCTAGTAAACCACATGGACAGCCATATCCACAAATGAAGGAAATGTAAATGATATATGTAAGTGTGATGAATATGTAAAAATGTACAAAAGGAAAAAAAGAAAATCCACTGCTTTGAATGTGTCCCTGTCCCTGCAGGGTTCACAGCTGCCACCTAAGCAGCACCACACCTTCACCTGCAGTCACCTGTATCCTCCAAGACACACCCAGCACTCCTCTTGCTCCACCAAGAGGAAACAAATTTCAGATTTGTGATCTCAGACATGCACTTTTTACCTGCATCTCTGGAAGTTCCTGGAAAGAGATAAACTAAAGAGACAGATGATCATTTGTGTTTAAGTTTCTGCTGCATTTTTAGTCACTATTTAATTCAGAAAGCCAACTGGTTTAATTTTTCTCTACTTTGGTTTTACAGAAAGAGGTAAGATCGCTGCCACTTTTGAACTTTATCTTTTCTCTAATTTTCCTTTTCATAACCTTCCAATAACATTTGCGTGTGTGTTAGATAAGAGTCCTCAGTAATGTAAGTACAAAACCCTAAAATTAATTTCCTCCTTTTGCAGATTAAAATGTGCTCCTTCATGTTTCTCAAATTCATGATGGTGCTATTCAACTTCTTTATCTTTGTAAGTATGTTTCCACTCTGATTACACATACAGCATGACTAGGAAGATGTTGAGGCATGGTTGTGAGACACTCATTTACTGAGTGACATTCGTAGAAAAAAAGTAAAAAAAACAAACAAACAACCTGGAAAATAATTTCCCTTTCCCATTCAGTGCAAAAAGAGATGTTACATAATCATCTCTGACCACTCTGAAGGCCTAAATAATACTTTTTCTATACCAAAGATTTTGCCTGGTTGTTGCAATTTTTACCTCATTAACTTTAAAGGCTGTACATTAATTATGCCACGTACATCTTCACCTCAGTCTTACCAATGTTAAGCTAAGTTTGCTTGGGGTCTGGGCTCACTTGGGTTCTTGCTCTCCCAGGTGAGCTATAGATGAGATATAGCATGAGCCATTTTCCTCAAAATGGAAATCATCGGCTGAGTGCTGCTTGATAAATTTGGTGCAGCAGCTCTCAAGGTGCGGCGATTGTGATGTCCGTCTGAAATCTAAGACAGCACAGGAGAATGATGTAACAGTTATTTATTGGTCATGAAGATCTTGCTTTAATGTGAACGCTCAAACATATTTTTGCAACTGCAGCTCCCTTCAAAACATATCTAAAGCAGACGTTTTTTCAAGAACTAAACCCTGTTGTTCATAGTGGCAGGAGAAAACTAAATAAGTGAGCACGTATAGGAACATTAAAGGATAGCAACTAAGACTGTGTTTCCTTATCTTCAGTGATAAATAAATAGTGTGAGTACATATGCATAAGTATTAAATGTAGTAAAAGCGAGAGCTATGAGCACACAAGCCCCTTCCTGCTGTTCAGGTGCATACAAGGTCCAGGTAATCAAATGCTAGTTAAAGAGAGATAAATCTCATAGGGAACAGGGAAGCAGCTAAAATATGTCACATCGGACAGAGAAGTGAAATGAGGGGCAGCTCAAAAGCCCAGTTATTTCAAAATGCTAATCATGCAAAACTACTATAGTAGAGTCCAAACAAAATCTGAATCTCACACTTAATAATCAAAGTGTTTAACTGTTCAAGATTATCTTAACATATGATTTGTACTTCTCCACTGAATCTTCTAATCTGTGAATGTGTTGCTCATGATCAAAACACTAGTAAGTGGCTTGAGAGTGTGCTAGGACAGCGGTCCCCAACCCCCGGGCCTCGGACCGGTACCGGTCCGTGAGTCGTTTGGTACCGGGCTGCGAGAGTTGAGGCTCAGGTGTGAAATGTATGGTTTTCAGGGTTTTTTTCGGTTTTGAGCGTTATTTTGTTATCGTTTTTATCGTTGGGTCTTTTCACGTGTGTTATGAATAAATCTTCTTTTTTCGGTACCGGTACTAGTTTTATTTCGTTGTATTTATCCGCGACACCTTAAAGGCCGGTCCGTGAAAATATTGTCGGGCATAAACCGGTCCGTGGCGCAAAAACGGTTGGGGACCGCTGTGCTAGGAGAAACAGCAAGCCTCCAGGATGGCACATCAATATGTTGCATTGCCAGGAGTTGGACTACCTGCCCAATGTCCGTAGGTTCCACGTAACACCTCATGCTACCAGTAGTTACACCGGCCCTAAAAGGAAAACTGGTGAACTAGTGGGGATATCTCATTTTGGCCCCTCTAGTGAACCCGTTGTTAATTTTATAAACACCAATGGAGCTGAAATGTATTAACAACCTTCTCTGCATCAGTACTGACTGATGGTATAATTGTTTAATGTGCGCATTGAAGAAGATATCCTGGTTAAAAATGACTCCAAGATTCCTCACAGTGTTACTGGAAGCCCAGGTAATGCCATCCACCATGTGTACACCATGTTTTTATACACCAAGACTTTAGGGAAGAGTAGAATCCTCATGGTTTTATCTGAATTTTGAAACAGGAAATTAAAGCATCTAGGTCTTTATGTCTTTAGGACATTCCTGTAGTTTAAGTATTTGATGTGTGTCATTTGGCTTTCTTGATAGATAAAGGTATGCATCATCTGCATAGCAATGAAAATGTATGCTACATCCTCTAATGATATGGCCTAAGCGTCCTAGCACAGATACCTGTTAACCTCAGTGTGTGAAGAAAACTCTCCATTTACATGAAAAAAACTGGAGTTTATAGATGGATATGATTCAAAACACTGCAGTGCAGCAACTTCATTACCTATGGCATGTTGTAATCTCTGTAATAAAATATTATGGTCAACAGTGGTGAAAGCTGCACTGAGCTCTAGCAGGGCAAGCATAGAGACAAGTCCACTGTCAGAGGCCATAAGCAGATCATTTTTGATCTTCACTATTGCACTTTTTGTATGTGATGAGTTCAATCAAACCAGTTAGCTGTTTTACAACTACTCTATAATTTACCTTATAATTAGGCCAATATCCAAAATTATAACTCCTGGGTCAAGTGATGGCTTTTTAATACTGCCACCTTAAAGGGCTGTGGTACATAGCCCATTAATAAAGATAAATCTATCTGTCTATTCTTCTATCACTTTCCAAGCTTTTCAAAGTGAACTAATTCCCCTGAGGTTCTCTTTTCATTCCCACTGTAGCTTTACTCTCCCCTTATTGGAGCCTTTGTTTCTCATTCTGCAGCCTGTTATTCAGTCACAGTCCACTAACTGTAAGACTCTTTCTGTTTCTATAGATGACAAAGATATTGTTTCTCCACCACTAGCACCAATTCTCAGTCTCATAAAACCTGGTTTACTCCCATTCCCTTTGCAATGTAGATCCTGAAAAAGACATCCAAATGCATATAACACACCGTCAAAGGTCTCAAAAAAGGTGAAAACTGTGCCAGCTGTGATAAGTGTATTTATAGCTGGCACACTTTTCACTTTTTTGTAGATGGGGCATGATGGTGACAGAAATGGGGTTTGAGGGGAAATATGCTTCTTGCATTACATTTAGTCGACAATGCTATGATGAACTGAACAGGCTGAAGAGACACCCCAGAGTAAGAGGTGGAGAGTGAAAACAAGAATAAATGAGAGAGTCAAAAACAAAGAGAATGTGTAGGAAAGACAAAGACAGGAAGCAGGAGATTTTTCCCATAAGGGACATGTCAGTGTCTGAAAGAGTGCTGGAGTGTGGAGTGCTGGTTCCTGATGTGGAGCAGAAGGGGGTCCCATGACTGAAACCAGTCTGATAGAGCCTGACTGCTCATATGAGGCTTCAAAGTAGGGTGAGTGGAGGGTGAAATACACAGAGGGGAGGGAGAAGGTTAAAAGGGTATAAAAGAAAGTGAAGAGAAAGTCAAAGATGGAGACATGAAGGAGGAGCCGGAGAGATCATGGCAATTACATTTTATTTATAGAGCACATTTTATCATACATACATATAGTTAGAGTTCTGCAAAGATAGCATTACAGTAGTTTGTTAGCAAATGCAAGTAGAATCAAAGTACAACAGCTATCTGGTGAACAGAAATTCACCAGAAAGTATCACGCAGCAGTGAAATCAGCAATTGAATTGACTACTGACTTATGACAGCAAGACATGATATAAAATGTGATCCAATTTTAAATTTGCCATAACTCTTTGTCATGTTAATGAAAATGTATTAAATATTTTTACATGATTAATACAGCAGCAAGACAACATCACATTTAGCCCTTATCATATTGACCTTTTTGTTATCCATATTTATCTCGCTCACCAAACCTAGAGACTAATATTCACTGGGCTTCACTTTGATGTTGTGTTGTAAAGCACCTGGAGATAACAGTTTCTGTGAAACAGTGCTGTTAACTACTAAGCTATTCGGTGAATGCCCATGGGGATACTGGACACATACGTAGTGTCCAGTTTTTGTAAAGCTGGAGATGGAAAAATTACACTGCAGTCCATAAAATTAATGGAGGATAGTAACATTCTCTCTTTGTTACGGGCAAAGCGGTAATCCTGGAGCCTTCCTCCAGAAACCTGAAGGCTGGCTTTCTCAAACAGCATTGGATGATTATTGAATCGGTTCCTGGTCAATGAGCCTGTGTGAATTAAAGGTAGTGACATAAAGATGCTGTCATTTTGCAGATGCCTTCACACAGGTCAGAGAAACTACTGTATATTAATCCCAGAGGGAAACTGAGTTGTCATAGCAGCAAATATACACCAAACATCAAGCACTCATATAAAATGAGTGTAGAAACAGAAATATTGATAGAATAAATATTAAGAAATGTTAAGAATAATAAATATTAAGATAAATACATAAATAGAGATAGGTATAAACATAAATATACATATAAATAATAGCAGCGGGAAGGAAAGACCTACTGTAACGTTCCCTCAACAACGAGGTTGAAGGAACCTGTTCCTGAAACTGCTCTTCAGATTGTCCAGTGTGTTATGGGGGGGGGGGGGGGGGCTGCATCATTGCCTGCGGTCTTGCCAGCATTCTGTCACTGATCACCTCCTCCAGGGTGGCGAGCTTCATGGCAACAACAGACTCTGCCTTCTTGATGAGTTTGTTCAGTCTGTTTGTGTCCTTTGCTTTGATGCCTGCAACCCAGCACGCTACAGCAAAGAAGATGGTGCCTGCAACAAGAGACTGATAAAACATATAGAGCAGCCTGCTGCAGACATTGAAGTTAATTGGGATTTTTATAAGATGGAAAGAGGAAAAGAACTTTTATTTTTACCCTCAGGGGCTGCTGGCATGAAATCTAGACACAAAGACTACTACACTGTCTGGTGACACCTCTGTTTGGATTCATAACACATCATTAAATAGTCGGAAATTGTGGTTGAAAGAATTTATCTGTTGTCTGTAATGCTCATGCATCAATCTAATTGGTGCAGCATGTAATGTTTTGTAATGTGGTTTCTTAAGTAACGGCAATGGCTATATCCATAGGGAGGCTTACTTGATTGTGGACCAGTGTGAGACACTACAGGTTGAAGACTTCATGAACCAAGCAGTTTTTTTTTTATATTTTAAGCTGGTTTCCTTCTATTAGGCTACATAGCCATTTTTCTCATTAGTGCAAAGAAATATCCAAGATACACATTTGGGTACTTATTTGACTACACTCTGTGTATTAGAAATATATGCAAATTAGTGCATAATAATGATGATGACCCTATTTGTCTTTTCAAACATAAAAAATGCAGGAAACATAAGGAATGCTACAAGTAAGTGTCATTGTAGTAGTTATTTCATAATTTCTTTTTACCTGTAAATACTACTTTACAGTTAACATTACAATGCATAGCTTAAGCTACAGTCACCCTGGGGAAAGCAGTAATCTGATATAACAAGATCAGCGTGAGGCTGTCTGTCTGAGATTATAACTTGTTGATTTGTCAGCTCTGTTAAAAAAAACAATGTAACCAATTAATGTATCCAATAATACAATTTAAATGATTCTGTACTAGTAGAATACATTGAAAATAACAGTGAGAGTGAGGGAAACAGAAACGGACATACTATGTTAAAATTGATGCACTGCTCTTGACGCATGGCAAAGTAGATGCAGAAGTCAATAAAGAAATAAAAAAGTGAACTGAACAGATCATCCCATTTTCAATTAAACAATTTAATTTACTTATTTTGTCAAATGGGAATTACTTGCACATACTTAACAGAAATTTGCAATGAACACAATTTTTTCTTAAGTGTACAGTATATGGATCTTGTTTCTCCTACAGATGGGTGGCCTCACTCTGCTGGCATTGGGGATCTGGGTGAGCAGTGATGGGGCTTCCTTGCTACAGATCTTGAGACCTTTCTCCAAACAAAGTACCCAGGTGGTCAATGTTGGCTTCTTTTGCATTGTCATCGGGGCTGCGCTGGTGCTGCTGGGAATCTTGGGCTGTTATGCAGCCCATAAGAAGAGCAAGTGTCTACTCCTTACAGTAAGTGGACAACTCCTGCTTTAGACGATGGCTAATAAAGTACCTGAACACTGGCGTAACAAATAAGTGTGTAGCAAACAGTAACAAATAGGAAAAGAACAAATACTGGAAGGAAAACCATAGGGTGCACGCAGAGTCACTCTCTGTGTGCATTCAGATGGAGAAACTCACTTGGTGTGCAGAATTTTGAAGCTGATAATGAGTCACTAACAGATTTTCCAGGCTCCGGAGGCCTAGACAATCTTCTAATATTTTTACTACCCTGTCACGTCAGTCACTGATATCATGCACAGTTTCAGGTAGTCGTTTCAGTCTGTCTTCAGAGTCAATAAAAGTTTGTCACCTGTAATTGCTTAAATATTATTTCAGTGGAATCATATCTCAATCACATCTCAATGGAAAGTTTGAGCAACTAAAGAAATAAGACTAAATGTTAAACTTCAATTCATTAGATGGAATAAAACAGCAATCATGGATTAATAATCCATATATGTATTGCTTCACTGCTTTTAAATGAGGACACTGATATTAAGATCAAAAACACTAAAAATGATACTGTGTGGTTTCATGAAGTGGCCCACATTTTTTTTGGTATCCCACCCATCCTTGCTTTTACACTGGGTTCATCAGCCACCCTCCTTCCTCATCCATATCAGCAACACCACCAACCCTTGTACAACACATTGTACATTATTACACTCATTAGCGAAGACGTTAACTACCTCTTAGCCCACTGCAGTGAGTAATGAGGAGCACAGGCAGCACATTTTGCCCCTGCAGCGCCCCCATCATGTCTACAGCTCCTGGTGAGTTGAATGACAGCAGAGGAGTATATTCTACAACTGGCATCACAGTTAGCAGCAGATATTTGGCCTACCTGAGAAACTGCTGTAATGAACTAAACATAATAAATGAAGATGGATCATCAGCTCTGTCCTTTCAGCATAGACCCGTGTACTCACTGTCCATTGATTTTACAACAATGCGACTATAGATAAGCTTTTTTTTAATCAGTATATTTGAAAAACCTTGACACATTCCCCTCTTCTTCTCTCCCTGCAGTTTGCCTCCATCATGCTCATCATATTCATTTCTGAAGTGGCTACTGGAGTCGTAGCTTTGACCTACACCTCGTTTGTAAGTTTTCATTTCCTGCATCCATCCTTTTTCTCTTTGTCCATTACTCTCATTCCTTTTCCTTTTCCTTTTTCTTTTGTCTTTTTTTATTTTTCTCATCTAGTTCTGCTTTTTCTCCCACCCTTTCACCTCATTGTGCTATTGTCTGGATTTTATCTCAATATAAATTTTCTATCTTAGCAGTGGACTATTATTGAATTATGGGCTTTATGTCCACCTCACTACATTTCTGCTACTTAATGACTCTGGGATAGCCTGGGGCTGTGTGCACTGTCTCTCACTTTGAACAATATATTACTCTGAAATATAAAACCTAAAGCATTTTATATGCAAAACAGCCTATTTAGATATGTGTTCCCCTCTGTCTGCCTTCTCTCTCTCTCTCTTTCACTCACATACACACACACTCACACACACACACCTGCATACATGCATACTCCATTTTCATTTAGTGCCACACCAAGTAAAAATTAAAAGGAATTCAAAGGCGCTGTGAAAAGGGAGGTTAGTGAAGACTGGGGTCCTAAGAGAAAATCGGTTGTTCCTGAAATTCCAGAGGCAAGAATGGTAATCTAATACTTGGCTTTCTGCAGCTGGGAAATGGGGAATAGAGCAGAGGGAACTCTGCAGTGCTTGAAAATTTCATTTAATTTGTTTGAACTTCTGCTATTGATAAACCAGTTTAAGCTGCAGGTACACACTGCAAAAAGTATCACAAAAAAGGACAAAAACAAGCAAAAACAAACAAAACAAGCAAAAGAAAGTCCTGTAGATTATAACTGCTAAAATATTTCCCAAAACCAAAAACTGGAGGACGTTTTTGGTTTTGGGAAAAGGCGATGGAAAAAGGTGCTTCGACTTACGAACATTTTGACTTACCCTCTGGAACGAATTAGTTTCGTAAGTCGGGGTTCCACTGTACAGTTTGACTGGCTCATTGTTATTTGCCAAGTGGCTGCTGCATTTATTTTCTTTAACTTACTCTAAATTTCTACTGATTCTTCTCTACTAATTTACTCAGTCACATACACATTCATACAGCATTTACTACTCTATGACATAACATTCTCATACTCTCATACTCACACACACTGACTCCAATGAATCAGTGTGTAACTCAGAGGGCAACGCATTATTTTGCCCAAGGATACTTCAACATACAGACTGATCCATCCACTATGCTCCAATTAGTTGATGACCTATTGTACCTCCTGAGACAGAGCTGCCCCATATCATTTGTATGATAATCCAGTGAAAACAACAATCTCATGTATAGTGATGATGACAAATGGTGTGCCACCTGGCTAACCTTTAGAATTGGTGACAAAGGGCATCTGCGGTGGAAACCAAACAGACTTATTGTTGGCCATTATAATTTACCATTTGCCCACCAGCAGGCCCATTTTACAAGGAGTTTTTAAATGTCAATAACTCTGTTACCATTTGTGCTAGAGACAAAATGCTTTGGAAAGAAGAAAAAGTGAGCTTTACAGGGATATTGTGTTATCATGGTAGCAAAAGACATCCACAAGGTAGTACTGTCTGAACATGGATGTAAAAAAAATCAGGTCTGATTAGATTATTTCACATGCGCTTCACATTTTCATATTCCTCAACCATTTTGGGCTAGAGAGAAAATTCAAATGGTTCCTAAAAGATGTTAATTATTTTTTCATTTTGCACCCAAAATAACAAAATAATCCATTGGACCTGTACAAATCTTGGCCAATAAAGGATAAACTACCTCAGTGATCTCGTCCCCAGACTCTGCTTCCTCTACAGAAGATGTGTCAGTGAGATTAAGGAGATCCTCAAAGTATTCCTTCCACTGGTTGACTATATCCTCAGTTGAGGTCAGGAACACCCTCTGCACACCAGATTTTTTGGCTTCAGCTACTGCTGAGCCACATTCTGTTTGGCTTGCCTGTACCCATGAGCTACTTCTGAAGTCCCACAGGGTAACCCGCTGTTCCGACCAGTTACACCCCTCTAGGTCTCACTGTTGTTGCCCACAGTGTTAAAGTCTCCCAGTAGGAGAAGGTTCGGTATTCTGAACTGCCATTCTGTGCATAAGCACAAATGACAGAACCCATTCTCTGACCCAAAAGGCAAAGGGAAGCGACCTTCTCGTTCATTGATGTATGTGTGTGCAAATACTTTAAAACTGAGGCTTTTGAATCAGCAGTTTTTGAACTAAATTGACATATATACATATATATATGTATATATATGTTGAGCGATTTAAATCTTTTATGCAGTTGCCCTGATGTTCTGTTAAAGATTATTTTTTGCAGTGTCCAGGTTTGCATTTAACTTCTTTCTCTGGGTGGAATGTAATATATTATGTTCCTGTTCAATCCTGAGTGTGCCACCTATCAAACAAAGAAGCTATAGGCAAGTGTGTTGGTGGTTGTCCTTGGAGACTGAACATTGAGCTGCTCTCCTGCTGTCGTTCTCTGAGTTTGTTAAATTCAATCTCTCCACTCTCATTTCCAAAAGCTGAGCAAACCAAAGCCAACCATGTAAACGGCAACTGGTGAGACACGTTTTGACAACAGAGAGCATGCTTGTCTAGAGAAAGTGAGGAGTGGGTCCAAGCTATTGCCTGAACCCCCATTAAATGTAAGATATAACTCAGCTTTGTTTTCATTAAAACAATTTAATGTGCTCTTTGTTATCTTTAGCATCATTTGTTCATTGCAGACATGGTAAGTTCCATCGTGGATATTAATGTGTGAGACCAGCTTTCCATCTCCTGCTTTTCATAAGACACAATAAACAGTATACCAGTGGAATAATGAAAATGGACAATATACATCTAATATGCATATATATAGCTGCCTGTGTAAATATGTAAAAGACAGAGGAGGGTACAAATAAAGGAGGATATAAATAAAGACCTGATCTATCATGTATTACTTATCTGCAGCATAAATCTGCCTTTTGGTTTCTGGGTCTCTGCTGCTCATCTAACCAGGAAGTCAATAACCTTCAGGTAGTCAGAGTAACTGAGATTTCCAGCATGTATTATGAGAAGCTGTCAGTGGTCGTTGTCATGGTTCTGTTTGTACAAAGTGACCAAAGTGGAGATATATTACAGGGCTGATATGATATGAGTTATGAGTACATGAAATAGATGTGCTGTGAAATAGATGTGCTGTGATGTTTAGTGACACAACAGTTGCGCCACTTTAATTCTTAATTCTTATCCTTACTTAGAAAATGTTTAAAAACCAAATGCCTTAAAAAAACAAACAAAAAACCCCAAAAAACAAGAGGAATATAAATGTATGTTGTACTGATACATGTACAACAGATTTTTTTTAAAAGTATTGAACATGCCACCAATTTTCTAAGTAAATATATTTCTAAATGTGCCATTAGCATGAAATTCTGATTAGATATTGGTAACATCCATTCTAACCCACACATGCAATAAACCAAAACATACATGTCCATGTTACTAAACAGTATTGAGCGCATTAGAAAGGGTAATTTCACCATAGACCAGCCATGGTCAGGTGTTCCCCACAAGAGTTCACACAGAGCAGTGAACAGAATTCTCAGAAGGGTTAGAAGAGTCAGAGTTTTCCAAGAATCAAGGACCACTTCTGGAAAGCTACTTCTTGCTGGCACGTATGGACGTATCCAGTGGCACAGTGCTCCCAACTACCGTCTTATTGCATCTTCCAGCAATGCACTGATCATTTTTAGACATCAACCTCAGACAGAACCCGGACTTTACTTTGGATTGGACAGACAGTATCCCACCTGAGTTTGTGAGACCACCGAGTGCTCTGTTGCTTTTTTTAGGAACAGAAGGCGACACATAGGTGGTGAAGCCACGTAGGTGAAGCCAACGGCAAGATGTGCTTCATCATATTTTCTAATCTTTGGCTTGGACAGAAGTTGGTTTGGAAACATATTTGGCGATGTTTGGAAGCCCCCCAAAAAACTCTGTCCATTATACTAGCAGTATCCAAGCATTCTCTTTTTTTTTTTTATTATCATACCCCCCCCCCCCCCCCTCCCGCAATGGCTCTGTTCCCCCACTTTGGGAACCTCTGCGCTAACCCAACAACCCGCTAACCCAACGAGCAAAAACATGACTAAATATGACAATTATGACAATTATGACAACTAACCCACTCCTATGAACAAATGAGTATATCACTTTCTTTGGAATTAGTTGCTTTGATTTTTATTTATTGCTTTCTTCTTAACATGTATGCCATACAAGAAAAGATACTGTTAATTATTTGAAAAACAGCAACATACTATAGAGCAAGAGATCACTAATTTAATAAAAGATGAAGGTGGAGATTTTGATCATGTGTAAATGTGTTCATACCACTCTACATTGATAGATGTACAGTGCTAACATCTCCTGCATCACTGAACTGTGTATTACTTCAAGCTCTTTGTTGCTTATCCACTGTGTGTGTGTGTGTGTGTGCGTGCGTGCGTGCGTGCGTGCGTGCGTGCGTGCGTGCGTGTGTGGGCGAATGCACGTGTATGCATCCAACAGAAAGTGACAAGGCGCAGGGCAATTGACAGTATTGAATTAGCCTCCTAGTAATATATCTTTCTGATTTTAGCCTCACTTGGGGGGCACATTTAATCGTGACTTGTATCGCAGCATCCCCTTGGGATACCCCATGTATCCCATTCACTGTGCACGCATTCAAACATGTCCACCCACACAGAGAAGCTAAAAAGAAAAGAAAATAGGGCTGTACATGGCTACATGCATTTAGAGTACATTTCTGACCCTCCCTACCCATCAATTAGGTCTTTGTGACAGTACGTGATAGGTTTATTTATCAAAACAGAAATAGCAATCTGCAAAGGAAAGGAAACAAAGAAGGGAGGACATGAGGGCAAGCTATCCTTGTCATGATGCGGCTCTGTGCAAGCAGGAAAGGCAGGCAGGATCCAATTGCAGACTACACGGGGGCAAGAAAGTGAACTCAAAAGGCAGCTTTATTGCTGACACAAGGGGAAAACGATACAAAAGTAAACTGGGAAAATATAACCTAAACACACGGAGAGGCACACAAGTAAACACACAGCCATGGATCGCGACACGGAGCAAAGGAAGACACAGACACTAAATACAAGAGGGATAATGTGGGAAGTGAGGACACATCTGACACAGTTTACCTAGACATCACAAGACACTAAAACTAAACATAACAACCTAGCGAGTATAGATAGAAAGGATTGTCACTGGGTAATTTTGACCCAGTGACTTTAGAAACAAAATATAAAATTCAGACTAGATGTGTCCAGTGAGGATATATTTGTTTATATATGATGTCAGTAAATCAGTTTTTTCCACAGGCTGAGGGGATCTTGAGAGCGTGGGCGACTCCTGCTCTACAGAATCAATATGGTAATGATCCTGCTGTCACTAAGCTCTGGAACAGCACCATGACACAGGTACAGGATATTGTGTTTTCCTATTCTTGTTATATGTGTTTAGAACTTTATATATATAAACTGTATATACATTCACCATTGATTTATGTATACCTGCTTAACTGCATATTAACATATATATCTGTTCTGCCAATCACATGACAGAAACAAATGCATTTAGTCATGTACAAAAGTGGTTTAAGGGACTTGAACATGGCATAGGTGCTGATCTGAGTATTTCAGAAATCGCTGATCTACCTGTATTTTAGAACATAGTCATCCTACAGACAATGATCTTCAAAAGAGAAAATATCCAGGGAGTGAAATTCCTTGAATGTTGGAAGTCAGACAAGGTTGGCTGGGATGCTTTCAGCTGGTAGGAAAGCAACACTAACTCAAATAACAGACAATTGCAAACACATTGTCTTGTCGGATGAGTCTGGATTTCTGCTGCCTGAACAGGATCTAGTAACCATTACAAACATCCAACAAAGAGTGTCAAGCATGAACAGCACCAGTTGGACAGTACCAGGCCCCAACATGATTCACATCTGCTTGCTGAAGAACTAACTGCACTCCATGAGCACCTGGCAGCAGAAATGAACCGGTTGATAATGGACAACACGTAGCTGGAATGGATAATTGAAGGCTGGACAGTGCTGATCCCCAATGTTCACAGATCCTTGGGGATCAGAGGGGCAAAACATCAGCTACTGGTAAACAGAGCAGTTGTTCAAGATGCTCTCCCCCCACTGTTCTTTGTAGGCCTGAACTCTTTAATCCCAGGTGATTGACAAGACTGATTACACACACTGCTTACAGAATAGAGCAATCGTTAGCCACCTCCTCTACATGGATGATATCAAGCTGTATGCCAGGAGTAAACAGGACATCGATTCACTTATCCATCCCACCAAGATCTACACCAGTGACAGTGGAATGCTATTCGAACTGGAGAGGGAACAAACAAAGAGAGTGATGGTAGTCAGAACTGAGGGGATTGCAAAACCAAAAGGGAACATTGCAGACACTAAGAATAGCGAGAATTACAGGGCAATCTCACAGGGATGTGGGAATCATGAAGCGGCTGCCAGGAAAGTTGCAACCACCAAATACCTGCAGAGACTAAGGCAAGTCCAGAAGAGTTAGCTGAAAGAGAAGAATGAGATTTAGGCAAGTAACACCTACACCCTGCTGGAATATATGTCTGAAAGAGGAGATAGAAACCACTAACATCAAGACAAGACAGTGCCTTTAAGAAAGGACCATTATGTAGATAACCCTCTTCACATATTTTCCTGCGGCATGAATAACACAAGAATGTCATCCTTCTTTCAGCTACATTGCTGTGGTTTCTCCAACTACACTGATTTCATGGGCTCTAACTTCCAAAATGCAACTGGAGGCAGCCTGCCTTCCATCTGTTGCAGGACCAACAACAACACTTGCACCCCAGCCCAGGCAGAGTACAGCAATGTGCAGGTGAAATTACCATATTATACATTGTGCAGCTCTGGCATGAAAACAATGACAATTCAAACAAGCTAGTGTTTAGCAGGAATACTGTTTGCCATGCTCTGTGGCGTTCCAGGTCCAGTTCACTGATATGTAGCAGACAACTGCCAGCTACATATGTAGCTGTTAGTGACCACTAATTAGAATCAAAATAGAATCAAAAGAAGTGAAAACAAATATTCTGTCATGCTATGAAGTTGTCTGGGGACTGTGGGCCTGGAAGTAAAGCAGGTTTCCTACTAATTTGAAAGTTGGTAGTTTGATTGTCAGTTCCTCCGGTTCACATGTTGAAATATCCTCGGCCGAGATTCTGATGGCTTTATATTAGAGTATGTGTGCTAGACAAGATGGTATGGCATAGAATAAAGCACTGTATGAATGTGTGAGTGATTGGGAGTATGAGACTTGTATTATTAAACTGCATTTCGAGGGTTTAATTCTAGAAGAAAAGTGCAATTTAAGTATGGTTGTTAGATAAGAACTTACTATAGAGACCAAAACCTGTAAAAGACCTTTTTAATGCTGTAATATTAAATATTTTTACATAGACATAAATGGTGCTAAGCATAAATAAAGTTTATATTCCTGGTATTGAAACCATGCCACCCACATTGTAGTTCATTACTGACACATGTAGTGGTGTGAAAATGTGTGGAACATCCTGCCCAATGACAACAATGTCCAGTAAAAACAATGGAAACTGTCTACTGCAGCTATTTTTTTGTTTTTTGCCATACGTTTTTAAGCTTTAACATTTTTTCAGGTTAACTTATCTTCAACTGAAGTCTCATTGTAGCTCCTGCATGGATTGAAATTCCACAGTCATTCTTTTTGCATAACCTCAGAGCTATGCAAACAAATGAAAAACACCAAAACGTCACTAAGATTTTAACAGTGGGGGACCATGTATGTCTAAATTCTATGACGGTAGCAACAGTTAAAATATTTGATTCTGGAACAAGTGTTGACTGCCCCAAGCATCTTGATTCTGGCCTAGAAATGTAGTGGATTTTGAGCCAACCATTATTTTGCAGTTTTGCGATTGTTATTTTTGCATTAGTGTCTGCATGAGTGTCAGCCATGCGTGTTATGATGATGCATTAGGAATTAACCAGAGCCCATTTCCTATTAGGGCTGTTTTCAGCAGATCCTGATGATCATCAAAGAGAACGCTAGCACCATGGGAGGCACTGCTGCAGGAATTGGATTACTGGAGGTAAAAACTCATGCAAAGCTTAAGGATGCATTCAAAACCTGTTTATGTCATTCTGTTTGGACTCTTACACTTTTGTTTCTCCAGATTGCTGCCATATTGGTATCCATTAATTTGTACTGCCACCTGGATAACGAAGATAGCTGAGAGGTCTTCACAGAGAACATTTTGGGAGTGACAGATAATTTAATTAAAAATCAAATCTATATTAACATCACTCTTATTCTTTTTATGCAATAATTAGCTATAAAGTCATATTTATTATGTAAAGAAAACATCATATATAAGTTTCTGTTAGAAGTAGTACACTTTTACCAATATCATCCTTGGTTTTCAAT
Source organism: Rhamphochromis longiceps (assembly GCF_057381845.1). Lineage (NCBI taxonomy): Eukaryota > Metazoa > Chordata > Actinopteri > Cichliformes > Cichlidae > Rhamphochromis > Rhamphochromis longiceps. Next base: position 16,299,215 of record NC_140573.1, on the reverse strand, counting down.
GTTGCCTTTTCAAAAAGAATGTATGTATAAAATAAAATATTTCAAACATTTGTTGAATATGTTTCAGTGTTGGGTTATTTTTTTCAACACCTTTTGGGTTTTGCTTTTTTTTTAATATCCACATTTAGTGGCCACAGTTTCAGATCTGCAACAAAAGTCAGAAAGTCAACTCAGTATAAGGACCTAAAGGTAGAAGCAAACGAAAAACTGTGAGCTGAAGAGGTTCAGTCAGCGAGCACCCAGAACAAAATGATTTAGTTTAACTAACAAAAACCTTTACCCATATTTACCCATATTTAGTGGAGAGTTGAACAAAAGTCTGCTGTGGAAACAAATTGCTTCAGGTGACATATGCTAAATGTGATGTGAAAGAAACGTAAATGGCGGACATGACATCATATTGACGATGAAAATGAAAATCTAAAGTACTGGAATTTACAATAAATGTTTTTTTTTTAAAAAGGATTTTTAGATAGGACCAATGCCATTTGCATTATATATGATTCCTCTATGGAGTATAATTAGAAGGCCTTGCATAACAATGCCACAACACAAGAATGTGGATGACATATGCAGCTTGAATTGTTCATGAAACCACATAACACGCACCAATTATTTAAACTACAGGAATGTCTTAAGGACAAAGATGATCATTAATGTCCTGCTTCTAAATTCAAGCCTTCAGCTGATCCAAAATGCTGCAGAGTACTGATGTAACTTTTTGGCTTCTTCTCACTGGGTCCCTGTTAAATCCAGAATCAAATTTCTAGATGACGGCGTAGTCTGAATGTTTATGTTTTCTCTGTATTATTGTAATATTGCAACTTAATATTTTTACCTTTTTAAGACATTTTTTCTCTATTTTAATTTCAACTGTTTATTCACTGCTCTTGAATTAATGCTTTCAAACATTATCCATTAGCCTTGTTCAAACAGTCATTTATAACCAAAAAATAACAGCAAGAAGTACAGACATGGCTGACTTTCAAATGAAAAAGGAACAGCATGTAAGATATTTGATCAAATGAGATCATGTTATATTTATTACACAGTTATACTACAAGTTGTAGAGTTCTGTATAAATTGATTGAGTTCCTTCTGTCATGGCTGCAGTTGTGTAGTGAAGTGAGAGTGAGGAGACCCTTAAATTTTCAGCAGGCACACTAATCTATAATTTAGATGATGCATGAACAAAATGTCTTTGTATGCTATGAAACATGTCACTCATAATGATGAATGCACAGAGAATTTCCATTCATCTCTGCAACTGCTCTTGTTCCCACAGAACCCCCTCATCTGCACCATTTCAAAGTTTAACATCTAACTGATCTGAGACCACGGGTGAAGATCCTTTTCTTTTGCTTTTGTTACAAAGTCATTTGAAAATAATAATAATAATAACAATAATAATAATAAATGAAAGATTAAAGAATACTATCACTGACATGCAATTCAATTCAGATCCCCCTTGTCATGCCCAAATAATCTCAGTGTTTCAAAAAATTTCACAATGTTGAACAATGGTCCTTTAAAGAGATGCATGTCCTCTGCAGCATCTACAAGCCAAACTCTGATGAGTGTAAAGCCTCAGATCCGTTTCATTTTGATTGCTGGCTTAAATATAAAGTAGAATTTAAAACGCCTCTAGAAGTCTGCCTCCACACACATACATGCATCATAACATGTGGCTCTCCTTGAACAAAAGAAAAGACTGATGTCAGTGGGGTTAATCACCAAAAACAAACAGTTTAGCTGCAAAAGTTGGACCTCAAAGGATAGGAAGCCGCACTCATCCTTGGTCAGCCACAATGAATACAGAAATCCACCGAGTCCTGAGGATTTGCATACATTTCCCTATGTGGTTTTTGCCTCCCAGTTCCTTTGCATGCCTCTCATGGGAAATCTGGAGGCAGCTCTCCTCTCTCCCACACACACTCTCAGAACAACAAGAGCTTCTGGTTTATTCCATGAATATTATACACACAATAAATCTTTATTTCTGAATTATTAAAATATTGTACAGTACAGCCTTGAGGGGGGAAAAAAAGAAAAGCAAAAAAGCATGAGAGTGAGTTTAAAAAAAATCTTTATTCATCTCCAAGATAAAAGAAACTCATACATGTCAAACTGCATTCAAGTCCACAAATCCTCCTCTGTCACTCATACGAAGCGCTTTCCAGTATTTTCAGAATCCTGCCACAGTATTAAATCAACTGTATTGCTATTGAAACAATGATTCAATTTAATTTAACCTTTGAAACCCAGAAAAGCAGGAACACCACAAAGTGAAATGAAAGAACAAACCAGAGGGGGAAAAAAGACAATTTGCAGAGATCTGAAACCAGAGAAACACACTAGGACTTAAACTTAGCCCCAACGTCAGTGGTTCATTCTGACAGGTAAACACCTTCCAATCAAATAACTGCAAATACTAACAGAATTAAAATTCACACTCATTTGGTTAATGCGTTCTTACATCAGCTGGTAAGAACATGTCCAGTATCTCTTCCTCACACTCACACCTCTCTGTTAACATGGTTGAAAACTCCACGTTCTTTTAAAACATCTGGCAGAATATCAACATCTGGATTAAAAGTCAGTGTTTTTAGACCTCAATTGGAACAAATATTTCAATTATCTTTTCATTTTTAATTGCCTGAAACATCCATAACAGTTGTTTGAAATGATAACATGAGCAGTACAGAGTGAATAAATGCTTAGACAGTTCTATAGTGTGACTTTCAAAATAAATGTATCCATAAGCAGATAATACTTTGTTTGCTTTTGCATGTCTTACCATAAAGAATAACATTTTCTTAAAGGGTTGGGTTTCTATTTGACCACCAGTTAGAAAAGCTTTACAAGAGAAATCGCGCTCTCTCTCTCTCTCTCTCTCTCTCACACACGCACACACACTCTCTCTCTCTCAGCTGCATCTCAGGGCATTGAATGCGGCCAGTGAGATTATCAAATAAATCTTCTCACGTATTTACTACTCTTAAAAATGAAGAACACTGCAATTAGAAACTCAGATAAATATATGTAACGAAGATTTAGTACTCTTTTCACATTGCTACCTTCAGTGGATGGAAGTGGTGGAGCCTCTGGCCTCCAGGATGGTTGAGAGAGACCAAAATTTATACGGACACTAAGAAATTAGGAGGGGGAAAAAATACATTTTTAACACATGCTGCTTCCAGGAAGTAGCTGGTTGCAAGTACCTGCCTGCTGTGATGTCTGACCCACAATGATCTAATTAATATATGACTAAAGTGCTAGTTTGGGGATTTCATTTGGTACAAGCAGAGAAATTGACTCGGTTCTTTAGTGTTTATACCAGGTGTTCTTGTTATCTGAGCCCTTCTCCTACGTGACTGGATGGCTGTGTGAAAAGTAACAGTGTTGAGCTCAGTTTTAGTAGCTTCAGTAGTTGAACACTGTTCAATCAGGAAACAAAGCAGCAACTGAACGTTCAGCACCTTATGCAGCTGCCGCTGTCTCTTGTATATCAAAAACAGCAGCAAGCACAGAAAAAAAGTGCATCTGCTTCAGGAAAAAGCAAAACAAAACAACAACAAAAAAAAAATGCGTACACACGTAAATGCTGTGCTAGGATACAAATATCCTGAACTGTTTGTTTAGCACACGTTTGCATATTTAGATCTGATCCTAGACACGGATTTTCCTCCTTTTTTGGGGTACACAACAAAAAGGTTTCGTTCCTAATGATTGTTAATTATGATTTTCAGTTCCTGTGTCAATTATTACTTGTTGGTACTGGAAGGGCCACGTGCTTTTTTTCCCCCTGACAGAGCAAAAGCCAGTAGTGAACTATGCCAGAAACAGATAATTACATGGAAAAAGGTTAATTTACTTAAAAAAAACAAACAAACAAAAAAACTGCCCGAATTTAAAGTGATTTGTTCAATGTGCATCATTTTGTAGGTGAGCACACATTAACATCACAGCATTTGCAATTTCTCTGGTTTCAGATGCAGCACATGTTAAAAGTATGACTTTTCAGGTTTTTGTCTCTCAGCCACCTTTCGGATTACATCATCAAGACTAATCCGAGGCAAGTGATCTATACAGTCAATAACGGTACAAACCCATGGGGCTTTTACACTCGATATCTAATGCTGAGAAAAATGCCAACCTTTAGATTTTACACACACACACACTTACATTTTTTCATTGTAAAAGTCAGACTCTTAAAAATGCATTGAACTTGATCAAAGTGGATTTTCTTATTTAGAAAAAAACACTAACTTTTGACAGATGTAAAATAAATAGAGATTCGTTAAAATGTATGTACAAAAATGGACAAACACTCAGTAGTTAAAATACCAAACTATAAGGAGCACTGCCTTCTTTCAGGTCAGTGTGTTTATGTCAGTTGTACTGTTCTGTCAAAGATGTAGCTTAGTGATCGATCCACAAAAAGACACAGCTGTTGGCAGCTGTACACTGTTGTGGTTGAACAATCACAATTAACTATAACTAGTTTTACCATCACTGCTGGACGGACTCACCAGTGCTGTTTGTAGTGTTAATTCTTCCTCCAACATAAAAAATAGACTCTGTGTCCCAGGTATCCTCTTGTACCCAAGACAGACCTGTAGCTCTGGGCCCCAGGCTGGATTATTAATGTTCGTTGATGGAGAGAAGTAGTAGTGTTAAGGCCAGGGCTTGTTGAAGTCTCTGTTTGTGTGTGTGTGTGTGTGTGTGTGTGTGTGTAACATCAGATCTACATCTGCTCCACCGGTGCTCCCTCTTCTTTAGGAGGAGGCTCTAAATGAATGGGAGTGACATTCGCTGGTTTCCTCACACTGATCAGAATAAAATAAGAGAGTACACATGAGGTTACAAAAAAGGAAGTGGAGCGATGATAACATTAAGCAGAGATCAGAGAACCTACACAGAAATACAAGTGAATTAAGGCAAATTGTTTTTTTTATCTGGTGTGAATTTACCCAAGATGGTTATTAAAATGAGAATTAAAAGCAAAAGACTTTAAGAATGAAACTGTAGTTGGCTGTTCTGGTTGTTGTGAATCTGAAGCAGATTAATCAACCATGGTGATTTTTGTCTCTTGTGGTCACTGACAAAGAAAACATATATTGATAGGAAACATTATCAGTAAATCAGTAATTAATGCAAAAACAGGGTAAAAATTCTCACTCCAACTAGAGATTCTGTTAAAGGGCTTAAAGTTATTTTACTGAAATAAAGTTTTATAAAACAAAAACAATTGGATGGTTGAAGAAAGGAAGTGTAAACAATCACAGGAGTTATCATATTACTTTTGAAATAAATTCCCTTTCTCCCTCTGATGACTGGCACAGTGCAGCAGGAGTGACTTTGCTTCTTTGTATCCTATCGTATTCACATCATGTCTTGAGGTGGAGTTTATATAACCTTTATATAATTATATAAATTAAGTTTATGGGCAATGGAAGGAAATCAAACATTTTCTTCAAATATTGGTGCTAATTAATTATTTATGAATTATTCCCTCCCCTCCAACAAGGTACCTCTTTAAAAGAAATGAGCCAGGGTACTCAGGAGTGTTTCAATAGTCTGCCTTCCTGAAATGCTCTTCTCATTAAAAGCACCAGTTGTAACCAGTACCTCCCACATGAACTCTTAGATCCTTCACTTAATCATGTTTACAATTAATAAATCTGCTCCTTGTGTTGCTATGAGAATCAATCTAACTATAAACAAGTGAAAGATGCAGCATCTCACCAAAATATCAACAATAGGGCTAAAACTTTAGCCTACATATTAGGAGAATGCACCTTCTAAGCATTTCAAAGCTAAATACCAACTGTGTAACAGAATGTGTGCTGGACTGCCAAACACTTGAGACCTGGACCTGAATACATCCATTCCAACAGAAGACTGCAGGTGATAGCAGACTGACTGCCTGATTTCATAGGCAGGCAGCAAACAGAGACAATATTTTGTTTAGATTGCATAAGTTATTTGCATAGCCCTTTATCTATCCAAAGTACCTGAAACTTTTCCTTTCTCCCTTTCCTGTCACGTAAAAGGTCATTGTTTGCCTGTGTTTCCACTGTGTTGAAAACCCTGAATTATTCATGTAACAACCAGGCCACATCTCTGCTGTTTGCATCCCTCTCCATCTCCATTTTCTGTTCTGCATTTACAGGCCGTCACACAGAACCTGCTGCTCTAACAAACAGAAGCTGCTCTTAGGTAATAAACAGGATCTTTTACGGTTTCCTCTTAGGGCTGTGAAAATGTTTCATCTTGTTTCACACTGCTTTAGGGTGCAACTGCTGTAAACCATCAGATAATGGTCATATGATTTCCATGTCTCTATCTCTGACTTTCTTGTTTTCCCAGAAAGATTACAGGTATGGGCTACATATAATCTGAGAGTTACTTACGAGTACGGGGAGATCGGAACAGCCACGACCAACACATGGTTCCTTTTTCTGAAGAGCCGCCATAGACCTCTGTGGTATCCCCGAACATCTAGATCCCAAACGTGCAGGCACTAAACAAGAGACATGATTGAATTTATTAGGGCTTAAATCACTGCCTGTAAAAATCACAAGCAAGACCACTTATGTAAATATGACCACCTTGGCAAGCTCAGTCCAAGTGGATGTGTCTGTTTCAGACTCCATCTTAATGAACATGATGTAGATCTTCCCCTCAGAGTCAGGTAGGAATGAGTCCTCACATGGGTTTTTGGTGTGGTCTAGCACCTCTGCCTCTCTGGAATATCACACACACACACACACACACACACACACACAAAATTTACTTTTTGTGGTTTACAACAACCATAAGCAAACACGCTGAGTGATGCCAGAGTTTGTACTCACTTCAGCAGGTTCTGGATCTCAACTTCATAAGCATCTTTCTTCAAGCTGTGAAGACCAATTAAAACCAAGTCTGTCACCATGTAGCCAGATTACTTACAAAAAAACAATAGCATTTAATCACATGGCTGTACACACCTGCCCACGTTCTTCAGCTGTACATTGGGAACAGTGTTGAACTTGTGCTTTTTGAAATATACCTCCTATGTGACACGATAAGACAAAAACAGCAATCTTTAACAGCGGGCTAAAAAGATACAGCTGACTTAACTGCTCTAGTGCTGCCTTCAGACCTGTCGCTTTGTGTCAGGAATACACAAATGAAAAGCTGATAACAAAAAGCATTTTCCTTTCAGATCTTACGTGAAAATAGCCATTCATGTTGAGGCCGATGATACCGAAGTGGTAGGAGCGGGATACATCAGGGATGATACACTCTCGGCCTTTCCTCTGCTCTGGCATTCGCATCCACATGTCCCAGTCCCACAGCTACAAGCCAGAAAGAGCGCAGGCACGCACTTAGTCACGATCTTTTCGCCACGGCCTCACACGCATGCACAGCGTGTTCCTGCATTTGTTTTTACTTGTCAGCTAGACACTATTCTTTTTAAGGGCTACATAGATATTATTCAAGATTTTTAGAATTACAACATGACAATAAAATCAACAACACAATATATTAAAAATCCTTTCATGCAGCTCCTTTTAATCACTCATATTTAAAAGTTATTGAAGATTATTCACTTCACATATCTATTTATGACCACTGGAAGAATCAATCGGTGATAAAATATCACAACAAAAGAAAAGACAACTTCAAGCACCTTTTCGGGTGTAGGCCATTTTGGCTCCAGCTCATCTTTGTAGAGGCTTTTCTTCAGCACCCAGCCCAGGCCGGGCATACTCTCCACCCTGTAGAGCAGGGCCGGGTCCTCTGCTGTGTGCTCATAGCCCTGATCAACACCACATATAGGGGAGTGTTATCATCTACATAACAAAGACTGGCGGGACAATGTTCATGAAAAGCAGGCTTAGAGAAGTCAAATAGTGAAGTCACTTAAGTGTGAAAATAAGGAATACAGATGATAGTCAGCACTCACCTGGTCGTTCCAGGCTGAAATACAGTACAGGCTGTCATCCTCATCCAGCAGGTGGATGGTCTGACTCAGAAAGCTACAGAAACAGAAAATATTGATAATGTAACCGTTTTCTGACAATAGACTGAATATAAAAAGGGGTCTAGTTTGCAGTTATGATTTTAGAAAAAAAACAAAACAAAAAAACATGAAGAAAACTTTGATCTAAACAGAAGACCCGAACATACAGACGTCTGATCACTGAACAGGAACATTGTTCTGGTACTTCAACAGATTACACTGAGCTTTTCTACCAGACCTTTCATAGCAAGTGTTCACTGTGATTGACAGCTGACACGGGGAGCTTCTGAACTGGACTTGTAGATATTCCTTCAAGAAACTACAACTATTGGACATAAAGAAGAAATAACAGGCTTGTTTTTGTCAATAGAACCAAGCTTTAATTTCACTGCTCTCTAACTGAAAGCTTGAAGCTCAAAAGCAAACTGGCGCAAACACAGATGATGGCCGCAAGTTCTTCTCCACTATTGAAGTCAGAGCTTCAAACAGATTGGTCAGCCCAGGAGGGAAGCTGGAGCTTTCACAGCAGCAAACACACAGTTCAAAGCACAGCCTGTCCAACAAAGGAAGGCTAGAGGTTCTGACAGAGCAGAGCATTATTATCACTGCCCTCTACTGCCATCTGGTGGTGAATCTTGCAGGTCAGCGTGTTAAAGGGCCGTCTCAGCTGACATTATAGAATCAAAAACATCTTTAAAAATTTCACAGAAGAGCTGAGGATGCTATGCAGAAAGTTCCTTTAACAAAAAAATAAAGATGTATTTCCACTTTCTCTCCTCATCATTTCTTAATTAAATTGTGGCTAACTATAAACCACAGCTTGCTGCAAAAGCAACAGCACACAGTTTGGACACATATTCCTAGCATACATTTGGGTCCTTAAGAGTAAGCATCTCATTTAATGCACAAGCTCTCTTTCTCTTGGAGAAAGAGATTGAGCACCAGTTTTAATGTGTGCCTACATTCAAACCCAAAGGTGGCTTTGTTATGAGAGGACTGAAACAAGCAACCTTCACAAGAAAGTGCACTGTGAGTTCATCTCCAAGGTTAAAAATGAAAATACAGAGTTCTATTCAATGGGCCTGAAGTGTCTTATGACGTGATTCTGCTTCACATCCCCAACCTCCCATATGGAAGTACTAGAGTACTGGTGCAAGTTGCTGGTTTGATGTCGTTTTGACCGGTCGTGCACCTTGGTGCGTTCTTTCACTGCCGCTGCAGCCAGGACGAAGATACAAGTGTAGGACTGTCAGTTTTTACTGTAATTTTAATAACGTCTCAGTACAGAAGCTCAGAGATCACAAATTATACAGAGAGATGTAGTGGTGCAACGGATCACGGTTGATCCGTAATCCGAACCCACTCCACGGTTCGGCACGCACGTTATTCCGAAAAAGAAGGAAAAAAGGTATGTGTATGGTGCGCGTGGTGGGTCTGTCAAGCGATAGTTATGGCCGGCGCTAGCGGTCCAAGTGGAGGAGCAGAGGAGTTTGCGGTATTTAAGCAGCCCTTTGCCGCCCAATCCGACCGGGCTAAAGCTATTACAAAAGCTACTGGAGTGTTTAGCTGCAGACGGGAGGCCGTATTCCCTTGTGCAAAACAAGGGGTTTAAACTATGATGAACGTGCTTGAGCCACACTATGATATCCCGTATGATATCTTCCCCTGGACGACAATCTATTATGGTTGCTGAATCACCAATAATCAGAGTCTGTTCCTTGGCGGGTGTGGCATTGAGTGTGTGTGTGTGTGTGTGTGTGTGTGTGTGTGTGTGTGTGTGTGTGTGTGGGGGGGGGGGGGGGGGGGGGGGGGGGAGAGAATTCAAGATGGTGGAATACCGTGAACTTCTGTTTAGGCCTATTCTTCATTCTAATCATCATCCAGCCAGCCTGATCTCCAGGCTGCTCAGGACAATACAAGGGGGGAGTCACCAATCAGCCAAGCAAGAAAAAGTGTAAGGGGCGTACATTTTGAACTTTTAACAGCAGTTTAAAGCATTTACAGCTTACTACACTGAAGCAATTAAGTAATACATAAGCAATTAAATAAACTTCACAATAACATTAAATGTAAAATCAATTTAAAGGGACTTTGCTCTGAAATAATGGAGAATTTTTAGCACAGCTTCCATAAGCATAAGCATGAGTAGAGTCTAACAGAATGAGACTACCAGGTTAAGAACCAAAAACAGCAGCTGCATAAAAAGTTGTCAGTAGAGAGTGACTAGATATCAATCAGTAAGAGCCCTTTTCTGGAACTAACATGGACATCTGGCTGCTTTTAGTAGTGGTAATGTAGACTGGAAGAAATACCTGAAGAAGTCAATGGATATATCAAGATCTTCTTCTAGTACAATGGCATAATTAGCATCCTGGGAAAAGATAAAACAGACACAACAAACTCTAATGAGCGCATACATATGGTGCATACAGACTCTACCCCAGGCAACTGCACACACTAAAACACCCACAGTGCATTCACAGAGTTCACTGCATAAAATCATAATGTCAGTGTTGACAGTAAGAGTTTCAGAAGTCTCATTAATATTGAGTGGAAGCAGAAATTTATATGTATACAGTTACAATTCAGACTTATGTTAGAGGGTTTACCTCTGGTTAAGTTGCAGGTTAGTTATGATGGTCAGAGAAACAAATGAATTGGAGCAACTGAGTGTGCACTGTGAAACCTCTGTTTGGACGTGCCAAATGATTTTTTTTCTTAATTAAAGAAATGCTGAAGTGCAATGTAAAATTGAGGCTGTACAATGCACTTATTATAAAAGATGAAAAATTCAAATAAGAGTTATAACAAACTGCATTAACATGATACAGCTGAGTGTTTGATGTTGGTCCTTACTGGGTGAAGATTGAAGGTTGCTGTCAGACTCGCTTTGTAGTGCTGTGATTGAGGAAAGAGATGTTTGAGTTTCACAGTAACAAAGAATAATTTAATAACAACACTGCTCAACGTTTCTGTAAAGGAAACATTGGTTCTTTAAAATCTATGCTTGTACTGCTCTGAATTATGTGTTAACCCTTGAATGAGAAGCTGTTGCTTACCTGAGACACTCTGGCATTCTTGATGCTGATAGGTGTGTGTTGAACTCCCTTCAGTCCAAACAGGTCAACAACATCCATTGGCTCCTGAGTCAAAAAGGCAGATGTTTGAGAGCTACAAAAAGATTCTTTAATAATTTGCAAACTGTTTCCCTGAACAAAATCCACTGAGGTGGTGAGTATAACCTGAAATGACAATTCTGTTTCTAAAAGAAATAGAAACCTAAAGAGAAAACACAAAAACATCCAAAAAACAGATTTCTGTAGTTCTAGTTTAAATTCTTTTAATCTCACAAAGGATGCAGTTTAATCCTACTCTCGTGGTAATTATGACGAGGATACACTGTAGAGATTAATTAGTTTTTTTAACATTTAACAAGATAATTTATAGATTCAGTTCATTCATTTGGTAAAACACACGTGATCGTTATAAGTCAAACAGACTCCCAATAAAAAATTTAAAAAAATTAAAAATTGGGGGGCAGTGGTCAGTGGTACCCCTTCGTCTCCTAGAGATAGTATCAATTTCAAAAGCCTTGTTTTCAAGTTATTGCATTCACAAGGCTTTCTAAAAAAACTTGACCTCTGACCTTGAGGTTGAGGTCACTGAGATTCAAACTCATCCAACATTTTTATTAGGAGCACCAATATTATCAATTTCAAATTCCTACGAGTTACTTGAGTTATCGCGTTCACAACTTCGGTGCCAACGCTGCCTGCCCGGCAGGTTAACACCAAATCCGCATCAGCCTCTTACAGCCAAGGTGTAAAAAGTTATCAATAACTTCAAAGTCTCTGACAAGGAAAAAGATATATAGATACCTAAACTATCTATAAAGACTTCTGCAAATAAAATTATGGTTGTTGTATTTGTTTAAAATAAGGTATTGAAATATGATGTGTTGATTAAGATCTTAAAATTGTATGACTTTGATAGTCACATGACCTAACACCAGCAAAGGTACACCCCAATCACTGGCAGAAGTAATCTGCAGCAATCAAAATAAATAAATACATACATACATAAACAAATAATAATAATAATAATAACAATAATAATAATGAAGGTACCTCATAATATCCATCAATGAAGACTGTGATCATCTGTGGGTTAACACCATGGGCTGAAAGAAGTGACCTCAGCATACTAAACAACAACAAAAAGCCAAACACTTAGTTATATTTTGACAGAGATTTATTACTTCCTTGTATGACAGAAGAGTATTTTTCAGATCTTACCGGTAGAGATAGTTAGGTCTGTTTCCTGCAATAACGGCCACTGGGACATTGAAAACATTATTGATGGGGAGCTGCAATGACGAAACAGTAAAAATGTGATCATACTGAATCTATACTTGCACACAAGAAACTCAAATTAGTGGACAAGAAGACAAGAATCGGTAAAGCATACACCTGACTACTTAAATCCAAGTATATGAGCATTTTAACAATGACACTTTACATAGACTATACAGCCTCATGTATTCGGACAGCTGGCCAGGTAAATTCGTCAATTTACCTTTATTTTTCCATCTGTCTAAGAAGTGGTTGTTTTACTACTGGACTCTAAGCTAACTCAGTCCTTCCTGTTCTGTGGCATCCTTCGGGCTTGTTTGTCGGATGGAGGCCCCTTATGTCATTCAACTGTCTTGAGTCCCTCGCAACATGCTCAGACAAATTCCAGCTCCACCATTTTGGACTGCAGATGATGACAGTGTGTTCTGTTCTGTTGTGGAGATCCATTGCAAACTGGAGGGTCACTCTAACTGAGCCTGAAGAGCACTAACGCCAAAATCCTGGGCTCACTACAGAGCAACACAGGAAGTATCATCGAGACAGTGAAGTTGAGCATACTCAAACATACGAGCAAGTGTGCTCAGTGCCTCACTACTCGCTACTCTCACTTCTGTGGGATTCTGTCTTCATCCAAGACCAAAAAAACCATACAAATTATAGCAAAATAAATAAATATCATTGACTGATGCAAGGACATTACTCCCTCCTTACAGCTTGGCATTCCTGTGCTTCCCCACGCAGGAAAAACATGGTGAAACTAAAGAGTCGTGTCTGTTACATGTCTTACAGGGTCAGGATTAAACTCTACGGGTGCCGGATCTTTGCAGCTGCAGATGCTGCCGTATCCTTCCACCTTGCTGCAGAAGAGTTTCCTCCTCCTGTTCAGCTCCGTGTCTGCCCAGTGGCACTCTGCCTCTGCAGAACATAAGAACACATCCCAAATTATTTTACAGTTTTTTGTAACATATAAAATTATTTTGAACTTTATTCTCTTATGGGTTCATAAAGTCAAAGGAGCTTGCAAAGAAAAGCGTCTGGACTTCTTTAAGTTGCTTGAAGACGTTTCACCTCTCATCCGAGAAGCTTCTTCAGTTCTAAGGTCAAATGGTGGAGAGTCCCAGATATAAACCTAGTGGGAGTTTCCCCCCACAGAGGGACAAAAGGACCCCCTGATGATCCTCTAATCGCCTGAGCCAAGGTGTGAAACTGGGTGTGGGTCCCAATCAGCCAGAGTTGAGCCAATGAACACACCCGAAACTCTGGCTGATTGGGACCCACACCCAGTTTCACACCTTGGCTCAGGCGATTAGAGGATCATCAGGGGGTCCTTTTGTCCCTCTGTGGGGGGAAACTCCCACTAGGTTTATATCTGGGACTCTCCACCATTTGACCTTAGAACTGAAGAAGCTTCTCGGATGAGAGGTGAAACGTCTTCAAGCAACTTAAAGAAGTCCAGACGCTTTTCTTTGCAAGCTCCTTTGACTACGATGACCTGGATGACTGAGAACCTTCACAGACGATTCATAAAGTATTCTGATTTCTATACCACCAAAAAAGTTGGGGTGGGGAAAAAGGCTGAAGAAGTAAATAATACTAAAAAGATAGAGCAGGCGGAACATGTTGCAATACATTAGGTTAACTGTCAACAGGCCAGCAACATGACTGAAAAGAACATGTTTGAGAGGCAAACTTGCATCTGTGTCATCCATAAATACAGCTTAAAGCTCTATCATGCAAAAGAGGAAGATGTATATGAACATGATCCAGGAATACTGTGTTCTGCTCTGAGCCAAAGCTCACGTAAAATGACTGAGGCAGAGTGGGAAACTATTCTCTTGTCAGACAAATCCAAATGTTAAATTATTATTTGCAAACATGGCTGCCGTTGCATTCTCTGGATTAAAAAGAACTGGGACCATCCTGCTTGTTATCAGCACTCAGTCCAAAAGCCTGCATCTCTGATGGTATATAGATGGGTGCATTAGAACTGGCAACTTGCACATCTGAAAAGGCGCTATTAATGCTAAAATGTGTACACAGCTTTTAGAGCAACATATGCTCTCAAAGAGAACACGTTTTTTTCCATGTGAGGCCTATTTCAGCAAGACAATGCTAAACCGCAAAATACATTGGTCAGAATTATAGGTGTTGAACTGGCCTGCCTGGAGCCGAGACCTTTAATTAGTTAAAAATATTTGACACATGATGAAATGAAAAATACAACAAAGATGACACAAGACTTTTGAGCAGCTCGGCTCTTGTATCAAACAAGAATGAGCAACTTTCCTCTCCCCAAAGTTCAGCAACTGGTTTGAACTAATATTTTTTCTCAGTTTTAACATTTGTGTTATTTTGTGCATAAAATGTGTTTGAGACCTTCAAATCATCATCTTTTTTTAAATTTACATTTTACAGTTTCCCCACCTGTGGCCAAAATGCTCATGCTAAACCTACAAAATGTGAAATCCAAAACTACCGGTGAATTCAACCATCATTCATATACAGTCTTTGTCTCAAACTTTTAACCCATCTGGTCCCTACACCGCCGGGACTAAAACATCTTAATATAAGGAGAAGCAAATCCCCAACTTTGACTTTTTTCTCAAGGACCCAACTTTTACTGCATGTCATCGCACTTTCAAAAGATTATTCATAAAAAAAAGCTACAAGTCTTTTAGTTTTTTATAACATTTTGTGCACGACAGGGGAATCAAGTTTAAATATTTCACCCTTTGTCAAGCATGCTAAAACTGGCTCTTACCTTCAGAGGCAGTAAGTTGCACTTCAGTCTTGAGCAGCACTGGGTCTCCCCAGGTAGACAGAGCTGGAGACTTTGAATGCTTCTCTCCATAAACCTGACCTGAACACAAACACAACATCAAGTCAAGAGAGGTAATCTCAGGGCAAGTGTAAACTCTTGTTTTTCCTTTTGTCTCTTCCCCCCTACTGACTGATTTATTTGATCAAAGATGCCTTATTTATGGTTTATACTGATAACTTCTCAACAAAATCCAAGTTTATGTAGAAAATAGTGATGAAAAACTGCACAGACAATTAAATATATCCATCTGTTTTGTTTCTTGTAAATCAAAGATGATTAATTTCAGCCTAAGAAAAAGTGTTTAGCCATTAGTGACAACACCTCAAGCACAAAGGTCAAGACACAAATGTGAATATGTAGAACAAAAAAAGTCTTTCTTTCAGTCATACACAGTAAAGTTGTAGTGGTCCTGAAAACAATCTAGGCTGATTCTAGTTTAAAAAAATAAAAATAAAATAAAACTCATATGTCAATCCACGATAAAATGGTGCACTTTGGGCTGACTTTGTGAAATCTCATAATCAAATCTTCTTAATGTTTCTAAACAACCAATCATAATTCTCCCCAGCTCCTCAGATGTTTTGTGACTGATCGATTTAGTGAAGCTCTTCCTGTATAATGGCTGTCCTCAATGTCATTGTTAAAAATGAAGGTCTGCTTTTCTACCTCCTTTCTTCACCACTAGAGTCCACATGTCTCTCCAGCTCAGATTGAGGGACACCTGGCTGCCCAGACTCTTGAGCAGGTTCTTAGCAGCATCTTTCAAGTGGAATGTGCCCTCATCCTGCAGGACAAATAAGCCCCCAAAAAACACAGTTACAGGTATGGTTTATGACTGGAACATGAATATCCCCTTCACTCCTCAGACAGTTAGAAGCTCCTGACCTTTATGGTAAAGATGAGGATTCGACCACGAGTCACCATATTGAGGAACAGGATCATGGCTTCATCCTCATGGGGAGAGTAGGTGTCAAATATCCTCTTGGCCATCACATGACCCTGTGAGAGAGAGACACACACACACACACACACACACACACACACACACACACACACACACACACACACACACACACACACACACACACACACACACACACACACACACACACACACACACACACACTTACTGAAAAATCTGAAATTGCTAAAAAAAAATATATATATATACTACTGACATTTGATAAGTTTAACTTCAACGTTGTTTGTATTGTGATAAATACAGCTATAAAAACAGTGAAACACAATTAGCAAAAAATCATAATATGATGCATCCATTTTTTCCTCCTACCTCTAGTATGTACCGTAATTGCAGTTTGTTATATTTACATATGAGTTGCCAGTGGAAAGACATGCGTCATGATATGAAGAATAAGCAGCACATGCTCACAGTTGCTTGGTTGAGAACTATCACATGGATCCCTCTGCCTTGTTCTCGCATGTCATCTTCCAGCACCTGCAGGAACAAGTAAAATAAAGAAAAACAATATTTTTACTGAGCCAAGTGTGTCAGACACTAATCTTATTAGCGTCTGACACACTGACTTCATTGCCAGTGGCAGTCTAAGATGGTAAAGTTATCCACGTGATGAGAAACTTACTGGAGACTAATTTGTATTGTTGTTGCTGTACATGGTATTATTTATTAAATACAATATAATTCTGTGAGAAATGTGGCATGTGAATGCTCGGCCAGAAGAAACAGTCTGACGCTTTGTGTCTATCATTAACCAAATTCATTATAAAGGATTATTACCATTTTGAACATGAGTTCAATGACATTAAAAAGCCAAAATCTAAACACCTTGCATTACCAATATTTCCCTTGACAAAATAGAATTCAACTGAAAACCTAACAACAAAATGAAGGTTAGTGGGAGGAAAGATTAGTCTAGGATGTATAGATTGTCTTGAAAACTGCGATGGTGAGAGGCCCAAGCAGCAGCTTACTTGGTCTGAGTAAGATTGTTGTTGTCTTCAGGCACCTGGAAAGTTAGTGAGACCAAACCCTCTGTTGTTGTGTGAGTCTGTTATATTAGCTAAGCCCCTTTGAGTATTAAAGCAGGATGTCTCAAGTAACCTGTCAGTAGGCATCAGCCAGTTAACCAGTTAATCACCCACCGTGGTGCCATCTACTGCCACGTAGACCTTGGAGCGGCTGGAGTACACCTCAATGTCGAGGACTTTGCGTCCATTAGCCGGCCTGCGTGCTGTCTCCATGTTAGGAATAACATCCTCTAAAGAGAGAAAAACAAACATCAAGATCAAAATGATGCACTTCATAATAAAACTACACTTTAATGGAACACCGTGTATCAGAAGGTTAATGAGTGATGGGTGAATATTAGGGGTGCAACGATACTCGTATCGATATTGAACCGTTCGATACAGTGCTTTCGGTTCGGTACGCATGTGTATCGAACAATTTTTTAATTTATTTTATCAACTTTTCTTCTGACGATGCTGTCTGTGTTGAGCGCTCAGTGAATCTGCGTTCGACTACTCCGCCTAGGCTGCACTGTCGAGCACAGATCCACTGAGTGCCACCCACATGCATTCAATCAAGCTAGCGAGACAGAAGCTAAGCTCATTGCAACATGGCAACTGCCTTAATGCCTCCCGAAGTTGAACCTCCTCCACAGTCATTGAAATCTGGCGTTTGGAACTTTTTTGGCTTTCGTGTGAAGTATGACCCTGATGGTAAGCGCGTTGTGCACAAAACTACAACAGTATGTCGGATGTGCCACGCCATGGTTAATTACATCGGTGGCAACAACAAATATGAATGCACATTTACGCCGACATCACCCTAGTGCAAAGACGAGTGAAGGCAGCCAAAAACAACAACAAACACACATGCTACAAACTTTGCCAGAGTCATTTAGACAGCCATTAGCGCATGATTCTAAGAGGGCAAAAGAAATCGACAGGGCAATTGCTACTTTTATTGCTGTCGACATGCGACCCTTTTCTGTTGTAGAAAACACCGGGTTTCAGGAAATGCTGAGAGTACTTGAGCCCCGTTACAGTATTCCTTCACGAACCTATTTCACCGATATCGCAGTTCCCGCTTTGTACAAGGAGACAAAAGCAAAATTAGAGACGGCAGTGTCAGCAGCACCCGCTGTTGCTCTGACCTCAGACGGCTGGACGTCAAGAGCTACCTCACTGTCACCGCGCATTACATTGATCCGGAATGGCACATGAAAAACTGTGTTTTGCAGACACACCTGGTCGAAAGTCACGCCACTGACGACTTAGCCAAAGGTCTCTCTGAAGCTGTGGAAGGCTGGAAGTTAGTGCGACCAAATGTGACAATACCTGTAACTACTGACAATGCTAAGAACATAGTTAATGCCGTCACAGCTGCTGGACTGGGGCCACAAATCGGATGTTTTGCACATACAATTAATATAACTGCTCAGAAAGGAATGGCAGTGCAGAAGGTTTCCCCATCTCCTAGCAAAGATGAGAAGAATTGTCTCCTTCTTTCACAGAAGCACAACAGGATGCAATGTGTTTATGAAAAAACAGCAACTGCTGCAGCTTAGTGAAAAAAAAACTGATTCAAGATGTTCCAACTAGGTGGAACTCTCATGATATGATGGAAAGATACCTTGAACAGCAAGCTGCAGTGTTTTCTGCTATGGCCGACAATACTGTGAAGAAGAGTATGAAGAACATTCAGAATCTAACTCAGGAAGAACATGCACTGGCTGAAAATCTTGTTACAGTCATGAAAACCCTAAAAACTGTGACAGTCATGATGTGTGAAGCGTCATCTCCAACAGCATCCATGATCCTACCACTTAAAATGAACATCCTGAACTCTATGGCGCAGTCTGGTGATGACAGCCCAGCAGTGAGAGATGTAAAAAAAAAAAAAAACATCAGGGAGGACCTGGAGAAGAGATACGCTGATCCTGCCCTTCAGAATTACCTACACAAGTGCACAGCTTTAGATCCTCGATTCAAGTCCCTGCGACACTTGGATAATGTCACTCAGCTGAGAGTCTATGGAGCACTCGCCACAGAACTTGTCTTGAGCATTGAACAAGTAGGTATTCTTTTTTTTTATTTTTGAAATTTTATTTAGCTACTGCTTCATTTATAAATATTATTTAAACAAATACAATTAACAGTTTGGTTGTTTATATTTCCTCAAGACCAAGCTGCAGGCACCACAGAAACTGCGACCTCCGCAGAGACTCAAGCAGCAAACTCTTCAGATTCACCATCAGCATCTCCACCAGAGAAAAAGTCGGCCATGAAGGAGTTGTTTGGAGAACTGTTCATGTCACAGGAGCCAAGGACCAGGTCTGCAGCCGAAGTGGCAGAGGAGGAAATTAACTTGTACAGGTTAGCAGACTGCATTCCCACAGATGATAACCCACCGAGATGGTGGAAGGAACATCACAGCTTGTACCCTCATCTTTCCAAGTTGGCACAGTGTTACTTGGTTGTACCTGGAACCTCTGTCCCAAGTGAGAGGGTGTTTTCCACAGCAGGTGACATTGTCACAGCAAGCAGATCTGTACTGTCAGCAGAACATGTGGACATCCTAATTTTTCTGAAGAAGAACATGGAAATTGAGTAAAATATGTTTTGGTTTGTATTTAACAGGACCGTTTATTTAAGTTGTTTATGCTGTATAAGCAGCTAAGTGCTAGCATTCCAGAAGATGAGTGTTAGGGGAGGTCCATTAAAGAGTGATTCATTTTATGGGTACCTGATTTGTTATATATGCTGCTGAGAATATACCCCAGAAGAAGGGTATAGAATAGCTTTTATTTGTATTTATTTTTTATTCTTTACATGGTGGGGTTTTTTTTGTTTGTTTGTTTTACATGGTGCCAAGTCTGCACAACAGAAAATATGTGAAGTATAGCTTTACCAGATTTAAGTTTTCATGTGTTTTCTGTACACTATAGAACATGGTTCTAAAAATTTTTTTTCATGTCAGGGATTGGGTGTGTTTGTTTTATATTCTGCCAAGAATAGAAAATACCATCAGGGATTCCCAAACAATGCAGAACTGTATGTGGTTGATATCTTGTTTTTAGAACATTTTAAATGTTTAAAAATATATTTAGGAAGGCCTTTCTGTGCAATACATTTTTATTTAAGTTGTTTTTGTTGTATATGCAGCTAAGTGCTAGCACTCCAGAAGATGTGTGTGAGGTGAGGTCCATCAGAGAGTGGTTCATTTTATGGGGACCTGATATGTTCAATATGCTCGTGAGAATTTACCCCAGAAGAAGGGTATAGCATAGCTTTTATTTTGGAAAAGGACATTTCTCTGAAATAAACTCGTTTCCAAACTCCTTTATTCTTTTATTATTTTGTTGTTTCAGCAACATCTCATTTAAAAACTGTATTTTTGAGTTAAAAGAAATATTTATAATCTTAATAAATTACAAATTAAAAAAGGCATGAACATTTTTTTGTATCGAAAAAATATCGAACCGTGACACCAAAGTATCGAACCGAACCGAACCGTGAATTTTGTGTATCGTTGCACCCCTAGTGAATATGTCAGATAGCAACAGACAGATCAACCCTCAACTCTTCTATTAAACTGATTTTGTACATATTTAAATACTGACTGTTACATTAACATACAGTAAACGTTTCAGAGGAATTGACTGAAAGCTGCATTACTGTCCAGAGAGTCACAGAGTTAGACATTTGGGGACTATAGACTGTACTGTATACTGTACACATATATTGTAGATGAGATATTTTATAGTCACCTTGAGGAAACTATATAAATAAAACTGAATTTAAATCCATGACAAAATCGCAGCGTCTGTCCAAGTATACTGATGGGTGAAAGACTGTAGTTAAAGTTTACTCTGAAATCACGAATCAAGATAAAAAGTTCAAGTTAACATGTCAAAGGATGAGACATCCATCTATCAGGCCGAAATACTACTAATCACAAAAGTCTGCTACAACTCAAAGCTAAAGCTGTGGTCACTCGACATTCTACATTCTGGGTAGAATGTCATGGTAATGAGTTGCTTGTAGCAGTTTTTTTTGCGGAGTTATTATACAGCACAGATCTTTAAAGTCTTAGAATTAGACGCATTAGTGTGAATTCATTTAGGATTTTCACCAATCCACACAGGGTCAAAATCGTACATACAGGCTCAAATTTATACATACACTCACTTAAACCTGAGTGTACTAAGTATAAGTAAAATGACATGTGAACATGTTTCTCACCATATTCTTGGGCTGCTGCATCTTCACTGGCAACTCTTCTTGTATCCAGGATGAGTTTAATGTTGACTATGACGGTTATCAGCAGAAACAACACGGCACTGGCCTGTAGGATAAAAAAAAAAAAAATGTATCAGTGTTCATCTTGATGTCTGTAGTTAGTTAATTTTGATATTATTAAACTCTACAAATGGTTCACTTAATTGCTGATCTACTGGCACTAATGAGTCTTGATTTCTGTTGTGAGATTCAGATGGTATTTATTTTACTGTCATTTAAATGCGACACCCAACAAGTATTATTGCGGACCACATCCCTCCCTCTATGACTACTGTGTGCTTATTCTGACGTCTGTTTACAGGACAACAAACCATGTTACAAAGCTTAAATCAACTCAAACTAGTTTCTTGAACATGACAATAATCTCAATGTACTCAAATGGCCTCCACAGTTACCAGATTTCAATCCAGTGGATTGCTTTGGGATGCAGTGGAATGGGAGATTGAGATGAACGTGCAACCAACAAATCTGCAGCAGCTGTGTGATGCCATCATGTCAATATAAATCAAAATCACTGAGTGTTTCCAGCATCTTGTTGGATCTATGCCATGAAAAATTAAGGAAAATAGGGGTCCAACCCAGTACGAGTAACGTGTAACCTTCAAAGTGCCCAGTGAGTGCATCTAGGAACGGGCACTGATATAATCAAGCCAGGATATGTCTTGCAGCCTTTACTTTGAAAGAGCACCTGACATTTCGTTTACCAAAACTTTTTGGCAATATGAAACCTTTAAATATGAGCTAATGTGGCTTGTTAAATGCAAAATAAGCGAGAAAACAGAACAATTCTCCAGGACAATACGTTTACTTTACTGATTTACAGCAGCAACATCACTCTTTTGCTGAGCTCTATCAGTATTTACCTGACAGAACCGGCGAATCGTCCTCTTGTTGGTCAATTTGTATTTCCAGGTGAGATAGAGACTCCTCTGTTGACGGGGGATGAAGGGCTTAGCTCGGGGATTGGGGGTCCAGGTCTCCATCCCGGACACCGACAGCCGCCTGGACACAGCTCACGCCCTCCGCCTGCTCTCCTCCACTTTCTGCAACCGGGACATGCACAACTCCACACCACCAAAACACGGCTGACTCTTACATGCTCATCTGAGCTAAACAAGAGACGCGAATAAAAAGGCACTGTGCACAAATAGTCACCAAGTTTAGCCGACGACACCAAACTGCCATGTGACTGTACGGGGCTTTAACATGCTCCAGCCGCCTCTTTTCTGTTTGCGTATGAACATCATTAATCACGGAGTCATCAGTAAGTCTTGTAGTGTCATTTATATTCCATAGTAAGCAGCTGCTTCTAGAAAAGTAGCTTTAAACCGCAACATACACAGTTTCTGTCGCAGAGCAAAATACGTCACAGAGGTCCTCTTCCTTCTTCGTTTTTTAAATAGGCAGAAAAGACATTGGTGTATTTCTGCCCTCTACTGGTTGTTATTCGAGTTAACGCTTATGATTGACGTTAATTTGTTTGTTTGTTTTAAAGTAAGTAAGGTAAGTAAGAGCCCGCTTTCCTTCGTATTTTAAAACTTAGAAGGACTTAATGGGAGCAATAGCATTGTGTATTTCAAGTTGAAATGTCACAACAATAACAACAACAACAAAATAGCACTGCAGCTTTTACAGTCTTTCTGTGTTGAGCTTGCACGATCTCTCCAGGAACTCCAACTGGTGATTCTAGATTGGCTGTAGGTGTGGATGTAAGCATGATGGCTGTCTGTCCATGTTAGACCATTGACAGACTCTAGACCCGGCCAGGGTGTACTCTGACAGCCAGGATGGGCTCCAGCCCCCTATGACCCCAAATTGGATAGGAGAAAAAAAAAATTGATTTACTTATTATTTACCAGGCCACCTTTTGCCAAGTTTTCTTAGTTGCTAATGTTTAGAGAGGTCACATATTTTAAAGCTAAACATCCATGTGCAAAATGATGACTACTGCAGAGACAGACTTTCATTTGAATACATTTCAAGTGTTTTTAGTCATATACAGATAACAGCGGCACATCACTACTGGCAATGGAATCCTAAATATTGTACATAGAAAAAACTCCAAATTGCACATAAAGTAACACTCATGTATATATAAAATATAATAAAAAATATATATATGTTGAGAAACAGAAAATTAAAAAAATGAGATGAGGTGCAACTCCCCACTCCAACAACTCATAAGAAAAGGCCAGCTTCACAGAACAACTGAAATGCCTGGCACTAGTTTATTTGGGACAATGCCAAAACAGCAAACAAAGGTTTAAGTTCCCTCGTCTTCCCTAACTGAAAATAAAAGGCAAAGAAAGACAATTTTTATTATCTATGCTCCTAACCAATAAAAAAGAGACAACAAGATTAAATAAAAATGGCTTCTTAATCCCACTACTGCTGCAGTTTATAACCACCTACTGGAAATAAGTCTGACTGCTGGCATTATAATCCAAGCTCGTATATAAAGGTACCGAATGACCGGTGATGGGTGGCCCAACACCCTATTTCCATACATAGAAGGGATGCCTTCCAAGAACATGGTAACAAATTAGGACAATTTCTAGCTAACCAGTCAAAATAAATTAAAAAATGACTATATGTGCCATTAAAGACTCATCTGGAAGCCCTGAAAAGTATGCCCAATAATAAACATAGATGAATGAATAAACATAGATTACTTAATTTGATAGACACAGTAAAAACACTGAAACCACAGTATTGTTTCTAAATGTAGAAAAAACATTTGATAGAGTTGATTGGGTAGGGCTCAGCCTTTAACTGTGTGAACTTCATTTATTTAAACTGCACTTTGAATGGAATGACTTTGAAAAATAATTTCAAGAGGAATTCAGTTTAGACATCATCTAGTATGACCTCACCTGGATTTTAGCCTTTTGATGGCTTAAAATATCTTACGTCAGGTAAAGAAATCAAAAAAGTATGCAATCAACACTTCAGTTTCCTGACTAATACTTTGGGTAACACCCAAAATTAATCATTTGCTAACCTATCTTGCTAACCTAATTAAACATACACGTGGCGGTATTTTTTCATGAGAAGTAATAGTTCACTAAGTTCAAAGTTCATCATTTACAACAGTACAGAAGTTAAACATGACTGACTTTTATGGTGCCACACCCAAAGAAACAGTCCAAAGAAAGGACACCAGTGCTATTTAGAAAGCAACTGAGTTAGAAGATGAGGTGAGTAGCAGCTTTTCTGTTTTGTTTTGTTTTGTTTTTTGTTTTTTTGGGGGGGGGAGGGGGGCGTATGTGATTTGAATATTTAGAGAACATTATATTTCTTGAATGTGCATTTGTTTTAATTTTGAATCCCCATAGTTCTTCTCAGAGTCAGTCAACGTTGGAGTCCAAACTGGAGGCTCTGCAGTGCCACTTCAACTGGAATCTGGACTGTAGCAGGTCCACACTTTTCCGTCTCAAGTACAATTTGGAGGACATTGGCACCGAAGAGGGGTACAGCTGGTTGGGTCACATTTATAACTTGCAGGGGTTCATTCACTACGAGCTGGGCTTCAGTGAAGATGCCCTGCGTTTTTTCAGCAGAGCCACAGAAGCCTTCCGTCAGATGAGAAACACAGTATCAGATGAGGGTCCCTGGCTGGTAGTGAACTATGGGAACCTGGCTTGGCTACACAACCAACAGGGAGAACAAGTACAAAGTCAGAATTACCTGTCAAAAATTAATGCACTGATGAATGAATACCCATCTCCATCCCAGGATGAACTCCATCCAGAGATCTCTGCAGAAAAAGCCTGGACCCTGATGAAGTTCAACAAAGAAAAAAAGCTGCTGGCTATAGATTACTTCCAGAGAGCCATCAGGATGCAGCCTGACATGGTGGCATGGCGGACCAGCTATGTGTTAGCATTAGTGAATGCTCATAACAATAGCGACCATGCCATCGTGGAAAAAATGAGAATCGCCAAAGAACACGATCCAGAGAACTTGTACCTTGCTGCTCTTTACCTTGATGCATGTCCTCAAAAAGGAACAAAAATGAAAGATGAAGTATGCACATTGGCCAGAAGAGTTTTAAAAAAGCCAGTTAGCAGCTACAGTGGTATCAATCCGGTACTTATGCTTTACAGTAAATATTTATCTGTACATGAAGCTATTGATTTGATAGAAGAAGCTCTGGAAAGACATCCAGATGAACGTTACCTGAAGTGGTGTGCTGCGAACTGCTACAGAAGTAGGATCTTTTCCAGGCAGACAAGGACCAATCTGCTCGAGCGCAGCATGATTGACAAAGCCATCAGTCTCTGTAAGGAGGTGATTTCGCTTTACCCTCATTCTTCACTTAACATGAAAATAACTCTTGCAGACATGTATGTAAAGGTAAATAAGCAAGACAAAGCTGACCAGATATACAATGAACTGCTAGAAAGTGACCTGGAATATAAGGAGCAACAAATGCTTTACAACAAATATGCAAAACATTTATATTTTAACGGAAAGTTGATTGATAGACAAAATTCAATAGAATATCACAAGAAGGCAGCAGTGATACCACACCAATCCTTCCATCGTGAAAACAGCATTACAATGCTGGAGAAATACACTAAAAAATATGGTAGCAGAGAAATAGAGGAATTTCTAATCAAGCTGCAACAGTAAGAGCTCACACTAAAGTTACGAAGAAGAAAGAGAATAAAGATAAAGAACATTTACTATGCTGGCAGTCTAAATGTTTGCAACGAAACTAATAATAAATTATTATTGATTCAGATATTGTTATAACAGTAACAAGAACATACATGACCTGAAAAAGAACTTTATTGATTGTAATATTGTTCCATTAATGTTGCTGACTCTTACCCAAATTTTGCAGTTTGCATTTTTTTTTGTTCATTCATTTAATTGTGTTTTACATAAAAGGTTTAATTTTGAAAAGGTTGAATAATTTTTTTTAAGAGCTTTTGTATTTGTTTCTTGTTATCCTCTGCGGCTGAGACAATCAAATGAAGTTACTGGAAAATGATCTGGAACAGTATGACACCTTCTGAAATGAGATCATAACAGTTATGTGTAAAGGAATGCAGAGTGATCAGCGAACATCTCCAAGCTAGCACGGGCTCATGATGCAAAAAAAGAAGTGAGCAGCTGCACGGTGGATTTCAAGCAGTACTGTCCTCAGCTTCTCACAGACAGTTTACAAAATGTGCACATCGACAAAGACTGAAGCAGATCAGGGGTATCAAACTGATTACAGGCCACATAAAGCCACTTTGATCTTAAGTGGACCAGTGACACCCTTTTTTCTGTTAGTGTAAAGAAGTCACATCTTTAACTGCTTTTCTACATGATAAAGAAAAAGCTGCTGTGAGAAAGAAAGAACTCTGTGACCACGTCTTTTTGGACTTGAATTGTAAGAAATAAATGTGTAAAATTACTGAAAAAGCTCTGGTCCACTCTTAGAAAGAATAAGTTAAACATTTTTTAATTCTAATATAATGTGTAAAACACTAAATATTTAAAAATGTGCACTGTTTTTGTGTTATTTTCAAAATCCAGCAAAAGCAGGATCTAAAACAAGCAGTTCAGGATTAATGTGTTTGTGTTTAAGTGTATATTAACTATTATATTCTAACAATATAAACTGAATGAATGTAAATATCCAATTATTGTTTTTTTCACAGTCCTACACTTTTAATTTTTATCAAATCATATATTTTATGATTTAATGTGGGCCAAGGTGTGTATGGTATACTAAATTTGGAAGAATAGGTAATAAATTAAACTAAAAGAAGCTTAAACAGACAAGCTGGAAAAATAATCAAATCTTGCCCAGGAACATGACATATTAGTAGCGGGAAAGGGGCGGTCTTTCTTCATGCCACTCTGACAAAGGACACAAAGAGGGAGGCTGTCTGGCTTGAAATACTGTAAGACCCTACAGTAAGTATCCCTTAGTAGTTTAGCTTAATGTAATGAAAAAACATCATAGAAAAGTGAAATTGTAAAAAAAAAAAAAGAAAATACGTATTTCTGAAGGCATGTGATGTTTTTAGAAAATTATCGTCGTATGAGGAGGAGTTTTGAGTTCCTCTAACTGGCTAGCTAACTAGAGAGCTAAATCAGGGTTAAAACTTATTTAAACAAGCGATTTCACACAGAAATTCTAAGTTTTGAAGTTTAAAAAATTAAAAAAATAAAATAAAATAAAAATGTGTTGAAAACATGAATTATTTTACTTTGAATAAATTGTTTTCTTGCATTTATTTAGTTTCACAATTTTTCTGCTTCATTTTCTTTTTTATTTCAAATCAAATTTTTTTAGTTTCAGGTCATTTTTAATGCAGTTTCAGACTTTTGACCATGATTTTGTGTAACATCAAAGATGTTGCAAAGTGTAAAGGCGTTTTAATGTGGGGGATTTTATATACCTACCAAACAATCAAATCACAGTATTCCCTGTTGCTGGAATAAATTGTTTTCCTTTCACATGCTCATTCTCATATTCAGTGTCAAGAAGTCTGTCACACGCACACATATATTAATGCTATTTTATGATTACTTGTTACGAATTTCATACATTGTTTGTCACACTTACACTAATATAGGAGGAAGGGAGGAGACTGAGGGTGAGAGATATTTGAGGGTAACCTCGAGTGATATTGTTAGATATTACACTTTTAATAAACAATGGCAGAGTATCCAATGTTGACATTAATGTGAACAGTATCTTTAAGTCCACCCTTTATGCTGCCCGATATATGTGTCTGTAATGTCATCATTAAATTAAGCTAATACAGTAGTGTTAAATAACCGCTGTTTGTTCCAGGAGCAATTAAAATGAACTTAGCCAAAGACTACTGGATAAACTTACCAATGCAACACAGTGTCCACCAGTAGATGTGAACTATTAGCAGTTTGTTGTGAACCAGGAAATTACACTGTTTAGGTCATTGTTAGGCCAAGCTGAGATGCCACAGGATGTTCTAACTGCTTTAAATGAGATGTCAACTCTAGTCAATACAGCCGAAAACTGTAATCAGGGGCCTGTGCTTCGTACCGCGCTAAGTGAGTTAGCTGGATTAGATTGTTGACGATTTCGCGTGATCCTGGATCGTTCGGTTCCCCGAAGCCCATCCGGGACTTGCTGTCATAGCAACAGAGCCGTAAGCGTAAACCTGCTGGGGAGCAGGTTTACTTTATGTAAACAGGATTAGATCGTGGCCACGCAGGTATGTCCGCGTCATTCATACGAAAGCAACAGCGATATTCCACCACTGTTTCACCATAAATAAATAACATCAATGTAACTAAAGATAATGCAGCACTTGATCCTTTTATTGATTTCACACAGATACATACAGGTCATTCCCTAAAAAAGGGAAATGTACTATTAACATTCTATTACATGTATGTGATTATTACAGATGTAATTCATATTTCAGAGTAGTAATTGTAAATTACTTCGTGTAATCAAGATGAGAGACCACGGCTATAAAAGCCAAGGTGGATTTGGGAAGTCTGTCGCAGTCATATCCTGTCCGTTTACGCGAGCAACCCATTGCGGAAGGTGCAAGATTGATAAGGAGAGTCCTCAGAATTCAGCGTATATTGCGGGACAGACAGGATCCTTTAGCTCAGCGCGACAGTGTGCTCATAGAGAGATATCGATTTTCCCGTGAGGGTATTATTCACTTAACCAACTTGTTGACGAGGGGGTGCAGGACCACCACCTGTCTTTTTTTTTGCTCTGCCCTTTTCTTGGTTGCTGTTATGAACAAACAAACAGAGTATTCCAGGGTCTCTTTCCAAGAGACGACAAGCAATATAAGTGATAAATATTACCATTCTGTAGAATATTCTTATATTTCACTTTTACTTGTTCCCATGTTCTAGTGGGTCCTGTTGTGGCTCTAATGTGAAAGGGGATATAATATAACATATTATAATATAATATAATGTAATATAATATTGGATAATATGGTGTGATATGATAAATCTACCCTACCGCCTACTGGTGTTGGCCAGAGGGGCCGATGGCGCAATATGGCAGCCTGGCTTCTGTCAGTCTGCCCCAGGGCAGCTGTGGCTACAACTGTAGCTTGCCTCCACCAGTGTGTGAATGTGAGAGTGAATGAATAGTGGCATTGTAAAGCGCTTTGGGTGCCTTGAAAAGCGCTATATAAATCCACTCCATTATTATTGTTATTATTGGATTACTTACGAGTTTGATTTGTCAGCAACTTTCTGCCAGCCCTCTCTCCTTGCTTTTGCAGCCTTTGCAGTGTTCCCTTGCGTTTTAATTAAACTCTGAAACTCCTGAAATCCCTCACTCAAGAGTTCTTGCTCTGCTGCCGAAAAATACCGAGCCGAGCGCACTCCTTCGCCATTTTCGCCAACCAATCAGCGGGTTGCCGATCACTGTTTCTGCTATCGATGCGTATCCCCTTTTACGGCACCCAGTGATCGCACATTACTTCATCCAGCTGTACTAATCGTCAACAGCAGGTGTGTTCGGGGAACCGGATTAGTGAGCTCACGGTTAGCGCGATGATTTGATCTTGGATGTTTCATTTGATCTTGGATGTAGTAAGCGACGTACGAAGCACAGGGCCCTGAACTTCAATCAGGGCCCTGTTTCAGGAAGCCGGTTTAGTGGAAAAACTGAGTAAGTATACCCTGAGTTAACGAAAACTCTGGGTTTTCGGTTTCACAAAGCGAGTTCAGATGAAGCCTCAGTGAGTCACTATGACGACACACTCCGTGAAGCTAACCTGCCCCCTAGCAGGTTTACTACAACTAACCCTGACTGTCTCCGCCCCTTTGTCGGAAACCTGACAGTAGGAAGTGTCGGACATGGCGTGCCACTTCCTTGAAGAGCCAGTAGATCGTGAAGCCCAAATTCTCCGCAGAGCTCTCCGCCGGGAGAGAGTGATCAGAGCGCGTCTGGACATTTTATCATTTCCTGATGATTTTCTGTGCGAACGTTACCGTTTCTCAGCACAATCTCTAAGTTATTTGGAT
The DNA here is from genome assembly GCF_057381845.1 of Rhamphochromis longiceps. NCBI lineage: Eukaryota > Metazoa > Chordata > Actinopteri > Cichliformes > Cichlidae > Rhamphochromis > Rhamphochromis longiceps. The sequence continues at coordinate 16,268,746 of NC_140573.1, read as the reverse complement.
AACATCCTCAGGCCATATATTACGCATGTGACACATCGCGGACATGCTCTCAGTTCATTACATATTATTTGTATTGCACTTCGGTTTTTTGCAAACGGGAGCTTTCTGTATAATATTGGTGACGCTGAGCACGTTTCCAAGGCTACCGTCTGTCGGGCAGTCAGGAATGTTACAGTTGCACTGAAACGTCTCCTGTACACGTTTGTGGTGTTCCCCGGTCATAGACCCACAAGATTTATCAAAGAGGGATGCCACAAAATTGCAGGTATCAGGATGACCAAAACTTAATTTATGATGTGGTGATACTTGGACTACTACTTAAATTGTACATTTATTTTCAGGGTTCCCTGTATTGGCTGTACAGATGGCACTCACATTCCAATCATTGCTCCTTCAGTAAATGAAGGAGACTATGTGAACAGGAAGTCTTTCCACAGCATTAATGTACAGGTACATAGTTCCCTGTAGCATTTCAAACTAACAAATTATTTCATTATAGTAATGGATGCTAATTTGTGTTCTCTGCACTGTGAAGATCATATGTGATGCTGCCAACATTATCACAAATGTGGAAGCCAAGTGGCCAGGCTCTGTTCATGACTCACAAATATTCCGTGAATGTACACTGAGCACAAAATTTGGACATGGTGAGTTGAGAATACTTTAAAATATATAAAGACCAATTGCTTCAGGGACATTTGAACTGAAGTGTATCCTTCTGTCTTAGGAGAGTTCACTGGCTACTTGCTTGGTGATAGGGGGTATCCATGTTTACCCTATTTGCTTACCCCTTACCCTGACCCTGAACCGGGCCCACAGCAGCGATATAATCTGGCTAATTGCAGGACAAGAGCCAGAATTGAAATGACTATCGGAATGCTTAAGGCCCGGTTCCAGTGCCTGCAAAGACTCAGGGTCACCCCAGAAAGGGCATGTGACATTATTGTGGCATGTGTGATTCTTCACAACATTGCCACAATTAGAGGAGAACACTGTCCTTCTGAACCAAACATCAGCAGTGATCCAAACCATGAACATCCTTCCTGACCCTCCCACGGACATACAAGATGGAAGCGCAGTCAGAGACACCATATGTCACAATCATTTCTTTTGACCCATCACCTCAACATGTTGAAAGAAGAATAAACAGATTTTTTGTTCAACTGGCTTTATTGGTCGCCTGTATTTCCTGTACACAAAGTATTAAAAGATGTAAACCTCATAAAGTGTCTCTGTTGCTTCCTCCTCTGTAACAGCTGTCAATGTTTCTTCATTATTTTCCTGTAGTAAAGAAATAAACAACATTGCTGTTCTACTGTAAACTCATATAATCTGTGGAGTATTACTCACAACTGCATGTTGGTCTGGCTCAACAGGAGGCTGCACCAGATGCAGTACACCACCACCATCAACTGATAGAATATGAGGTTTATACAGGTCACTTATAACTTACAAGGGACCAAATGGCAATTAACAAACATACCAATCACCTTACACTTCATTGTCATTATGCTCTCAAAGACAACCAAGACTGAGGGAAGGCAAAATCAGTCGGAAAATAACTTCACTACAAAATAATCCATTATGGTAAAGAGTTTATCAGATGAATGAGTAGCACTGCAAAGGTGACTGTGAAGAAAGGATGTATGCACATCATGTATTATTTTGAATTTACCCCTTATGTAGGCACTTGTGTCTTGCGGGGTTATTGACTCAGAGGATGTCCCCGCAGAGATGCCTTCGGCCACAGGGCGCCCACTGTTTTGGCTGAGGACCAACTGCTCAGCCTCTGTGAGTGGTGGTGGTGGAGGACCCCCACCTGTTTTTCGGGCCTCCGCTTTTTTTCTGTTGGCTATAACGGGCCACATTTGAGCATACAGAGTAAGCAAATATGTACTTGTAATGTGCTCAGATAATTTCAATAAGTGCTTACAGAGGGGAAATTAATGTAGCCTCTAACTGCAATTGATTTACATGGGACAAACAGACCAAGCACTATGGCTCATAATACAATTACACCTTACCTGTTTGGACTATATTTTTATATTTCGTTTTTACTTGCTGCCAGGCACGTTTGGGGCCTGTTGGGTTGCACCTGCGCTCACATCACATCACAAAATAAAATGTATAAAATAACAAATAAAATAACATATGATAAAATAACGTGTTAAATGGGTGGAAATCCCTAGATCAATGTTTATATTAACACTCACGCATTGACTCTGTCGGCTATGTTTTGCCATGCATGCTCCCTTTCTTTTGCAGCTGTGGCTGTGTTACTTTTTTCCGCGGAATTTGCATGTTATCGGCATATGCTGCCATCAGAATTTCGGCCTCAAGCGCTGTGAAATACATTGACCGCGCCTTCTTTCCCTCCGTCTCCATGGTGACTCGCTTAATCTGTGCTCCGCTTATCAGGGCTTTATGTATCCTCGTCCGCGCGCTTCACTTGGGGTTACAGCAACTCCGCGTTGACTGAACTAATTGTTATCAGCCTTTCTGAAACCGAATATTCCGAGTTGGACAGTTCGGGGTTACTCAACCCTGCGTATCGTTTTTCACTCTGAGTTTTCTAAACCGGCTTCCTGAAATAGGGCCCAGGTGCCACTATTACAAGGAGATATGGGGCAGCGAAAATACAGTACATGTTAAATGATAAGATATACGTGTTCAAATAGTGTCAATTAACACACAACTGTTTTTTTTTATTTCTATATGATAATTCTTCTTAATTAAACAATAAGAACAAGTAGTCTGATGTCCTATAAGTATTATGAAGCTATAATTTTAAATACAATAACACATGAAGTTTTTGTACAAAGTATTGGTATCGGATCAGTATCGTCGAGACCAACTTCTTCTTTTGAGTTTGAGTTCTCTACTAAGTACGTCTGCACATACACAAGTTTTTCTGTAATTGCAGCTGTCAAAGCTGTCATCATGACGTTTAATCCCAATTTTACAGAATCTAGTTAATAATTATAATAAAGTTAAGAGAAGAGTGGCTAAAACACAACAGATACACTATAGATGTTATTCTCTTGTTCCCTGGTTGGCTTAAATCTGAAAGGGTCAGCAATTCTGTCTCCTCATTTCTGTTGTGCTAGAAATGAGGTACCTATGGAACATGAGGAACTCATGTTCCATAGGTACTTCAGGAGACCCACTTTGCCATCCCTTAAGGTGACAATATACCGTCATTGTAGGGCTGATGGATATAACGAGATATATCGGATGACGATATGAAAACGTCTATTGTTTCATATTATGCCATAATTTGTTTCATGGTGTTGCAAAATAAACTGTTTACGGCAATATTTTTTTATTGGTTTGACGGTCACTGCAGTGGCTATATTAATTTCTTAAAGTTCTCTCTTTCTCTTATATTTAAAATAACCACACTACGGATGGACCAGTGACTGTTTTTACACGTTGACGTTAGAAACAACAATGGTGAACCCAGCGTGTGCCTCCACCGTCTGCTTGTTTTCTTTCCCCACATAAACCTTTCACAATAAAGCTGAAGATCCTGTTGGCACTTTTCAAAATAAATTGAAATTATGACAAAATACATTATTCGCAAACATTTTAGAATATGCCTCAAAGAAATTACCTGAAATAAAAACATGAAGTAATTATAAATGGCGCTACAGGCACCATGTGGATGCACTTTTCCACTGGACTGGAAGAGGTTACAGGCAAACTAATCACTTCCTCAAAAAACAGTTATGGAAGGCAAGATGCTATTGCAGTTCAATGCAAACCTAGACTTAGAATGTATGTCTTCTCAGCATGTTGGGCAGAAGGTGACAAAGTTGGTTTATTTGCCCTTTGAACAAAGACAGACAATGTCAGAATTTAACCCTGTTGTAAGACCATCGGACCTTTGGGTGCTGCATTGCTGTTATTTCTGCATGTCTATACAGAAGTTATGCTTTATCAGATCAAGCCTTTAATTGAACACGCACAAAACCAAAGCAGCCTGGACAGCTGGAAGCTGCCAGTAACACTGAGTCTTAGGATCTAGGAGCAGTGAGACAGTGAGACTTTTGTTGCCTCAAATTTGTAGCAAGCTACAAAGTTGAGGCAACAAAAGTGTCCTATATAAGTCTGAGGTGTATCAGGTGTTTTGGCATCTACTCATAGATGAAGTTGCTGGGAATGTGTGGTAGAGGCTTTGTTCTGTGAGATCTTCATATCCCACCCTTCACCAGAACTTTGACCAGATTCCGATGGATGCTAAATGGTACATGGACTGGTTCTTATATAGCGCTTTTCTACTCTGTCTGAGCACTCAAAGCGCTTTATACAACTAATTCATTCACCCAATCACACAAGCACTTCTAAGCTTAAGTGCTAAGTATCTAACCCTTATAAAAAAATTCACACTTCGATGGATGAATCGGACAGCAACATGGAGTTAGTATCTTGCCCAAGGATATTTGGCATGCAGACTAGAGCAGCCTGGGATCGAACCACCGACCTTCTGGGGAGTGGCAGCATACCATGCTGTGGATGGTATGCTGTTATTTACTGCAGTAATTCTCACACAGAATAATTTACCTTTTTAAATGAGCCATGAATTCTTGATTTTCTATTTAATCAATTATTTTATTTCATAAAACATTCTTGACAGAAAAACCGCACATCCTCATACATCTGTTCACTTGGCACATCTAATCCATTCCAATTTATTTATAAAGCACTATTTTGACAAAGTGCTGTACAAATCACCAAAACACCATATAATAAAGCAGCAACAATAATATTAAACATGTAACGAGTTTAAGCATAACAAAAATCTCACTGACACATTGCTCATTTGTGGTGTACTACTACTATACACCCTAATGATCAACATGTCAATGATATGTCAAAAATGAGGTCCCAACAAGATTGTTCCAATAAGTCTTACCATTATTATTGCCTTAAAATGCTAGAAATATTATCAGATTATCTTTGTTGAAAGGCTACATGGTGACTTAAAGTTGCGGTCATTAAAATATGCATAACATAAATAGCCTTTTCTTGACCAGATGTCTTGCATAATCCATTTCTAACCTCTTTTACTAAAAAATTCAATAGTTGTCCTGTAACAGCTGAAGGATGGTTTATTTGAAGACACTTCAGCCATGTAGCAGTTGATAGCAAATGAAACAAAAATGGATGCAGAAGATGAAAAGGTCAGCTTAAGGTTTAACTAAAAACAACACTGCCTGATGGTAGGGGAAAGTCACAATTTCCCATTAAAACTGTGTCAGGTTTCGTCACTGGGCAGGAAAGCAGGACTCGATTGCAGGACTTTCTTAGCAGAAACACTGTTTTGTTGCAAAAACCAGTGTTTTTTTTTTTTTTTTGCCTGTCCCATTTGGTTCTTTAGCCATCAGAATTGTTGTCTGAAGACCAACAAGGATACCCAATGGATTTACTTTGCCAAATGGATCATCGTGGCACTGCCGTATTGGTCCATTTGGTCGATCTTTGTTTTTATTATTTATTATATTTTATTTTCAGATGTTACAGACGGGACAGACATGAGTGAGGGATAGGAAAGGGAGAAAGAAAGAGGAAGGAAAGGAAAAACAGAAGGGGAGAGGGACAGTGAGCAAGGGGGGGAGAAAAAAAATAAAAATCTCCTGGATCACCTGTTGAGAGAAGAATAGAAAACAAGCAAAAAAAACAAAGCAACATACTAAACACAACACCATCGCATTAATCTAGCTAAGTGTAAACAGCAGTAAATACTAAATATTCAATGTTGTTGTGCAGCACGCAGGACAGATGTGCTTCGAAGTAGCAGCCAAGAAAGGTGTAATTTGGGTCTACGAGCAGTGAACACCCGTGTGCATACCTGTGTGGATCAGCGCGCTTGTATTCCAAAGGTTTCTCCATGTAACGATCTGCTAGGGAGTGTGGGGGGGCCACAGCCCCGTCCTCCGGGGTGTGAAGCGGGTATGGAGGAGATCAAAACTCCAGACATCCAGAGGCCCCCAGAACACAAGAGACCATGGAAGACCAACAGAGGGGCAGCCGCGCCACTGTTCCAGTAAGAGCTGAGGAGAGTCCCAGATGAGGGTTCACTCAGCAGCCGCGGAGCAGAAGCCAGGGGGAGTTGCGGTGACGCGCCCATGAGCTCCGCCGGCCCCCAGCTGTGCCTGAGTGACCGGCAAAAACCAGTGTTACAAAAAAGTAACATCCACAGCAGTAAAATCCCCAGCTCCTGGTGCAATGCTAAAAACACTCCCTCCACAGTTTCCCCAGAACTATAGGGATGGGAAGCTTGAAACAGCCATTTTAACACTGTAGCTGTGTCCAAATTCAGGGGAATTCTGTCCTAATTCAAAGAGTCCTTTAAATGTGGCGACAAATGCATCTTACTTTTACCCGAATTTGAAGGATGGCTTTGTCCAAATTCAGGGGAAGGATGCTCCAAATGCCATACTTGGAGGCAATGATGTCACAGCAAAGCCACGAAGACTGTACTCAAAGAGTACTCCAAATGTGGCGACAAATGTGTCCTACTTTTCCCCGAATTTTAAGGGTGGGTCCAGTGTATCCTTCTTGTCCTACTTAATCCCAGGATTCATTGCGGGCCATTTTTTCTGATAACAATGTTGATCGAAGCAGGAGAGGAAAACACTGTGAAAATCTGGTGGTACAAAAGTTAAATTTTTATAGCGGTTGTGTTGTTAAGCTATGAGCATCTGCATAGACATGATTTTTTCTAATTTAAATAACCGTAAACGAGCTTGTGTGGTGGGTTCTGCGGTTTTTCATGTATTGCTGCTTACATACAGCCACTTTAGATTTTTACAAATTCATGCTTTGGTGATATGTTGTAGGGAACAAAGACCAAATGGCTCAATTGATTAAAACGAGGAGAAAAGGATCACTACTTTACTGCGGTGAAGAATTCACCACTGTGACATGGAGGTACAAGAATAAATCAATTTACACATTTAACCCTAATGTTGTACAGCTGCGGTCCCCAACGTTTTTTGCGCCACAGACTGGTTTATGTCAGACAAGGACCGGCCTTTAAGGTGTCGCAGAAAAAAACAAAATGAAATGATATGACCAAGACAAAAACTGTGGTATTTTGTAACTATAATAAAAAACATGAATTCACTGTGTAATTATGTAGCTTTGTTAGCAGCAGCATCCTGAAATTCGCCAAAATTGAGAGTAACATCCTCCTCTCTGCCCCTTAACGCTCTCTGGTCGCTATTGTATCACGGAAATATTTCTTTCAAAATAAGACACACAACTATCACACGGGAAAAGACCCAGGGAAACCGAGTTAACAATAAAAACCCTGAAACCCATAAACTTCACACCTGAGCCTCAACTCTCGCGGCGGTACCAAATGACTAACGGACCGCTGCTGTACAGAACCTGTGGTGTCCTGACGGTATTCCTCTAGTGTTCTGCTGTAAAACCTTTTAGATTTAAGGATTAACATAGTTGCCATGGTTTCCTCTCTTCTCTTATTTGTTGTGTGTGTGATCAAGACAATTCTGGAGAAGATGGGCCTACAGGGAAAAGTCACCCACTTTTCCTGTGGAGTTGTCTGCTTCCACCCAACTTCCTTACTAGACCCCCACCATTTGTCTTACAGTATGGGTGTGGAACATGTTTAAATCCAGTGGCACCAAGGCATTATACAATAAAATAATGTGATTAATGCATAAGTAAAAGAAACTCCTATACAGCAGACAGCAGTTTGATAAAGTGCTATGAAAAAAAAGAAACCAAAAAATTAGATTCTAAAGGTTTCAAAGAGATGGCAATGAGAAAGGTTTTTTTAGCTCCTCCAGAATTAAAAATGTATATAAAAACGGAGCAACATTTCTGTGTCCATTTAAAAGTTCTCGCACTGTGGTGCTAGCGACCGGAAAACACAAAAGTAAGGGCGGACTTGAACAAAGGCAGGTTGTCCATAGCTTTTTATATGTTGTATACTCATTGTTTTTTCAGTAAAGTTTCTATGGAAAAAAGGGGGCTGTGCACAGCTGCTCACTTCCTGCCTACCCGTCTGTCAAAGGATACTACCTACGCGATGTAGGTAGGTAGAATCCTTCGGTGCATTGTTCCCCCGAATTTGGGCACAGCATGTGTTGAGCTTCTCAAGCACAGATGTTTTGAAACTATGCTCCAACGCATGGTTCAAAACACCCAGATCATGTGACCATGACTGAAAATGGTTTTGGTGTGCTTCACACACTTTAACAGGCTCAATATTTTTCTTGTCTTGTTTGTGCAGGGATTTTTCCAAAACATGCGATGACCATCAATATTTAGAGTCTGGTATAATAAGTAGTTTAACCTCCTAAGACCCGAACTCTTTCATGGCATGCATTTTTAATTTCTCTTTGATATTTGGGCTAATTGGGACGATTTTACATTGTTTTACATTGATGAATGTAAAAACAAAGAATTACCAGATTTTTTATTACCTAATTTTTGTTTCTAAGAAAAATGAGAGCCACATATGAGGATATTCATTTAAAATTTCGATAGGACAGTAGCAGTATAATGTCCTCGTAACTGGATATCAGGCCCTTGTAGAGCAAAATTGAGTATTTTGGTCTAAATAACCCAAAATGTGATGTCCACATATGTGGACGCCAGGTCCTACACTGTAAAAAAAAATTCCGTATAAAAAAGGAAAATGTCCTGATAATTTTCTGCCAGTACATTTTCTGTTTTTTTATGGATGTTTGACGGACTTTTCTGTAAATGATAAAACGGAAAATTCTGTAGATTTACAGTATACTCTCTGTACTATTTACGGACATTTCCTTCAGCTATAAAACGGAAAATTCTGTAGATTTACAGTATACTCTCTGTACTATTTACGGACATTTCCTTCAGTTATAAAACGGAAAATTCCGTTTATTCACAGTATATTTTCTGTATCATTAACTGATATTTTCCGTTAATAGAAAAATTGAAATTTCTGTTTATATTACTATTTCCAAGCACTTCTTTTCACTGTAACTCATTAAATAGTTCTTTATATCCTTAAACGTACATTTCTATGCAATTACAACCTAGTACACCATGTACTCAAAAATTCCTAAACTAAAACTTAAATTAATTTGTGCTTCGTACACAACAACATTGGTACAATTAATGTTAAATATTCTTTTATTCTCCTCAACTCAAACACTATACTAAAATATAATGACAGCATCCAGCTTGTCATAAAACGACTAAATAGCTGATACATGAACAAAATAATTCACAAGCTTTCAAATTTTTTATTTCCTTGAAATGAGGTTGCCCTCATGTAAATGTGTTTATTTACATTCATTCAAGTGGCTACCAAGTGTTTTCTTCAAACAGGACACCTGACAAACAGAAAATGTCATATTTAACGATATGTTCACATTTAATAATATCCAGAGGACCTTTTAGTTAGAATCACTGCCTTGTGGTAGTTTTGCCTCAGCCAAATGGTTAAGGTGTGGTTTACATCCATGTCTGTCAACTTATGATACAGTATACACATGTAGTCAGTTATAGCCAAACACCTTTGATTACTGAATTGCATTCACTTCATTAATGAAGTGAATGTAATTCACATTTGTCTGAACATTTGTCTGAAATTAACTCTTTGGGGTCTTTACCTTACATACTATAACATACTTGAGTCAAAATTTGTTGACTGTTTAAGTGGTGCCACATGAATAAAACTGAACAGATCCAAAGAAGATGTGCCTGAACTTTGGGTTTATTCGAACAGGACGGATGGATAACCTCAGGACTTTTCCCCATATGATAACTACAACACAAAATAAATTAAGACAGATTACTGTCCCAAACTTAAAGATAAAAGTGTATTTACTGGACTTGTTTTGTCAGTGAGGAGCAAAGTACAATTAGAAGTGATTGTTCTGATGAAAAGTTAAACTGTAAACAGCAGCGTAGTGAATAAGGATCTGTGTCCACGAATCCTCAGCAGTGACAACACTTAAACATCATAGTTCAAAATCCTTAATGCTAGGGCTGCACGATTTTGCATAAAATGAGAATCACGATTTTTTGGCTTAGAATTGAGACCACGATTCTCTCACGATTTTCTTTTCCAGTATAAATATTTATTGCACTTATTAACTGCACATCAACTTCGTAACAGTTGAGACTGAACATAAAAACAATAAATAAACATAAAAACAACAAATGTCTCACGTTTTGTGGTTGCCGCAAAATGTTGTACTGCTTGAAATTCCGTCTCCACCGTTGCTCGACACTGCGTGTATAGAGCAGGTAGTGCAACAATAGAAAAATAGTTGCGGGACAGCACTGTGTAGCGTTTGTCTAGGGTGTTGATCATTTCCCTAAATCCCTCGTTTTGCACAGTGTTGATGGGAGCCATATCTTTGGTCAGGTGATAAGTGATAGCCTCCGTAATTTCTTTGTGCCTGCAGAAGTTCGACGGGTATAGGGAAGCACTGTATAAGGTTCCCGTTATTGATGTTTGGGTGGTTGACCGGGACGGATTTTCTCCTGTCACTTTCTTGTCATCCCTGACGTGCTCTCCGTTGTTTTTCCCCTGCTAATTTTAGCATCACACGGCACAGCTTCTGTATCACGTGATATAAGGCTCTGCCCTTGTCATTTGTTGAGCAGGAAGAGTGAGCACTTGTTTTCATGCAGATTACGTCCCGGATCAAAATGCGGTACAATCGTCGTCTGCTTTTTTTTTCTTTTTCTTTTTTTTTTAAAATCCTTGTCATTTGGAAATGAGATTGCACGTAAGTCTGAATTGAGATCGCGATTTTCTAACGATTAATCGTGCAGCCCTACTTAATGCACACCTTTTTCTCCACGGTGTTCAAATGCTCTTAGCTGTTAAAGTAGAGGAAAAAGTCTGACACATTTCATGACCATTAAATGTTAGACAAGACTCTGAAAACGAGGTTACGGTTACAAACAAAAACCTCTGCTTGTGCGCACTCACCCTAAATCACAACAAATAAGACAATAATAAGACAAATTACTACAAAGTCTTGTTACCACTGTTCATATACCAGTGTGACAAAGTCCTGAATGCAACCTGCATGTTAGTACATCAAGGTCCAACTGAGCTTTAAATAAACTACACTCAGCTTTTCCTTGGATTTTCAGAGTTGCTCAGTTCATACAGGAACTGCAGCAGTGGGGGTTAACGTGTCGCTGTGTTGCTCCTCCATGTCAGCCATTGAGACTAGTCGCAATTTATTCTGAGGAAAAAAAGAGAAACAACAGGACATATTTAAAAATTTTGTATTTTTATAATTTTTTTTACCTAGAACATAAACAACATTAACAAAAAAAGGATTAGGGCTGTGCGATATGACAATATATATCAGATGACGATATAAAAATGTCTATCGTTTCATATTATACACTATTGTTTGTTTTGTGGTGTTGCAAAATAAACTTTACGGCAATATTTTTTTCATGGTTTTGATGGTCACTGTAGTGGCTATATTATTTCTTAAAGTTCTCTCCTTCTCTTATACTTACAATAACCACACTATGGACGGACAAGTGACTGTTTTTACGCGTACTTTCGTTACCAACAATGACGGTAAAATCATTGCGTGGCTCCGCCGTCCGCTTGTTTATTTTCCACATAAACCTTTCACAATAAAGCTCAAGTTTCTGTTGAGACTTTTCAAAATAAACTGAAATGATATACATTATTCTCAAACATAAAATTTCAGAATATGCATCAAACAAATGACCTCAAATAAAAACATCAAGTAACTATAAATGGCGCTTACAGTCACCACGCAGATGAAGGCACAGAGAATACCAGCATGGCCAGCAAGGATGAGGCAGAACCAGCTAGCTCCAAACTGAAGGACCAGTCAAAGGAAATCGAGGACCTTATTGTTAAACGAGGGGCTAGCTCTGTAGCATGGACATGGTTTGGTTATGAAAAGGCTGACACGCCCCAGAAAACTGTACTATGCAAATTATGCCACAAACTGGTCCCCACCACCACTCAAACATGACAAACCTCTCTAACCACCTACACAAGAATCACATGAAAGAATTTCGAGAGAGTTTACGAATGAAAAGCAAAAAAGAGCCGTCAGGTGCTCAAAATAATCCTTAGACTCAAACGTTAGAACAGGCTTTTCCTCGCAGCACGCCGCGTAATAAATACTCAGAAAGAAAATGGCGGCCATTTAAACTCATGTCTAAAAATGTATAGTTTCACGCATCGGTCAAAACACTCGACTCCAGGTACACGACGCCCAACTGAAAACACTTCACATAAGTCAAGTTGCCCGAGAATCACAGAATTTACAGAAAATGCACTATTTTGTGATATATATGTAGCCTGGTCTCAAATATCTATTTTAGACCCTACAGGTTAAAAGGATATAAATATTGTCATCTGCCCCCTGGGGTTCTATCAATTTGAACGAATGCCACAAGGCATCACAGGAGCCCCAGCCACTTTTCAGCGGCTCATGGAGAAGGCAGTGGGTGATATGTACCTTCTCCAAGTCCTAGTGTACCTTGACGACATAATCGTCTTTGGTAGAACACTCGAAGAGCATGAGCAACGTCTCCTCTTAGTCTTAGTCTTAGATCGCCTTGAGGAGTTTGGTCTGAAATTGTCGCTTGACAAATGTCAGTTCTGTCAGTCCCAAGTCAAATATGTTGGTCATATTGTCTCAAAAGATGGTATAGCCACCGATCCAGAAAAAGTAAAGGTTGTCAGGAACTGGCCAGAGCCAACAGATCTGAAAACCCTTCGCTTATTCCTTGGTTTCTGTGGGTATTATCGCAGATTTATTGCAAATTATTCAAGCATAGTCTGCCCATTAACTGAGCTTACCAAAGGTTATCCACCTACTCAGAAAAACAAGTGAGCTCAAACCAAATACTCAACCAAAACGTACCTCAAACCTTCTGAGCCATTCAAAGAGCGATGGGACCACTCCTGTCAAGCCGCATTCAGAAAAATCATTGAATGTCTGACCAATGCCCCTGTTTTGGCATTTGCAGACTCCACAAAATCTTATGTCCTACATGTGGATGCTAGCCTGAACGGGTTAGGTGCCGTGCTCAATCAAGAGTACCCTGAGGGCCTTAAGCCTGTTGCTTTTGCTAGCCGAAAGATCAGTGACTCAGAACGAAACTATCCGGTCCATCAACTGGAGTTCTTAGCACTAAAGTGGGCGGTCGTGGATAAATTTCATGACTATCTTTATGGAGCCAAGTTCACGGTTAGAACCGACAACAATCCCCTAACCTACGTGTTGACCACTGCAAAGCTAAATGCTGTTGGACATCGTTGGCTTGCAGCTTTAGCCACGTACGATTTCAACATCCAATATCGTCCTGGTGGTCACAACATAGACGCAGATCTATTGTCCCGACAACACACCAATGACACTGAATGGACAGATGTTCCACAGTCTGCAATAAAAGCCATCTGTAAAAAGGAATCTATCTATGAAGCTACTAAGTCCCCTGTCAGGCTAGTAGACCAACTGGGAGTTCCTACATCCGTGATTCCAGAAGCTTATGTCCTTCCAGTAAGTCTAAAAGCAACTTTGGAAGATCAATTGACGCCTACAGACTTACAAGTTGCTCAAGATCTGGGCCCTATTTCAGGAAGCCGGTTTAGAAAACTCAGAGTGAAAAACGATACTCAGGGTTGAGTAACCCCGAACTGTCCAACTCGGAATATTCGGTTTCAGAAAGGCTGATAACAATTAGTTCAGTCAATGCGGAGTTGCTGTAACCCCAAATTAAGCGCGCGCACGAGGATACATAAAGCCCTGATTAGTGGAGCACAGATTAAGCGAGTCACCATGGAGACGGAGGGAAAGAAGGCGCGGTCAATGTATTTTACAGCGCTTGAGGCCGAAATTCTGATGGCAGTATATGCCGATAACATGCAAATTTTGCCGAAAAAAAGTAACACAGCCTCAGCTGCAAAAGAAAGGGAGCATGCATGGCAAAACATAGCCGACAGAGTCAATGCGTGAGTGTTAATTTAAACATTGATCTAGGGATTTCCACCCATATAACACGTTATTTTATTATATTTTATTTTATTTTGTATTTTATACATTTTATTTTGTGACGTGATGTGAGCGCAGGTGCAACCCAACAGGCCCCAAACGTTCCTGGCAGCAAGTAAAAATGAAATATAAAAATATAGTCCAAACAGGTAAGGTGTAATTGTATTATGAGCCATAGTGCTTGGTCTGTTTGTCCCATGTAAATCAATTGCAGTTAGAGGCTACATTAATTTCCCCTCTGTAAGCACTTATTGAAATTATCTGAGCACATTACAAGTACATATTTGCTTACTCTGTATGCTCAAATGTAACCCGTTATAGCCAACAGAAAAAAAAGCGGAGGCCCGAAAAACAGGTGGGGGTCCTCCACCACCACCACTCACAGACGCTGAGCAGTTGGCTTCCACATTTGTGATAAGGTTGGCAGCATCACATATGATCTTCACAGTGCAGAGAACACAAATTAGCATCCATTACTATAATGAAATAATTTGTTAGTTTGAAATGCTACAGGGAGCTATGTACCTGTACATTAATGCTGTGGAAAGACTTCCTGTTCACATAGTCTCCTTCATTTACTGAAGGAGCAATGATTGGAATGTGAGTGCCATCTGTACAGCCAATTACGCCTGGGAACCGTGAGAATAAATGTAAAATTTAAGTAGTAGTTCAAGTATCACCACATCATGTATTAAGTTTTGTTCATCCTGATACCTACAATTTTGTGGAATCCCTCTTTGATAAATCTTATGGGTCTATGACCGGGGAACACCACAAACGAGTACAGGAGACGTTTCAGTGCAACTGTAACATTCCTGACTGCCCGACAGACGGTAGCCTTGGAAACGTGCTCAGCGTCACCAATATTATACAGAAAGCTCCCGTTTGCAAAAAACCGAAGTGCAATACAAATAATATGTACAGAACTGAGAGAATGTCCGCGATGTGTCACATGAGCAATATTAGGCCTGAGGATGTTATTCAAATAAATTATAGATTGTGCTGAAAAACGGTAACGTTCACACAGAAAATCATCAGGAAATGATAAAATGTCCGAACGCGCTCTAATCACTCTCTCCCGGCGGAGAGCTCTGCGGAGAATTTGTGCTTCAACATCTACTGGCTCTTCAAGGAAGGAGCACGCCATGTCTGACACTTCCTACAGTCAGGTTTCCGACAAAGAGGCGGAGAAGGTCAGGGTTAGTTGAAGTAAACCTGCTAGGGGGCAGGTTAGCTTCACGGAGTGTGTCGTCATAGTAACTCACTCAGAATTAATCTGAACTCGCTTTAAACCGAAAACCCAGAGTTTTCGTTAACTCAGGGTATACTTACTCAGAGTTTGCACTAAACCGGCTTCCTGAAATAGGGCCCTGGACCCAGTCATTGGACCAGTCAAACAAGCCATCCAAACTGGAAAGCAACTTATCACATCCAAAAATTCACCACCTGACATGTCTTTGTTAAGTCGTGAGAGCAGGAAACTTGAACTGAGAGACAAAATACTATATCGACAGAGAAAACTGGCCAATGGCACAGTTCACAAACAACTGGTTTTACCAGATCGATACAGAACAAGTGTAATGAGATCACTACATGATGAATGTGGACATCTAGGAGTCGAGAAGACAACAGAACTCACCAAAGACCGTTTCTATTGGCCACGCATGAATGCTGATGTGGACCAGTACATCAAAACGTGTGGACGTTGTGTCTCTTGCAAAACTCTCCCACAACGGTCGTCTCCACTCAGTCAAATCACTAGCAAAGGTCCTTTAGATCTAGTCTGTATTGACTTTCTTCAGATTGAACCAGATAACAAAGGCGTTGCTAATGTATTAGTAGTGACTGATCATTACACAAGGTACGCCCAGGCATTCCCTACAAAAGACCAAAAGTCAATCACAGTTGCAAAAGTATTATGGGAGAAGTACTTTGTGCATTACGGATTACCTGCCCGGATACACTCAGATCAAGGTCGAGACTTTGAAAGTCGCCTTATCAAAGAGCTCTTGTCTATGCTAGGTATCCGAAAATCACGTACCTCACCATATCATCCGCAAGGAGATGCTCAGCCAGAACGTTTTATCAGAACCTTGCTATCAATGCTTGGAACTCTTGAAAATGTACAGAAACAAAACTGGAGTCAGCACATCAGCCAGTTAGTACATGCCTATAACTGCTCAAAAAATGAGTCTACTGGATATTCTCCATACTATCTAATGTTTGGACGTAATGCCAGATTACCCATTGACATTATCTTTGGTGCTGTTCTTGAAGATGACGCGGAGATGACTCACCTGCAGTACGTCGACAAAATGAGGAAAGAACTCAAACAAGCATACCATCTAGCTACCGAGAATGCAACAAAGAACCATTTGAGGAACAAGTCACGTTATGACCAAAGAGTAAGAGACCAACCTTTACAAGAGGGAGACAGAGTCCTGATAAGAAACGTTGGCCTTACTGGTAAACACAAACTGCAAGACCGATGGAAGTCAATACCTTACATTGTCATCACACAGCTGCCAAACCTACCTGTGTACAAGGTAAAACCGGAACAAGGATCTGGAGGTGTCAAAACTCTACACAGAGACCATCTGCTACCAATCGGTTATCTTGTCAGAATCGCAGATAACTCCGTTTCACCTGAAAGAGTAAGAACACTAGTTACTAGAAGACGTCATGCCAACAGACGTCAGATACGAGACCAAGAAGATCGGTTATCTGATGTCTTGCCAGACTCCGAATCTGAGAATGAGTATGTCTACAAGTACCCCACCATTACCAGTGACCATATTCAGAGACATGAATTCAGGTCAGACAGACCTAACACAGAATCTGTTCCCTCTGATAATTCCCCCTCATCTGAGGGTGAACCGGAATTGGAGGAAGGACCTTCTGAAAGTTCTCATGAAGAGGAATGCCAGCCATCAAATGTGGAAGGAGATACCAGTGATACGGCTGCAGACACCGAAGTGGAGTTGAGGACTCCCGCAAGACCTAAAACCCGAAAGTCAATGCGAGAGGTGAAACCAGTAATCCGTTTGACCTATGACAAACCTGGAACGCAGTCTGAGGAACCTGTGACTATTGTACACCAAGGCATGGTTATACAGTTGAACCTCAGTAGCACCAGAGATAAAAACCATCATACACTCAACAAAAATATAAACGCAACACCTTTGTTACTGCTCCCATTCCCCATGGGATGGACGTAGAGACCTAAAATTCATTCCAGATACACAATATAACCATCCCTCCCGAACAGAGGTCACAAATCAGTCCAAATGTGTGGTAGTGGGCACATCTGCTATATTGAGATAATCCATCCCACCTCACAGGTGTGCCACATCAGGATGCTGATCTGACATCATGAGTAGTGCACAGGTGTACCTCAGACTGCCCACAACAAAAGGCCACCCTGGAATGTGCAGTTTTTTGCGCTATTGGGGGTCTGGGGACCCAGAACCGGTCAGTATCTGGTGTGACCACCATTTGCCTCATGCAGTGCAACACATCGTCGCATGGAGTCTATCAGATTGTCAATTGTGGCCTGTGGAATGTTGGTCCACTCCACTTCAATGGCTGTGCGAGGTTGTTGGATATTCGTGGGAACTGGTACACGCTGTCGTATACGCCGGTCAAGCACATCCCGAACATGCTCAATGGGTGACATGTCCGGTGAGTATGCTGGCCATGCAAGAACTGGGACATTCTCAGCTGCCATCTGCCCTGAACAATGTGAACCATGATTCATCCGTGAAGCGCACACCTCTCCAACGTGCCAGACGCCATCGAATGTGAGCATTTGCCCACACAAGTCTGTTACGGCGACGAGCTGGAGTCAGGTCAAGACCCCGATGAGGACGACGGGCATGCAGTTGAGCGTCCCTGAGACGGTTTCTGACAGTTTGTGCAGAAATTGTTTGGTTGTGCAAACCAATTGTTCCAGCAGCTGTCTGGGTGGCTGGTCTCAGACGATCTTGGAGGTGAACCTGCTGGATGTGGAGGTCCTGGGCTGGTGTGGTTACACGAGGTCTGCGGTTGTGAGGCCGGTTGGATGTGCTGCCATATTCTCTGAAACGCCTGTGGAGACGGCTTATGGTTGAGAAATGAACATTCAATGCACGGGCGACAGATCTGGTTGACATTCCTGCTGTCAGCATGCCAATTGCACGCTCCCTCATTGCTTGTGGCATCTGTGGCATTTTGCTGTGAGACAAAACTGCACATTCCAGGGTGGCCTTTTGTTGTGGGCAGTCTGAGGTACACCTGTGCACTACTCATGATGTCAGATCAGCATCCTGATGTGGCACACCTGTGAGGTGGGATGGATTATCTCAATATAGCAGATGTGCCTACTACCACACATTTGGACTGATTTGTGACCACTGTTTGGGAGGGATGGTTATATTGTGTATCTGGAATGAATTTTAGGTCTCTACGTCCATCCCATGGGGAATGGGAGCAGTGACAAAGGTGTTGCGTTTATATTTTTGTTGAGTGTATAAAACGCTCTAAACACCCAAGGCATTACTCTGAGCCCAAGTGTCAAAATCCTGCGTTAGATGAGGACATCAAAATACTTTAGACGGGGAGGGTGCAGCCTGGTCTCAAATATCTATTTTAGACCCTACAGGTTAAAAGGATATAAATATTGTCATGTAAAAACTTTATTGTAAATATTTCATATATGTGTTTAAAAAAACAAAAAAGAGTTCAAATGCATTAAAAATGTGTTTAAAATCACAATAAATAGAAGTCAATCATAATTTAAGTGTTCATGGAGTTAAAAGTTACAAGAAACCCAAAGGTTTGTTATCTAATGTGAAACAAGGAAAACTTTGTATTTGCTTCAAGTTGTTTTACACGCTCATTTTGGGTTGTCAATCTTGTATTTGCTTTTATCCCATTGGTTGATGTAAACCTATTGTCCGATCAGACGTAAGGAAGGCGGGATCTAAGTGAGGCGAAAGAAAACAAAAACTAAGCTAGTGAGAGTCGGCAGCAGCACGTTACCGGAGGACGTTGTGTACCAGAGCTAACGGGAGAATAGTCAAAACAATAGCCGTGGATGCAGAGGCTACGTTCCTGTTATGGACTGTTTTACCCTGTGATGATGGACCGAGAGGAATTCTCTGGACCCTTCTGCTGTGGATAGGATTTCCGTGGGTTTGTCCCAGTGTGCTCAGCAGCCCATGTATGCCGCTAATTCCGACCACGTTGCCGAGTGGAGGCCGCATGGTCACCAACCGAGCCTGCCCCTCAGCTTGTCCTCGCACTTAGCCCGAAGGATTTGTGAGTAGCCATGAGCACGTGCGTTTTGTTTTCTGCTTGTTTATCAAGCAAAGCCGCCATTTGTGTGTTTTTCTGGCCCAACGAGCCCGAGCAACGATCAGGCCTGCAACGGTTTCAGTAAAGAGCTCTAAAAGGTTACAAATTTGAACTGAACTTAAAGGGGAATATCTTGGATAAATATGTTGTTTCTAAACATTGACTGTGAATTGTGAAGAGGAAAAAAACCATCCAATTGAATTGTAAGGAAACACTTCGGAACTTGGAATATTGTCTTTTTTTTAATTTAAATCATACTTTGTTTTGACTAAATCTTACATTTTGAATTTAAAGTTTTGTGTTGTGTCATATTTATGATTTACAGAGTTTATGAGTGATAAGGGTTACTAAAAAGGTAAAAGAGAGGTTTAACATGTTAGATAAAGATTAAACAGAACTCATTATTTTCACTAAGTGGAGGCACCGCTAACATTAAGATTTCTAAGTACAAAGGTTAAAACTGGTTAGCTATTGTTTCTCCTGTTTACCAATAAAATAAGCAACGTACCCAGGGCCCCGCTCAGAGTACTATCACCATCTTAACTGAGGGTTAATCCAGAGCTACTTGAGTTGGGTGCTACATATATCGTTATCAGGAGAGATGTCTTACATTGGGATGTGAGATTTTGGTCATATCCCACCGCCCTACAAAGGATTATAATTCACGTAGAGTTGCATACACATAACAGCATTCTGTTGCAACAAAAACAGTTTATAATTAAAGTAACATACATACCTTGAAAAACTAAATCAACCACAACATTAAACTCACCTTGTTTCTGTAGAGAAGGTGATCAGGGTTTTTCTTCATTTCCTGAGACCAGCTGCTCTGGATCATAACCAGCTTGTATCTTCATCTTTTTTTTCACTGGGGGAAGTCTTTCCTTTTCCTGGCCATTGCTCTGCACTGGAAAATCAAAGTGTGTGACCAAAGGTGAAATAAGGGATATTTTTCCACTGCAGGACTTTTAAAGTGCTTCAAGTAGTGATAGCTGTTGATCAATTTCTCAAATAATATGTAAGGATCTGAATTTTTAAGAAAGATACAAATATCTCTGCTTATATTTGGCTAAAAGCTTGATATAGACACAACAGTTTATAATATGTCAGCATCCCCCACAAGGCATATAAATCCCCTGCACACTAGCACTGCGCTTACATTATAGTTCAATCAAGAAATAGTTATTATTGATTTATTATTGAATTTTTTTTAGTAATATTTATTAGTATTTGATAGGGCCGGGCCATATTATACCGTTCACGGTAATACCGGTATAATGTTAGGCAACGATAGGAAAATGAAATATCGCGATAGAATATGAGTAAAACGCGCATGCGCAGTGCCTTTGTTTTCATGCACATGGCCGATTGTTGAGTGAAACAGATGAACCAGAATTGGTTTGTAAAAATGGTGCAACTTCAGTGATGTGGAACTGGTTTGGTGTTTGTCCGTCAGATACACGACAAAGCACATTTTTTTTGCAGAACATGCAAGCGGCCGTCGTTATTGTCGTATTTGTCGGACTAAGATGCTCTTAAATCTGGGAGTAATCTGGGTCCTAAACGCCGTATGCTTCAGGTCAAACGAACACTGCAGCATCACTGAGAGTTAAAAACTGTCTAAATTCTTTCATCTTTAATAAAACGATCAGCATTGCTGTTTTACCAGGTGTAACTATGAAGTTTAACTTCCAGGCATCCATGAAAACAAAATTTATTACATTTAACGGAGTTAGAAGTTAGCAGAAAGCTAGCGGAAGTAAGCTCGCTAGTTTCGCTAGTTACCTAAGCATGATATTGCATGTTCTGACTGAGAGATTTCTGAAAAAATTAAAACGTACAGCTCTGCTGTCATTTCCAACATAAATGAAGACAGGAAACTAAACAGCAGTGACGTTTGTAGGGTTACTGAAGTTGGGCTAGCTGTTATACAATGATGTGCTACGTGATCGCTAGCGACACAGCTATGTTTAGCATAACATAAACAGTGAAGCTGGAGGACGAACACTAACACTTTTTCCACTTATAAAAGTTAACGTGAAGGTTCCTCATGGTTAGAGACAAATGCAATCGCATGGCAGGATGCTGTAAACGGACCAAACTTCAGTCAGGAGAACAACTGAGATAATCCATCCACAATACGAGGTTAGTCATTAATATACTGCAACAACATTGTATTTTGTCTCGCATCAATTATATCGTCAGTTATATCGTTATCGCAAATTTTCAAATATATATCGTGATAAATATTTTTGGCCATATCGCCCTGCTCTAGTATTTGATCACATTAGCACAGTGGGGTGACAAAAATATTCCACATACTAGAAATGCTGCTCAGCATTTCATAAATTACATTTTCAACAAATGTTGGAGTAAAAACACAGTTACAGGGAAAATGTGTCTGTCTGTAAATATTAACTAAACATTTCTATGTGCTACAAAATAGACATAATTGTAAATGTGCTGAGGTGAAACTATACTTTCAATAATAATACCACCGAAATAATCTATGCTGGTCAGCTAGCTGAAAGTATTTACTTTAGCAGCCCAAATCAGAGGCTAACATTAGCATTTGCTAGCATCAGCCAGGAAGGTCTGAGGCTTAAACTAGGGTTAGTGTAACTTTGCCTGAAACCCTTTAAAGTGTACAGTAGAGCCAACTGTAAAACACAGGTATTGATACAGTACTTATTAGAGTCCTAGAATAATTTCTAGAACCATGAAGTTCTCACTTTTCTCAGTTATCCACATCGCTGACTTTCGCTAATTAGCTAGTTAGCAGTCACAGCTGTGTAATACCCAGAGAGACACAGACTGCTAACTATAATATTTATGAAAACTGGTTCAGACACTGAAGGGCAAAACTGGTGGTATCACAGTAAAAATTATTTTAACATTAACTGAAATGGAAAGCTTAAGTCATGTTAAACCTAAATAACAATTATTTTAAAAAATGAGTCAGCAAAATATTCCTGACTTGTCTGGAGACAGCCGAAACCAGTTAACAAATAAATTAACAATTCTTTCTAAATAAAAACGCGGAGTCTTTTGAAAAACATTATTTTAATAAAAGAAAACATGAGTTTTGATACTTACAACAGAAATTTGAAGGCAGTTTCTCCAACTTCAGAGTCCAAAATCCAGATGAAGCCTGAAAGAAGCCTAATGGCTGCTCTTGCGCTTACTTTTCCCACCTTTTCGGGTTCTTTTTCCCACAATGCATTGCAGTAGTTGAGAACTACAGAAAAATACCTGTAAATGACTAATACGGAAAATCCCTTCACGTTTATACAGTAGATTGTACTGTATTTTTACGGATTTTTTTTTACAGTGTAGGAGGTTAAAATTGTACAGGGCTTGCCTGTGTCATTGTTTCCCAGAACAACACTATCAGGATTTGGCAGTTGACAAATTGGGCAGCAGGTGTCACTGTGACATTGGTTTCAGATTGTTTCAAAGCCTTGATACAGTTTATGCACAAATACTTCAAACATTGCAGTGTTTCACGAAGCCTCACCCTGCCCATCTGCACTCTCTCCAATTCCATGCCACAGGATTCCTGGATATGAAGGAGAAAATGGGTAAGTAATGTTCACAAACAGAAAGGTAAATGGCCTGTGTTTTGTATAGCACTTTTCTAGTCCCTAAGGACCCCAAAGCGCTTTACACAACCTGTCATCCACACACAGGTGATGGCAAGCTACATTGGAGCCACAGCCACCCTGGGGCGCACTGACAGCGCACCGAGACTATCCAAGCCAGGCCTCGAACTGGCAGCCATCCTTTTACTGATATCCTCTCTGACAGGATGCCGATTAAACGCAGAACTAAACCTAAAACAGCCGGAAAGGATGGATCACGGTTCATCGGCTTCCGTGTCTTTGCCACTGTCTAGCCGCACAGCACAGCGCATGGAGATGCCGGACTTCAGTGAGGAAGAGCGGCAGCAAGTGTTACGGGCTTATCGCAAGGAGGAGCTGCGTTGGAAGCCTTGGCTCCATCCCGACAGGGAGCTCTCACGTGTTGCCTCGCCTCAGCCGCTCGCCCTCAGCGCCCCGCTCAGACTTTACTTCCTGAAGCTGAAAGAAGAGTTGTTCAGAAGGGTCTACTACGGGTGTCATGGATTCCGACCTCTATGAGCGACAGGAAGCAGCTTGTGCCCAGTGTGAGTACAAGAAAATAATTATTATAATATGATGTGTTAAATTTGTTTACATCAGAGGAATAAGGAAGGATTGGTCTGCACTGTTCCAAAAAATAGTAATGTCAAAGTATCTTACTGTATATTTTACAGTTTTGTACTGTCTTTCTAGAATATCATGAAATTTACATAAGTAGACTGTGATTTTACATGTCAAAGGTAAAATAACATAACATCACTGTACATATAGTAAAACACAATTTACTTGTTTTTTAAATATATTTTTTTGTACATATGCATATTTAGATTGTAAAAATACATTCACAAATGTATCATAATTTCACAAATATTTGTCTGATATGTGAGAGAATGATCTGTTAAATCCAAATGTAATACTATGGAAAAATATATAAAATGATCGAAAATTAATGAGAATAATCAATAATTAAAGGAGTATTTGAATTATAATTGTGCTGAAAA
Source organism: Rhamphochromis longiceps (assembly GCF_057381845.1). Lineage (NCBI taxonomy): Eukaryota > Metazoa > Chordata > Actinopteri > Cichliformes > Cichlidae > Rhamphochromis > Rhamphochromis longiceps. The sequence continues at coordinate 16,244,752 of NC_140573.1, read as the reverse complement.
TTTCAGGTCATCTAGGTCTGACTCAATAATTCAGAGGTAACAAGTGAAAATATAATTAATAGGAATAAAAACTAAAAAAAACATATAAACATTGCACGGCCACGCTGTGCTAATTATATATTTAAAAAAATAAATGTAGAGGTAGGAATTGCAATTGCAATAAATCTCAAAGTATTCACAACATTCCTGAACAGAAATACAGGGAGTGCAGAATTATTAGGCAAATGAGTATTTTGTCCACATCATCCTCTTCATGCATGTTGTCTTACTCCAAGCTGTATAGGCTCGAAAGCCTACTACCAATTAAGCATATTAGGTGATGTGCATCTCTGTAATGAGAAGGGGTGTGGTCTAATGACATCAACACCCTATATCAGGTGTGAATAATTATTAGGCAACGTCCTTTCCTTTGGCAAAATGGGTCAAAAGAAGGACTTGACAGGCTCAGAAAAGTCAAAAATAGTGAGATATCTTGCAGAGGGATGCAGCAGTCTCAAAATTGCAAAGCTTCTGAAGTGTGATCATCGAACAATCAAGCGTTTAATTCAAAATAGTCAACAGGGTCGCAAGAAGCGTGTGGAAAAACCAAGGCGCAAAATAACTGCCCATGAACTGAGAAAAGTCAAGAATGCAGCTGCCGAGATGCTACTTGCAACCAGTTTGGCCATATTTCAGAGCTGCAACATCACTGGAGTGCCCAAAAGCACAAGGTGTGCAATACTCAGAGACATGGCCAAGGTAAGAAAGGCTGAAAGACGACCACCACTGAACAAGACACACAAGCTGAAACATCAAGACAGGCTTTTGAGTGTCCTTGCAAAGAAAGGTGGCTATATTGGTCGCTGATTTGTTTTTGTTTTGTTTTTGAATGTCAGAAATGTATATTTGTGAATGTGGAGATGTTATATTGGTTTCACTGGTAAAAAATAAATAATTGAAATGGGTATATATTTGTTTTTTGTTAAGTTGCCTAATAATTATGCACAGTAATAGTCACCTGCACACACAGATATCCCCCTAAAATAGCTAAAACTAAAAACTACGTCAAAGAACATTCAGCTTTGATATTAATGAGTTTTTTGGGTTCATTGAGAACATGGTTGTTGTTCAATAATAAAATTATTCCTCAAAAATACAACTTGCCTAATAATTCTGCACTCCCTGTGATAGGTTTGTAGCTTGAACCCATCCGCTGGAACGTTGGAGACAATATAATTACACTGCAAAGCAAGACACGAAGTAGGCAAAGTTCTTCATGTTTCTCGTGCACGGGAGATAACCGGACAAATGCCGTTCCTTCGCTTGACCCCAGTTGCTCTCGTCCGTTCTCCCGTAACACTGCCCTTTTATTGAGGTTACATGAATATGCATAGGTTCATTAACATATGACGTCTACATACACACAAAGAGTACTTTGCCTGTGTGTGGAGTGATTTGTGTGAGGTCAAGATGTGACCCTGTGAAGACTCCCCAAAGCTGGTGCCACGCGTCTAGCAGATCTATCTAAACAAAAGGCTCTTATACTTAAAGAGATATACGTGTGTTTGCTATACCATATATCAACAATGAGAAGTTAGGACCTCTCTGATGTTCCTAGACTGTGGGTGTGCATTCTAGTGTGGAATACACACCAAGCCTTTACAGCCTGCTAAAGATCACAGTCCTATCACTACACAATTGATTATACACCTCTAAGCATATATGGTTAAATATTTCTAAGCATAAATGACAATCAACAATACAAAATCTAACATTCCCCCCTTTATTGACCTTTATGCTAGAAAAGTTCCCAGTTATGAATACCTCATGTCTGACAGTTTCAATGCAAACATTTTTATACACAGCATATGTCAAATCACCGTAAATTACTGTAAAAGTACACAGTTTAACAAATGTATTAGCAGTGATCCCATTCCTCATTGATCTCATCCAATGGCAAACTGCATCCTACAGGCAAACAAAGAAATTGTTAATTTAATAGTTAAAATAAGAAAGTAACATTTTCAACAACATCTCAGCTTGGTGGGGCTTCCTCCGGGTGTGCAAATCACATGTCTCTCTGAAGAGTGGTTTGAGTTCTGCAGGGCGTCATGAATGTCTCTTCCAGTTGTTTCCATGACTGTCCATAGGACCAGAGTCCTGTAGAATAAACATTCAAACATACCAGTTAGTTTTGTTGTTTGTCAACATGGGTCTCAGCTATTTCCAAAGCTGCAGACCTCTCAGCACTCAAGTTTTATGGCCTCTACCAACCCCCATCACCTCACTTCAGGCCTTCGTCCTGCGAGGGGGATATTTATGACTCCTCAATTGTCCACGCTCTGCAGAAAAACACCTCTGTGGAAAGGGTGCTGGGTTCAGTTATCTTACTGCTGTTATGATCCCAGCAGCCTTCAGAGTGTCATCGTATGCACAGTATAGTGGCACAGCATTAGGTGATGTTCATAGGAAACTGCTGTCATCACCACCATAGCTTCTGGTTCCTGTGCTTTCACAAAATCATGATGCCATCCTTAGACTCCCTCTGCGTTGTCGATGGACTTTGGCACGCTCCCCTCATCCTTCAGGTGCCCGTCTGTTGTCCACAATCTCCTCTGTTGGCCTCTGGAAAAGCCCCCTTGGCACAGCTCTCATTCCAACGCAGTTTCATGGTCCTTGCTGTGGCTTTGAAGTTTAATCTCATGATGGGCCCCAACCAGCTTGACCTTTGACCTCAACCACTGCCTGGGCTGTCAGCTATGCCTGGAATGGTTCTCGCTTCTCACTGGGCCTCTGAAGATTCCTCAGTAGATTACTGCTGCACCTGTATTTCCTTGCTAGGAGCAAAAACTTCTATTTGGAGAGCATGTCAACAATCATCAAACCACATTCTTTAGTTCAGTGAACTTCACTTATAGGCCATCAAAGCCTCATCTGAACATGGATGCACCACTTGCATAGGTTTAATACCTGTAAATAAACGGTTAATCACACAAATCACTGCAACAATAATAGAAAACATTGTTTAATGTTAATCCTTGGACTCCACCTCTTGACGCATGGACACTCCCACGCGTCAACTCATCAAACCTGGATCCCTGTCTTAAAGAAAAAGGTTAGCTAGATCATGTCCCAGGCAACATCAGGGCATCTCCGCTGGAGTAACTCCGTAACCCTGCAATAAAAGATGTTAGTGTGTTTTGCATATTAAGTTTGCTTAACACCTGGCTCTCCCAGGAGCCTGCATACACACCATCATGGCCTGGAAAGCAAAATCTGGAAGTGAAATCAAACTTCATACCTGTAAACAATTGTATCATAAGAGCAATAAGCATTCAACATCAGCAAGACAAGTGTCATGTGCAGGTTTTCTCAAATCAGTAAACTACAATTATTTCCATAAGGCACCTCAGACATGGATAATCCCATGTACTCAGGCAACATTAACGTAATCGGTGACTGCTCTTAAGCAAAGTCACTCCACTCATATATTACTATGGGCTCAAAGTGGCCAGCTAAGAGCCCATATTCAACTTTTCCATAAACACTGCATCTCCTATCTGTTTTTCTCATGTCACTTGTCTGCTTCTGCTGAATCTTCTACATGCAGTCTCAGAAAAACAAACATTAGCAATACACATTGACTGTGGTCAGACGCAGGTCAGACACAGGTCAACAGGTCCCAGAGGTGCCATAAAAAAGACCATAAAATCAACCATCCATTGCTGTGGAAAGAATGTTATTCATATCATCAAAGTAACCGTCACATTTTCCCAAAAACACAGTGTAACAGCATCACCACTCATAACCTGTAAACACAGTTTTCTTCACACATAAACCCAGAAATCCTGTAGTAGGAAAAAAACATCAACCAGTTGTCCTGGTATAAATCGCATCATCAATTCACATGAAGAACTGGCATGCTGTAGAAAAGAAATGCAAATGTTAGCGCTGCGCAGATGTATACACACTTTCTCACAGTTTCCTCTGTGAGCAACACAAGGTAGTGAATAACACGCCTGGTAGATGCACCGACACAGAAAGTGGCACTTAAAAGGTTAAATCATCACACAACCTCGAAAGTGGCTGTCATCTTCTGCTCCTGTAAAAGGAAACACACATAGATTCATCTGCACCTTTGTCAAGTGGGGGTTAACTTCACACAGTCGTGTTACATCAGTAAAGTCTTGTCAGCTTTTGTTAGCTTTTACCAGTCAGTCAGTTTTTTTGTTTTTTTTTTTTCCTTTCACTCATTCATTCATTCCTTGCTGATAGTGGAACCTGTCGTCGCATTTAGTTTCCACTTCCAGCAAAATGACATCATTTCAAAAAGAAAAAGAAGAACTTTTGTTCGGATTACATCGCTGAATCCTTTTCGGACAGGAACTTACTTTCTAATTGTCCCAGGTAAGTGACTTTCTCCAGAGCCCATTTTAATGTGGAGAAACTCACTTGTAACAATTTCCTCGACGACGTGTCGTACAGCGCTTTCTGTTCTAATCGTGCAGATCTGCTCAAACGACAGAGATTATCAAACAAAACTTTCAATGCACTGTGAAAGTATCAAAATAAAAAGGCCTTGTTAAGTCATGACACAAGCTCCTCATCTCAGGAGGGTAAATCATACCATTAGCATGGTTTATCATACCATCATACTAATTGGCAGGCTCAACTTCACAACAAAAGAAAAATCATCAGCTAGATTAACTCCAAACCAACCATCAGCTGCACAACACACAACATAAGCCTAATGTCCTATTAGCTATGAGTTTAATCACCAGGTCTGTGCTCTTCACTCATTTAGGCCACACACCCATTTTATTCAGTTTTCCTTTTTTCCTTCATCATAAAACATGTGACATGCTGTCATGTACTTCACAAAAGATGTTTATTCTTATGTATTCAGAGTTGTGTATCTAGGTACAGGATTCACTCGCACATCAAAACAGGAAACTCAGTGTTTTAGAGTCTCCACTCAACACACAACAAACTCCAACACATTCCATTCACTCGTGCTAGAATTCAGTCACCTTTCATTAATCTAAGAACGATCAACTCATTTGCATATCAGCTATTAACACACTAAGATGACAGGACAACAGAAATGCATGTTCAAAATGTTCTCACAAAAATAGAATTTCCCTCATACAGTAAATTACTTGTGCTGCATCAATCAAGCAGGAAGCATCTCCCAATTTACTATATCAACAACTAAAGTTATTGTCTGATCACTGGTTGGTCAAACCAGGATCTTTTTTTTTTTTTCCCACAAAAGTTAAACTGTTGCCCTGCAACCTAGAGAGTCAATTTTTTGAATTGGATAAATTCAGTATTTGATAACAAGTGTCTGCTAAATTGACACTATTTTAACACTGATGAAAGATAACAAGCTGATTTTCATTACATGTGTTTGTGTTATTAGGCAGGTTTAATGCATGTCTGTGGAGCTGCATCTCCAGCAGGGCATGTTCTTAAAGCTGCCTTTCCTACACACTTCTCTACTATTATTTGATCATTTCTTAACCAATGTGCTATGAGTCCACTGGTATTGGCATCACACTAAGTGACCTGGACAAGATGATAAACAGACTCACATGCTTAAGATGTTGTCTAATCTTCATGAGCTCTCTTTTGTTTGTATTAGTAGGGTTAATGCATGTTCTGCTTGTTTGTGTGATTTGTATATGTTTCTATTTTCGCAGTGTTTCAGACTCCTTCTCAATTTTCCAACTTAAGCAGTCAGTTTTCTTTTCCCCAGGTTTGCTAACCCAAATTTTGATTTCCCACATTTAAATAACAGCATTCCTCTGTGTTCTCACCACTCCTCTCTGTTGTCTGTTGTCCTCTCACTCTGTTGTCCTCTCCCACTTCAACAGTCCAATAGCCGGCAGTTCTCCTTCAGCTTTGTCCTGTGTCTCTCTTTGTCCCACTGTCTCTTTTATTGCCATTTTATTGCCTATTTTCGACCCAACAAAACAAATAACAAAAACATGATGCTGATGTTATGAACACTCTACACACATAAGTCAAGATGCAGGAAAACTACTCACGGAAACGCTGCACACTCCAGTTATCACAGTTATCATAGCTCTGTTTCCCTCTCTTTGAGTAGCTCTCAGACAACTCTCGATCTGATAATGTGTAGCTTGCTCATCAGCTCAGAAGAGACTGCAACGCAACATCACACAGTAGTTGCATGCTCTGCCCACAGTGGCAAAGTCTTACACTTTCATATTCAATTCAGCTTCTCCATCATGTACTTTTAGATGTTTCATACAGGGTTCAACATATTAGTTGTTTTCACAGGTGTGCTCTATATCTCAACAATGGCTCATAATAAGACGACAGTCTTTCACACAGGTCAAGTGCCTCTATGCACATCATTAGTTAAAATATTTATCTATATCACTTCACCTCATATGTCATTGTAATAAATTTGAGCAACTTTTAACAATTATCCACCTCAATTAAATCTATGGTCTGGCACACAGGCTGTTGTCGATCAGGGCAAGCTAAAGAATAAACATTTTGTGTCAGCAAGGGGGTGGGGGAAAGCCATTCACCACAGCACATCTCAAGTGCTGCTGATGTGGCAGGCCTTCTCCACACGCTCTTCAAGGCTGGTGTGTTTTCTGAAAACTTTGAATCTCTTCCATTTATAAGCCTGCGATTAACCGCACGGCTCAGGTCCGCGTGAAACCCGCGCGACCGCGCTCGCGTGAACCCGCTCAGCTAAGGAGCCGTCACTCTCTCTCATTTTTATTTAAATACTTTGTGCTGCCAGGAGCAAAGTCCAGCACAAACGTCTGTCACCCTCTGACACACTCATGGTTGCTTAGGAACCCATGATAACAACAACAGTCGGTGTCACAGACCACGTGTTCTGCTCCGCACACACTCACACAACAACAACGACAACGACAACAACACAAAATAGGCCTACTCTGGACTCACACCGGACCGCTCGGGACACTAACCCAGTTGTGGGACGCTCACCCAGTCGCGCGACAAAACCCAATGAAGGGACGCTCGGGACACACACCCAGGGCGATTTCAAAACCCAATGAAGGAACGCTCGGGACACACACCCAGGGCGATTTCAAAACCCAATGAAGGGACGCTCGGGACACACACCCAGGGTGATTTCAAAACCCAATGAAGGGACGCTCGGGACACACACCCAGGGCGATTTCAAAACCGGACACACACCGGACACTTGGGCCTTTGGGCAATTTTACCAAAACCTCTTTTTCGGGACACTAACCCAGTTCTGCGGTTATAGAGTCGCTCTCTCAACTTACTCGGCGTTGCTTAGCGTGTAATACAGCCTCGAATCCCGCCGATCGTCATTCATCGAGGAGAAAAGATAGACAGTTAATCCACAGGAACTTCCTGGCTGACGTCAGTCTTTCAGCGTGCCTCTTCTCCCCTCGGTGAATGCCGACTCCAGGGATCCGACATCGAAGGACCAATTAATGATAGGTTTGTAGCTTGAACCCATCCGCTGGAACGTTGGAGACAATATAATTACACTGCAAAGCAAGACACAAAGTAGGCAAAGTTCTTCATGTTTCTCGTGCACGGGAGATAACCGGACAAACGCCGTTCCTTCGCTTGACCCCAGTTGCTCTCGTCCGTTCTCCCGTAACACTGCCCTTTTATTGAGGTTACATGAATATGCATAGGTTCATTAACATATGACGTCTACATACACACAAAGAGTACTTTGCCTGTGTGTGTGTGTGTGTGTGTGTGGAATGATTTGTGTGAGGTCAAGATGTGACCCTGTGAAGACTCCCCAAAGCTGGTGCCACGCGTCTAGCAGATCTATCTAAACAAAAGGCTCTTATACTTAAAGAGATATACGTGTGTTTGCTATACCATATATCAACAATGAGAAGATAGGACCTCTCTGATGTTCCTAGACTGTGGGTGTGCATTCTAGTGTGGAATACACACCAAGCCTTTACAGCCTGCTAAAGATCACAGTCCTATCACTACACAATTGATTATACACCTCTAAGCATATATGGTTAAATATTTCTAAGCATAAATGACAATCAACAATACAAAATCTAACACCCTGTAGGCCTCTGCACCTGGGGTGAGGGTGTGGCCATGAAAACAATGTGACATGCCATTGGGTGTTGGGAGACATAATAACATGACGCTAAGCATCAGCCAATGAATGTGAACTAACAACCACAAGGTCGCGGGTATGGCTGCACTAATATAAAAGTATTTTACTGTGCATTTTACAGTTTTGTTCTGTTCTTCTAGAATATCATTAAAGTTACGTAAATAGACTGTGATTTCACATTTCAAATGTAAATTAATGTTAAATCACTGTAATGTAATAAAACATAATTTTCATGATTATTAAATGTATCTGTCTGTACATATGCATATTTAGATTGTTAAAATACATTCACAAATGTATCATGATTTCACAAATATCTGTCCGTTATTTGAAAGATTGAACTGTTGAATTCAAATGTAATGCTATGGAAAAGTATATAACATGATTCCTATAAGCTTGAGTTACATCACAGTATTATTATCATCACTATTTAGGGCGATCGTGGCTCAAGAGTTGGCAGTTTGCCTTGTGGTCAGAAGGTTGCCGGTTCGAGCCCCGGCTCGGACGCGCTCGGTATTGTGTTTGTGGTCAAGAGTCTTCACCTACTGGTGATGGCCAGAGGGGCCGATGGTGTGATATGGCAGCCTTGCTTCTGTCATGCAATCCATTATTATTTAAACCAACTGTTAACTGTATATTTCTGTACCTTTACGTATTATGATTCATATTGCCACATTCATTGACCTTGTTTATAGGTAATTTCATTGTTTGATCACGTTAAAATGTTCCCAATTTAATGTCTAAAAACACTTGGAAAAGGCAGAATCCCATGTAAAATTAGCGCAACAAACTCTATTTTCATTACTGAAAATGACTGTATTTTCATGAGAAAGTTATTTTCTGTCATTTTACGGTAGTATTTTGGCGCCCCAGCTACTGGAATATTACTGTTTTTTAAGATTTATTTTTTCCCCCCTATTTATAGATAATTTCATTGTTTAATCACATTACCATGTTCCTAATTTAATGTTTAAAATTAATTGAAAAGGCAAGATCCCATGTAAAATTAGCGCAACAAACTGTATTGTCATTACTGGAAATAACCGTATTTTTATGAGGAAGTTATTTTCTGTTATGTTACGGTAGTATTTTGGCGCCCCAGCTGCCGGAATATTACAATTTTTTAAAAGATGTTTTTTGTAACAGTGTGTGTTTCAGTTTGGGTTAGCTGTAGGCTTGCGAGTGTGTGTAATTGTTTAGAGGGAAAGGCATTTATTGACACTGGGGGTCTGCTGTCATAAAAGGAGACAGGGAGCTACAGTTGGGGGTTGCTGATGCTGATGCTTGTACCTTTAATAAAAACTCATAATTGTTATAACTTAGAAGTAGGTTTGCAGGAGACTCTCCACATCCTTATCTGTAAATGTAAGACAACAAGAGGGCAATGGCCCAGTGGATGCAGAGTGGGCGTCTCAGTGTTTGTAATATGTTAACTCTGTTTTCTATGTTGTGTAGAGGAATTTGGTGTAGCTTGGGTGAGATTACTTTTATGACCGTCAGGAAGTCACACACACACACACACACACACACACACACACACACACACACACACACACACACACACACACACACACACACACACAGTGCTTAAACTGTTACACTCACACATCCACACTCACTGGCGTGCACTCACACATACACACAGGTACGCAAACACATTCACTTACGTGCACTTACATAGACATACGGGTATGCGCACACACAGGCACTCATGTGCTCGTGCATACACACACAAACACAGAGTTTGCCAACACACCATGGGGTTTTTATGATGGGGTCACTTCTATAAAGCTGACTGTAACAAACAAATGTTGCTAACTCCAGGTCCGATAACAGGCACCACATCCGTAGTAGGTACCGTGCATTTCTTGGCTTTAAAAAAAACCGCTATGCGTCGCCAGGAGTTTTATCAGATTCGAGGTGTTACCTCCTTTGCACAGTATCACCTAAAAGCACTTGTTGCAGGCTGCTGAGTTTGCATCTTTTGCTGTGAAGTACAGCCAGACTGTTGACCGCTTTTCCTTGGGCATTTTTAATCTGTAGCTCTGCTCTAAAAGTAAACATATGTACCTGGGCCCGCCTACTATCCTTGGAAAGGTAAAATGTTTGGCTAGAATCTGAAGTGTATGACATCTCAGGGAAAAAAAGCACTGAAATATCCATCCATCCATCCATCCATCCATCTTCTCCCGCTTTATCTGGGGCCGGGTTGAGGGGGCAGCAGCCTAAGCAGAGAAGCCCAGACCTCCCTCTCCCCAGCCACCTCCTCCAGCTTATCTGGGGGAACACCAAGGCTCTCCCAGGCCAGCCGAGAGATCTAATCTCTCCATTGTGTCCTGGTTCTGCCCTGGGGCCTCCTCCCGGTGGCACATGCCCGGAAAACCTCACCAAGGAGGCGCCCAGGAGGCATCCTTGTCAGATGCCTGAACCACCTCAGCTGGCTCCTTTTGATGTGGAGGAGCAGCGGCTCTACTCTGAGCCCCTCTTCCGGATGGCTGAACTTCTCACCCAGCCACCCTTCGTAGGAAGCTCATTTCCCCCGCTTGTATCCACGATCTCATTCTTTCGGTCACTACCCACAGCTCGTGGCCAGAGATGAGGGTAGGGACGTAGATCGACCGGTAAATTGAGAGCGTCGCTTTAACACTCAGCTCCCTCTTCACCACGACAGACCGCATCACTGCGGCCGCAGCACCAATCATCTGTCGATCTCCGGCTCCCTTCTCCCATCACTTGCGAACAAGACCCCGAGATACTTGAACTCCTCCACTTGGGGCAGGAACTCACCCCTGACCCGGAGTGGGCTCTCCACCCTTTTCCGGCTGAGAACCATGGCCTCAGATTTGGAGGTGCTGATCCTCATTCCCGCTGCTTTACACTCGGCTACAAACCGTTCCGGTGAGAGCTGGAGGCCATCACTCTATGAAGCCAAGAAATAGCCTAGAAATCCTGTCCATAAAACTTATGAACAGAATCTGTGACAAAGGGCAGCCCTGGCGGAGCCCATCACCCACCGGGAACAAGTCCGACTTATTGCCGGCAATGCGACCCAAGCTCTTGCAATGGTTGTACAGGGATCGAATGGCCCGTAGCAATGGGCCAGACACCCCATACTCCCGCAACACCTCCCACAGGACACCCCGAGGGACACGGTCGAATGCCTTCTCCAAGTCCACAAAACACATGTAGACTGGTTGGGCAAACTCCCATGCAGTCTTAAATATCCTTGAGAAGATAAAGAGCTGGTCCAGTGTTCCGCGACCAGGACGAAAACTGCATTGATCCTCCTGTATCTGAGGTTCGACTAGCGGATGAACTCTCCATTCCAGCACCCTGGCATAGACTTTCCCAGGGAGGCTGAGGAGTGTGATCCACCTGTAGTTGGAACAGACCCTCCGGTCCCCCTTCTAAAAGATGGGGACCACCCCCCTGGTCTGCCAGTCCAGGGGTACTGCCCCTGATCCCCACGCAACATTGTAGAGGCGTGTCAACCAGGACAGCCCTACAACGTCCAGAGCCTTCAGGAACTCGGGGCAGACTTCATCCACACCAGAGACTCTGCCACCAAGGAGTTGTTTAACTGCCTCAGTGACCTCTCCCCTGCCCACAATTAATTAATAAATTAATGCTGTGATTTTTTTCTGTGCAAGAGTCCTTTTGTTCAGAGTCCGTTTGGTCCTTTTTTAAAAGTTTCTTTTTTAAAGTTCATTTTTTTTAAGGGTCCAGCTTCATGTAATGGGGAAATATGTCCGTAATCCAAATGTCACGGATTGCCGGGGCAAGCCGTGTGGAATGTAGAAAAGGACCCAAAAGGCAGCAGCTCTGGTGCAGGTGAGTGTTTATTTACAGGGGTGTAAGTACAAACAGCGGTGGCGACAAAACATGAAACCGGAAACCTAAACTGGGTAAACTAATAAGACAAACCAGAATGAGGATGCAGGGAGGTCCGGAGAAATACATACGGGGAGACGCAGGGAGACCGAGGGGAAACAACACAGACGAACCAGCGATTACTAAGACAGAAAATACAACTTAAATACACTCAGAGAATACAGGGAGATTACACACAGGTGGGAGACACAGCTGGGAGTGATTAACATGACGAGACCAGGGAGGCAAACTGAAAACACTCACATAAGACGCAGACCTTCACAATAAAACAGGAACACACGGGGGGGAACAGGGTAAACACCAATTAGAGAAGAACAGAACCAAAATCGCGAAGAGAAAACACAAAACGCTAGGTCAAAAGGACCCAGGATCATGACAGTACCCCCCCCCCCCCCCCCCCCCTCAAAGGCTGGCCCCAGACAGCCCAACAAGAAACAAAACAGCCAGAAAAAAACACAAAACAACCCGACCAGGGCGGGCGGCGGGGGCCCAGGAAGGAGGGCCCGAAGCAAAACAAAACCGGAGCACCAGAAGGCCAAAAGACAAAAACAAAAAACGAGCCCAAACCCAAAAGAAACGAAGCACGCCAGAACAAAGGAAAAAACAGAGTCCAAAATAGAAAAGTCCAGGGGGCCGGCCAGGGCCCGACAGCACAGGAGTCCAAAACAGAAGAGTTCAGGGGGCTGGCCAGGGGGCCGACAGCACAGGAGTCCAAACAGTTCAGGGGGCCGACCGTGCGGACGGCAAAGCGGTGACGTGGACACAGTTCGGGGGGCCGACCGTGCGGACGGCAACAGCGGCGACGTGGACACAGTTCGGGAGGCCGGCCGTGCGGAAGGCAACGGCGGCCACTCACGCGATGGCGGTCCGGGGGCCGGCCGTGCAGAAGGCAACGGCGGCCACTCAGGCGATGGCGGTCCGGGGGCCGGCCGTGCGGAAGGCAACGGCGGCCACTCAGGCGAAGATGGTCCGGGGGCCGGCCGTGCGGAAGGCAGCGGCGGCGACGAGGGAGACGACGGAGCAGTTCAGGGGGCCGACCGCGCGGAAGGCAATGGCGGCGACTCAGGCGATGGCGATCCGGACCAGGCGAGGCTGCAGAGGCTGGACTAGGCAAAGCACAGGCAGAAGCTGGACCAGACGAATCAGAGGCTGGACCAGGTGAGGCTGCAGAGGCTGGACCAGGGGAAGCACAGGCAGAGGCTGGACCAGGTGAGGCTGCAGAGGCTGGACCAGGCGAAGCACAGGCAGAGGCTGGACCAGGTGAGGCTGCAGAGGCTGGGCCAGGCGAAGCACAGGCAGAAGCTGGACCAGACGAATCACAGGCAGAAGCTGGACCAGGCGAAGCACAGGCAGAAGCTGGACCAGGCGAAGCACAGGCAGAGGCTGGACCAGGTGAGGCTGCAGAGGCTGGACCAGGCGAGGCTGAAGACTCGGATGAAGCCGGACCAGACGAGGCTGAAGGCGCGGAGGCTGGACCAGACGAGGCTGAAGGCGCGGAGGCTGGACCAGACGAGGCTGAAGACGCGGAGGCTGGACCAGACGAGGATGATGAAGCGCAGAGCGAGCGAACGCCAAGTGACAGCGCCACCAAGGATGATGAAGCTGCAGCAGGCGAGGATGATGATGAAGATACAGCAGGCGAGGATGATGATGAAGCTGCAGCAGGCGAGGATGATGATGAAGCTGCAGCAGGCGGCTGGACGGGCTCCTCGGGCCCCCCAGCCGACGAGGCAGGAAGCTGAACGGGCCCCTCGGACCCTCCAGCGGAGGCAGGAGGCTGAACGGGCCCCTCGGACCCTCCAGCGGAGACTGGAGACGAAGGCCGGAGCGGTCCCTCGGACCCACCAGCGGAGACTAGAAACAAAGGCCGGAGTGGTCCTACGGACCCTCCAGCAGAAGTCATCACTAAGCCAGCAGTCATGGAGTCCTCTGGCAAACACGAAGGCAACTGGCAATGCGCTGAGCACGGGCTCTGCACAGGCAATGCTGACATGGCGCAGTTCTCAGGTAGCTGCTTAGACTTCAGGGGTCCAGAATCAGCCGGGGACTGAGACCTAGCCTCTGGGGAAGCCCTGGAGTGGCAAACTGTGCCAATGGCGGCTGAACCATGAAAAGCACCTTGAGGTGAAATTAGACTTTCTCCCTGCATGGAGTGAATGAGTGAAACCGGGGATACCGGAGCCAGAGCTACGGGTAGCGGGGACACTGGAGCTACTGGGGCTTGCGCTACAGGCGGCACTGGAGCTACTGGGGCCTGCGCTATAGGCGGCACTGGAGCTACTGGGGCATGCGCTACAGGCGGCACTGGAGCTACTGGGGCCTGCGCTACAGGCGACACTGGAGCTACGGGAGACTGAGCTGAAGGCGACACGGGAGACTGAGCTGAAGGCGACACTGGAGACTGAGCTGAAAGCGACACTGGAGGCTGAGCTGAAAGCGACACTGGAGGCTGAGCTGAGAATGGCTGCGGGGCAGGTGACATGCTATTCACAATATCATCTGCTGCACAGAACACCGCCCCAGAATGAACAGTCATACAGTCCGAAAATGAAAAAGAGTCCTCACTCACCACAGCCGGTGAATTAGAAGTCCGAACGTCCGGCTGTGGGGTGGCGCGCCCGCGGCGCGATCGGCGTTTCCTCCCCGCAGATGGCTCCGACGGGCCGGGCAAGATCACATCCAGCGAGTTGGCCTGCGAGGTAGTTGTGGCGGAGAGAAGGTGAGGTGTGAGGTGGAGAAAGGCCTGCGCGGTCGGGGGAAGCGATTCCAATAGCCATGGCAGGCCGGAAAAGAGCCGTTGTAGCCGTCTTTCCACGGCGCGACGCAGCTCCTCTGGGGGGTTCTCCAGCCACAGCCCGAGGAGGATCTCCACATTATACGTAATGTCGTCCCGGAGCTCCTCGGACGGATTTACTGCCGCTGGGTCCATGGTGGCTGGTTCGTACTGTCACGGATTGCCGGAGCAAGCCGTGTGGAATGTAGAAAAGGACCCAAAAGGCAGCAGCTCTGGTGCAGGTGAGTGTTTATTTACAGGGGTGTAAGTACAAACAGCGGTGGCGACAAAACATGAAACCGGAAACCTAAACTGGGTAAACTAATAAGACAAACCAGAATGAGGATGCAGGGAGGTCCGGAGAAATACATACGGGGAGACGCCGGGAGACCGAGGGGAAACAACACACACGAACCAGCGATTACTAAGACAGAAAATACAACTTAAATACACTCAGAGAACACAGGGAGATTACACACAGGTGGGAGACACAGCTGGGAGTGATTAACATGACGAGACCAGGGAGGCAAACTGAAAACACTCACATAAGACGCAGACCTTCACAATAAAACAGGAACACACGGGGGGGAACAGGGTAAACACCAATTAGAGGAGAACAGAACCAAAATCGCCAGCCCTAACTATATGCTTTAGCAAAAAGGAAAGTTTTAAGCCTAATCTTGAAAGTAGAGATAGTGTCTGTCTCCTGAATCCAAACTGGAAGCTGGTTCCACAGAAGAGGGGCCTGAAAACTGAAGGCTCTCCCTCCCATTCTACTTTTAATTACTCTAGGAACAACAAGTAGGCCTGCAGAGCGAGAGCGAAGTGCTCTAATTGGGTGATATGGTACTACAAGGTCATTAAGATAAGATGGGGCCTGATTATTTAAGACCTTGTATGTGAGGAGCAGGATTTTGAATTCAATTCTGGATTTAACAGGAAGCCAATGAAGGGAAGCCAAAACAGGAGAAATATGCTCTCACTTTCTAGTCCCTGTCAGTACTCTTGCTGCAGCATTTTGGATTAGCTGAAGGCTTTTCAGTGAGTTTTTTGGACATCCTGATAATAATGAATTACAGTAGTCCAGCCTGGAAGTAATAAATGCATGAACTAGTTTTTCAGCGTCACTCTGAGACAGGATATTTCTAATTTTAGAGATGTTGCGCAAATGGAAGAAAGCAGTCTTACATATTTGTTTAATATGTGCATTGAAGGACATGTCCTGGTCAAAGATGACTCCAAGGTTCCTCACAGCGTTACTGGAGGCCAAGGTAATGCCATCCAGAGTAAGAATCTGGTTAGATACCATATTTCTAGGCTTTTCAGGGCCGAGTACAATAACCTCAGTTTTATCTGAATTAAGAAGCAGAAAGTTAGCAGCCATCCAGGTCTTTATGTCTTTAAGACATTCCTGCAGTTTAACTAATTGGTGTGTGTTATCTGGCTTCATGGACAGATAGAGCTGGGTGTCATCTGCATAGCAGTGAAAATGTATGCTATGTCTTATAATGATACTGCCTAAGGGAAGCATGTATAATGTAAACAGAATTGGTCCTGTTGATTGGGGAGTTCAATTGCACTGTCTTTTTGCCTGCTGGTAATTATTCAAGTACACAGTGTTCTGTCTGTCTCCTGTCTTCATCAGGAGATTGACTGTCCTTTAAGTTTCTTCTCTTTCTTCACTTTACAATAGTGGAATTGTAAAGTGCTTTGAGGCCCCCGAAAAGCGCTATATAAATGCAATCCATTATTATTATTATTATTATTATTATTATTATTATTATTATTATTATTCTCAGGATAAGGAGACAATGAGAGGTGAAGCTGTCAAAATTTAAGCCAAAGCCTGGCCTGTTTAACTCCCAATTCTGTTAATCTATGCTTTTGCCGCTGTACTCACGTTTTCAGTGCACCTGTATTAACACTAAGTCTCTCTCTCTCTGGTCCCACACTAAGCACATCAGCCAGTGTCCTTTTATGGGCGTGCAAAGTTGTCACACACACACCGCCACACAGACTCATGTTTTTCTGTTTCTCTCTTTCCTATTTCTACAGGCTAATCAAACTTTTGTTATTGACTTGAGGTCTGGCTCTTTGGCAGAGATTTAAAGTTATTTGCACCCTTGTAGGTGGGAAACATTGCGCTACTCTGGCAGAGAGATGTGTAGTGGAGTCCACCGCCACTGACCAATATTTATTAGGGTGTGACGTAGGGCTGGGCCATATCATACCATTCACGTTAATACCGGTATAATGTTGGGCAACGACAAGAAAATGAAATATTGCGATAGAATATGGGTAAAACGCGTATGCGCAGTGCCTTTGTTTTCATACGCACATGGCGAAAAAGGCACGGCGGCGATGGAGAATGACAAGGGCCAAAGCGGACCGTTGAATGGAACGGATGAACCAGAATTGGTTTGTAAATGTAGGGCTCCAGCTGCAATCAGGAGAGGAATACAGAAATGATCATCACAATTTAAATATATAGCAAATAGGAGATGTTTTGAAAGTTCATATTGGGTTACAGCAGGTTACAGTTGAGTCAATACTACTCACTAACTTTGGAAAAAAATTACAATGTAAGATAAAAAAAGATTTAAAGCTTTAAATTAGACTCCCTTCTACCTGCAGGTGAAATGAGTGTAGTTACCTGTGGTGGAGAGTGCCCAGAGAAGAAACAGAGAAAACAGCAGCTTCATTGTGATGAACAGGTCAGTTCTGCAGATTAGTTTCCCTGGACTGTGATACTAAAGCTGAGGAGCAGCACTGCACTTTATATACTGAACAGGTGACATCAGGTTTGGGTGTGTTTACATTTTTACAGCATGATCATTCATACAGTCAAGTCTTCTTTCGTCAAATCATGATGTCAAAGCATCTTACCACGCCTTTCTTCTTCAATTAAACAACAAGTATTCATGCATCAAAACAAGCTCAGAAATTTTCTTTTACGTTGTTAACTTTTCATTAAATAAGAATGACTTCATGTCCTGTTTCATGAGTCATAATTGACACAACTTAGATTTTTGGTAAATGGTAAATGGACTTCTTGCACAATGGTCCATCATTTATCGCAGGAGTTACGTTTTGGAAACAGCCTGCAACAGATTAAATCTGCAAAGTAGCCAGCTTTATTTTTTAAAAATATTATAGATGTTTTAAGGCTGTAAAACCCCTCATTACACACTTTATACACTGAGTTTTTTTGAGTTTATTATATTATTTATCATTTCTAGTCTTTGGTTTCTTTGTTAGAGTTCTGTCTTGTGGTTTATGTCTCTGTGTAATCCTTAGTTGCTGTCTCCCCTGTCTGCTATATCCCCGTGTCCAGTCAGTGTCTGCCCTGGTCCCACGTCTCTGTTCCCTCTGTTGTAGTGCCTGCCTGTGAGTCTGTAGCTGTGTCCCAAAACGTCGGTTGCATCCTCCGGAGGCCGCATTTGAAGGCCAATTACGTCACAGTCAGGCGACGAAGGCTGTCCCAAATCGTCGACTCCTTCAAATGCGGCCAACAAATGCGTCCTTCATTTCCCCGAATTTGAAGGATGGGTCGGGTGTGTCCTTCGTGGCCCACCATATCCCAGAATTCATAGCGCGGCCCAGCAAAATTTCAGCTGCCAACAATGGCGGCCGCTGCTAAGTTTTAAAATTAGTCTTATTACTCTTTCTGGGTCACAAAATAAACTTAAAACATATTTTCAGGCGAGATGTAGCTGTGTAAATCTCAAATATCTGCTTGATTTATCAAGACATCGCATATTTGCAAAAGTGCGCCGACGTTTTCGGAGACGTCTGTTACCCACCCGCTCGATAGCAAGCCGGGGGGTGCAGTGGTCACTCGAGCCGGCAAGAACAGCGGACTCGCGGCTTCATCGTTTTCAGATCCCCGCTCTTTTGCTACTCAGGTTAAACATGATATATAAGTCACTCGGATAACTTAAAAATATAATTGTTTGCCTTTTTTTCTGTGTTTTATTTGTTCCTGAGTAAATCGGTTTGGCTGTGATTAAAGTTATAGTTTTTACACAGCTGAATAAACGTCAAGCAGACAACTGATTATCAGAAGTGTGACATCAAATGGTGCAAGTAAAGTGGTGCTTGACCACTAGCTATTAACGTGTGTCCCTAGTGCTCGCGGTGGCCAACCGAATTAACCCTCTCGCCCACGGAACAGAGGGGAACAGAGGGGAGGCATAACCCTCAGAACATTTTGCGCCCCTAGGAAGTCCAACTTCCCGTCCTAAGTACTTTAAATAACTCTGGAAGCATCACTGTGGACTCTAACCGCCAGTTTATTATCTGATGCCCGGGTCCCACCCTATAATCAATATGGGAATAAAATTCCCTGACCAAATGTCCTAATCTAATCTCAAAGTAAACGAAAAAAGAAGTAGCAAGAGCATGAAAAAACGATACCAACATGAGGTTGTTGACGAACTGGTGGTGAACGAGAGTCTAGGTGGAGCTTAAATCCTCAACCTGATTACCCAGAATCAGCCTCAGGTGTACAGGAGTGCAGGAGAGATGATGGCTCTGCCCAGGGGTGGAGACCAAGGAACTCGGGTGAATGATGGAACTTTCCAGTCAAACCTCAAGGTCCTGACAGAGGATCATTGCCTTATTGTATAAGTGTATAAACTCTATAACATTTAAGTACTAAAGGCTGGACAATAGAGAATGCTGCAAAATATCACTCAGATTTGTGGTGGAGAGTTCCCTGCCCTCCTCCCAGAAGATGACCCTGCTGATGGTCATGAAAACTGTACAGAGGATTGTAAGCAGCAGCCTCCCCAGCACCAAATGCATGTGAGATAGGTGAGTCCTGAGAACTGCCCCTGATAAGCAGAGCTGGTTTTTGTCCCTTTCATAAGCTCAGGTTTGGGCAATTAGGTATTCTCTGGAGCGCACCTGAAGCTGCGAGTGCTTGGTCCAAGCCGGGCAAGTTGGCACTTTTAACTTCTTTTATGGACGCTAGCCTTCTGTTAGAACGGTAGGTCATAGCAAATGGACCACTTGAGGTCTGGCTCTTTGGCAGAGATTTAAAGTTATTTGCACCCTTGTAGGTAGGTGGGAAACATTGCGCTACTCCGGCAGAGAGATGTGTAGTGGAGTCCACCGCCACTGACCAATATTTATTAGGGTGTGACGTAGGGCGGGGCCATATCATACCATTCACGTTAATACCAGTATAATGTTGGGCAACGACAAGAAAATGAAATATCGCGATAGAATATGGGTAAAACGCGTATGCGCAGTGCCTTTGTTTTCATACGCACATGGCAAAAAAGGCACGGCGGCGATGGAGAATGACAAGGGCCAAAGCGGACCGTTGAATGGAACGGATGAACCAGAATTGGTTTGTAAAAATGCTGGAGCTTCAGTGGTGTGGAACTGGTTTAGCTTTCGTCCTCCGGATACACAACAAAGCACTATTTTTGGTAGAGCATGCTAGCGGACCGTGGTTATTACCGTGTTTTGGAAAATATGGCACACTTAAAATCAATCCTTTGATTTTTCTGAAATATAAATCTAGAAATATATATCTTATAATCCCGTGTGCCTTATGTTTGAATTCTGGTTGTGTTTACTGACTGATGTTTTAGTACGACTTTGCTAAGCTACAAACCTGCACCACTTGATGGATTGTCAGAGCATTATGGCTATCGTAGGCAGGAGCCTCGCGGAGTGATACGTACTGTGCTTCAACATAATGTTACCGTATTGCGTGTATATAAGCTCTTTTTAAGTTTTGTGGATATTATACACGGTTATGCTGAGGATATGTTGGCTAATTTCCACTGGAAATGCCTTTTGATTAAACTGTCAGCAAGGAATTTGCATTTGCACTGTTACATTTTTATATAACTTTAATGTAAAAAACAGCTGCTTGTTTAAGTGAAAATACATTGATGGGTTTTTTTGCACTAATAAAATTGTGGAGTTGTAAAGTATTTTGTCTAGTGTCAATTATATCGTCAGTTATATCGTTATCGCAAATTTTCAAATGTATATCGTGATAAATATTTTTGGTCATATCACCCTGCTCTAGTGTGACGCGAACTTGTGGACAGGTAATGAAAGCAAAATAATTGGAGAGATACTCCCGCTGCGTTTTACTGTCTAGCATAAGTGATCTCCTGCTTTTATTTACAGAGTACAGAGCTGCTGCTTTGCCGAGTGGATTTCTGGCTGCGGGCCGAGGACCCGATACAGCGGTGTATTTTAATTTGTTTTAACCTGGTGTAATCTGACATATTGTGGCGGCTGCGGCTGTCAATTTTGTTTGGGTTTTATTTTTAAAATTAAACCCATTTTAACCGACTGGTATACATGTGTGACCCGTGGGTCACACAGCAGATTTAGGAAATGGCCTTGAAACACTTCATTGTATCTTGATCACAAGTAATATACAGCAGATTAAGTAGAGAGAGAAATTTAGAAAATCAAAGGGACAAAGGGAAACAAATAAACAATAAATAAATATAATTGTGCTTCTTTCTTTTATTTACAAAGCATGCTTTGCTATTATTACAAGGACTCCTTTGTTTCACCCACTTGGTATAAACTAAAATCCAGACATATACATACATGGAAAACAATATGCATATAACACATATTTAAAATAAATATTATAAATAATATTAAGTATTGAACTGACACAATTGACTATGCCAACAAACAAAGAAGTCTTGCATACTTATTCCAAGTCTGCTTCAACAATACTCTATTACCTTTTTTCATGGACTTCAGTTTAACAGTGATTTCTAAACAACTCAAATCTCGAAAAGGTTTGTGACATCATATGTTTTTTTGTTTGTTTTTGTGTTATTCAGACTTCAATGAAAGGTAAAGAGAAGGAGTCCAAGCAGCAGATGGATCATTCCCAGTCTGATGGAACAAGCATCACTTTTGGTTGTGGAGGCAGTAGTTGTACTTGATCCTGCAGTTGAAGTTGTAGTTGGGGTAGTGGTTGTAATTTCAGTGGTTGTAGTTGGGGTAGTGGTTGTGGTAGTTGAGGCAGTGGGTGTAGTTGGAGTGGTGGTTGTAGTTGGTGTAGTGGTTGTAGTTGTAGCCGTGGTTGTAGTTGTAGTTGGTGTAGTGGTTGTAGTTGTGGCCGTGGTTGTAGTTGGGGTGACGGTTGTAGTTGTGGCCGTGGTTGTAGTTGGGGTGACGGTTGTAGTTGTGGTGGTTGTTTTTGAGGCGGATGTTGTAGTTGGGGTACTGGATGTAGCTGTAGTTGGGGCGGTGGTTATAGTTGGGGTAGTGGATGGAGTTGTAGTGATAGTAGTCGGGGTGGTGGTTGTAGTTGTAGCCGTGGTTGTAGTTGGGGTGGTGGTTGTTGTTGAGGCGGTGGTTGTAGTTGGAGCGGTGGTTGTTGTTGAGGCGGTGGTTGTAGTTGGGGTGGTGGTTGTAGTTGGTGTAGTGGTTGTAGTTGCAATGGTAGTTGTTGTTGAGGCGGAGGTTGTAGTTGGGATGCTTGTTGTTGAGCTGGTTGTTGTAGTTGGGATACTGGATGCAGCTGTAGTTGGGGCGTTGGTTGTAGTTGTACTGGTTGTAGTTGGGACTGTGGTTGTAGTTGTAATGGTTGTCGTTGGAGCGGTGGTTGTAGTTGTAGTGGTTGTCGTTGGAGCGGTGATTGTAGTTGTGGTGGTTGTTGTTGGGTTGATGGTTGTCGCTGGGGTGGTGGTTGTCGTAGCACTAGTTGTAGTTGGGGTGGTGGTTGTAGTTGCAGCGGTGGTTGTGGTTGTGGTTGTACTTGCGGCGGTGGTTGTAGTTGGGGTGGTGGTTGTGGTTGTAGTTGGGACGCTGGTTGTAGTTGGGGTGGTGGTTGTAGTTGCAGCGGTGGTTGTGGTTGTAGTTGCAGCGGTGGTTGTGGTTGGGATGGTGGTTGTGGTTGCGGCGGTCGTTGTAGTTGGGGTGGTGGTTGTGGTTGTAGTTGCAGCGGTGGTTGTAGTTGGCACGGTGGTTGTAGTTGTTGTTGGGGTGGTTGTTGTAGTTGCGGTGGTGGTTGTAGTTGTAGCTGGGACGGTGGTTGTTTTCGCGGCGGTGGTTGTAGTTGCGACGGTGGTTGTTGTTGGGGTGGTGGTTGTAGTTGCGGCAGTGGTTGTGATTGTAGTTGCGGCGGCTGTTGTAATTGGGGCGGTGGTTGTAGCTGGGGTGGTGGTTGTAGTTGTGGATGTGGTTGTAGTTGGGACAGTGGTTGTGGTTGCGGTGGAGGATGTAGTTGTAGCTGGGACGGTGGTTGTTGTTACAGCGGTGGTTGTAGTTGTGGCGGTTGTTGTAGTTCGGGCGGTGGTTGTGGTTGCGGCGGTGGTTGTAGTTGTAGCTGGGATCGTGGTTGTGGTTGCAGCGGTGGTTGTAGTTGCGGCAGTTGTTGTAGTTGGCGCGGTGGTTGTAGTTGTCGTTGGGGTGGTTATTGTAGTTGCGGTAGTGGTTGTAGTTGTAGCTGGGATGGTGGTTGCAGCGGTGGTGGTGGTTGCGGCGGTGGTAGTAGTTGGGGTGGTGGTTGTAGTTGGGGTGGTTGTTGTAGTTGCGGCAGTTGTGGCAGTTTCCGCGGTGGTTGTAGTTGGGACGGTGGTTGTAGTTGTGGCAATTGTTGTAGCTGTAGCTGGGACGGTGGTTTTGGTTGCAGCAGTGGTTGTTTTTACAGCGGTGGTTGTAGCTGTTGGTGTGGTGGTGGGTGTAGTTGCGGTGGTTGTAGTTGCGGTGGTAGTAGTTGCGGTGGTTGTAGTTGCGGCGGTGGTTGTAGTTGGGATGGTGGTTGTGGTTGTAGTTGTAGCTGAGATGGTGGTTGTGGTTGCAGCGGTGGTTGTAGTTGCGGCGGTTGTTGTAGTTGGGTCATTGGTGGTGGTTGTTGTTGGGGTGGTGGTTGTAGTTGCGGCAGTGGTTGTAGTTGGGGTAGTGGTTGTGGTTGCGGCGGTGGATGTAGTTGTAGCTGGGACGGTGGTTGTTGTTACAGTGGTGGTTGTAGTTGCGGCGGTGGTTGTGCTTGTAGTTGGGGTGGTGGTTGTTGTTGGGGTGGTGGTTGTAGTTGTAGTTGGGGTGGTGGTTGTAGTTGTAGCTGGGGTGGTGGTTGTAGTTGTAGTTGGGGTGGTGGTTGTAGTTGTGTCCGTGGTTGTAGTTGTAGTTGGGGTGGTGGTTGTAGTTGTAGTTGGGGTGGTGGTTTTAGTTGTAGTTGGGGCAGCAGTTGTAGTTGGTGCTGCAGAACAGGCAACACCTGATACTGTACCAACGCTCTGCATGAAAGGTAGAGAACCCAGCATTGAAGCAGCTGCACACAGGTTTGCAGATGCGCAGCCGTAACCTGGATACGTGCCGGTGCTGCTTTTGACTGCAGATGAAAAAGAAGAATTTCAGGATATGTTTTAAATTGGCTACTTTCCAGGAAGCTTAATATATTTCATGCAAAAAACAACTTAACAGCTTTTTAAAATTTTCCGCTCATTTATATGTCAGAAGTATCACAAAAGAATTTGAAATCATCTTTGATTGAAAACCGATGACACAACTGATACAACATAAAGACTTACTGGTTGATTGGAAGCATTGGTTCTCCACTCCCTGACACTGTAATGTGGAGGAGCACTGACCAGTGGAAGGGTCACAAAAGTTGCATACTCCACCATTATTTGACTGAGAAGCAGGATCTGAAACAGAAAAGAAGGCCATTTCATTTCAGAACAGAGACTCTTACAACATCAGATTATTGTTTTTATTTCTTTATATTATTCTTTTGTCATCAATGAGCAATGTAGTATTTAACTTACTTGGCAGAGTTACTGAGTTGCAGTTATCTGTGTTGCAGCATTGAGCAGAAGCCAGAGCACTTTGAAAACCCAGGTCGACTGAAAATGTCTGAGAGGTTACGGCTGGACACAGGGAGGAAGATGCACATGCCTTGTAGATTTGTGTGACCGGAGTTCCAGATGAAGTAGCTACAAAGGCAAAGTCCAGTTTGTTAATGTTGATGGAACACAAATAGCTTCACAGTGGATGTAATTTAGTGAAAATATTAAATATTATATGAGAAAACATTACCTAGAATGGTAGCTGTAACACACATTGGTTCCGATGAGGAGCATGTAAGTAGTGCTGTGCTTGAACATGCTGAATTTGTGCAGGTTTGGCACTGGAGGGCTCCAGCTGCAATCAGGAGAGGAATACAGAAATGATCATCACAATTTAAATATATAGCAAATAGGAGATGTTTTGAAAGTTCATATTGGGTTACAGCAGGTTACAGTTGAGTCAATACTACTCACTAACTTTGGAAAAAAATTACAATGTAAGATAAAAAAAGATTTAAAGCTTTAAATTAGACTCCCTTCTACCTGCAGGTGAAATGAGTGTAGTTACCTGTGGTGGAGAGTGCCCAGAGAAGAAACAGAGAAAACAGCAGCTTCATTGTGATGAACAGGTCAGTTCTGCAGATTAGTTTCCCTGGACTGTGATACTAAAGCTGAGGAGCAGCACTGCACTTTATATACTGAACAGGTGACATCAGGTTTGGGTGTGTTTACATTTTTACAGCATGATCATTCATACAGTCAAGTCTTCTTTCGTCAAATCATGATGTCAAAGCATCTTACCACGCCTTTCTTCTTCAATTAAACAACAAGTATTCATGCATCAAAACAAGCTCAGAAATTTTCTTTTACGTTGTTAACTTTTCATTAAATAAGAATGACTTCATGTCCTGTTTCATGAGTCATAATTGACACAATTTAGATTTTTGGTAAATGGTAAATGGACTTCTTGCACAATGGTCCATCATTTATTGCAGGAGTTACGTTTTGGAAACAGCCTGCGACAGATTAAATCTGCAAAGTAGCCAGCTTTATTTTTTAAAAATATTATAGATGTTTTAAGGCTGTAAAACCCCTCATTACACACTTTATACACTGAGTTTTTTTGAGTTTATTATATTATTTATCATTTCTAGTCTTTGGTTTCTTTGTTAGAGTTCTGTCTTGTGGTTTATGTCTCTGTGTAATCCTTAGTTGCTGTCTCCCCTGTCTGCTATATCCCCGTGTCCAGTCAGTGTCTGTGTCTGCCCTGGTCCCACGTCTCTGTTCCCTCTGTTGTAGTGCCTGCCTGTGAGTCTGTAGCTGTGTCCCAAAACGTCGGTTGCATCCTCCGGAGGCCGCATTTGAAGGCCGATTACGTCACAGTCAGGCGACGAAGGCTGCACAGTCAGGCGACGAAGGCTGTCCCATATCGTCGACTCCTTCAAATGCGGCCAACAAATGCATCCTTCATTTCCCCGAATTTGAAGGATGGGTCGGGTGTGTCCTTCGTGGCCCACCATATCCCAGAATTCATAGCGCGGCCCAGCAAAATTTCAGCTGCCAACAATGGCGGCCGCTGCTAAGTTTTAAAATTAGTCTTATTACTCTTTCTGGGTCACAAAATAAACTTAAAACATATTTTCAGGCGAGATGTAGCTGTGTAAATCTCAAATATCTGCTTGGTTTATCAAGACATCGCATATTTGCAAAAGTGCGCCGACGTTTTCGGAGACGTCTGTTACCCACCGATAGCAAGCCGGGGGGTGCAGTGGTCACTCGAGCCGGCAAGACAGAGGTGGGACCAAGTCATTGTTTTGCAAGTCTCAAGTAAGTCTCAAGTCTTTATCCTCAAGTCTCAAGTCAAGTCTCAAGTAATGTCAGGCAAGTCAGAGTCGAGTCTCAAGTCACTGGTGTAAAAGTCCGAGTAAAGTCACAAGTCTGAAATTTTGAATTTCAAGTCCTTTCGAGTCTTTAAAAAAAAAAAAAAACGAAAAAAGAATGTTGCAGTTATATGCTAAATGTAAATATTAGACCATGTAATTTTTAAATCTGTGTTTTTCTCAACACATGACAAAATAGTGAACTTAGAAAATATACACAAATTGTGAAATTGCACCTCTTTAAAATGCAGCTCAATTAAACCTAGCTCCAAGAATAATTTTCACCGACAGTTCTGAGATAAGCTGCATGTTATTCTTGGATGCGGTTGTAGGACCGGCTTTAAAATCGCATGACAAAAATATCATACACATTAAAAAAAACTGTATCACCAACGTAGCCTGGACAACATTTGCTAGTTAGATGAAGTCAGCTATCTCATCGTAGCATATTTATATGCATATTTATAATCATACGGTTCTTGGAGTGAGTGCATACACTCATGAAGTTTAGTAACTTCAGGTCACTGCAACAAGCCCAGGTACAGTTTACCGATGGATGGGTACAGGACCTTGAAATGCACCGTGTAGAACGAAAGACCATCGTACGTATCATAAGTTTACCAGTCTCACAAATTGTCTTCATAAATACACATTCGTTAACCGTTTATTAATAGGACCTTTGAGCTCAAGGGTAATTAATTAGTAGTGGAAATAATTTCTGGTAGCATCACAGAAATGTAGCAGTGACAATAATATTGTATGCTGTAATCGTACTGGGCAATTAGTGATACAAAAAACCTGTTTTATCCTGTGAATAAAAGTACATGTTTTTGTCAATGTACCATAATAACAGAGGCGAAACGCAATATTGAGTCAGGACAATTCACTATTTATGCACAATAAACAAAGGAGCATAGCGCGACAATTTCTGTTCAGCGCCAGACTTGCTTGTAACCTATATCACCAATTATGTTAAGAAAAATGACGTATTAACTACAACAGCAGACTGACCTTTGTGGAAATGCTTGGAGCAGACTAACCTGTGAGCTGGAGGGTTCTGGGACGTTATATTTGCTCTTTGAATGGCTGAAATCCAGGCCATCCGTCGCGTCTTTTTACTTCGGAAACATGGCTTGAACAATTTCTCTTCAACGACGTAATCCGATAACAACCGATCTCTTTACCCGTCGGCTTCCCGTGGCTGTCATGCGACCGGCTATTGCAGTTAATAATACAACGGCTTCTTGACATTTTTGTGTTTCTTTTTATCGCTGTGTGACTGATTTCAATTGAAAGCCTGCGTGCGCTAGTACCTCTTGCCACGAGTTCCCAGAATCCTTTGCGGTTTACCCCTGAATGACGTCACATTTTCAATCTCTATATAATATGCATGTTAAATTTTATATTTGGGGTGAAATATCAAGTCTTTTCAAGTAAGCCGGTTCAAGTCCAATTCAAGTCCCAGGTCATTGGTGTAAAAGTCCAAGTCAAGTCACAAGTCTTAGAACATTTTTTCAAGTCAAGTCTAAAGTCATAAAATTAATGACTCGAGTCTGACTCGAGTCCAAGTCATGTGACTCGAGTCCACACCTCTGCGGCAAGAACAGCGGACTCGCGACTTCATCGTTTTCAGATCCCCGCTCTTTTGCTACTCAGGTTAAACATGATATATAAGTCACTCGGATAACTTAAAAATGTAATTGTTTGCCTTTTTTTCGGTGTTTTATTTGTTCCTGAGTAAATCGGTTTGGCTGTGATTAAAGTTATAGTTTTTACACAGCTGAATAAACATCAAGCAGACAACTGATTATCAGAAGTGTGAAATCCTAGAGAATATACTCCGGTGTCCTGTTATATTTTAGATAGCAAGGAGCAGACAGCTAGGTTTATTAAACTCCACCGAAACAATCTGCAAATTTCATTAGAATTTAATAAACTATCATCTTCTCTTTATTTTTAGTTAGCACATACCTTAAACACTTAAAGCTGTAATTTAATGATAGTCATATAAAAGCAGGTGCATGCTGGTGCAATAAGCTGTACGTTTTACGTCCAATGGATGCATGATCTGACTAATCGCAAAAATAATCGGTGACCAGTCGACTATCAAAATAATAGTTTGTCGCAGCCCTACACAGTGGTTGTAGTTATAGTTGCGGTGATGGATGTTGATGCAGCTGTTGTTATTGTTAGAGTGAATTGTTAAATGTTGTCATTTTATGCTTGCCAAATCTGATGAAAGGAATTCCAGTGTCCTTCCCCCCAGTTTCTCAAGGTTCTGGGTGGGGGGGCTGTAATGTTTTATTACAGATACATCCTATCTGGAAGATCTGCTTCTTGTGATGTTGCTCCTGCTTTTATGACCCTTTGGTCAGCAGGAGGTAACACACACACATTCTTACACACACACACACACACGCGCGCGCACACACACACACACACACACACACACACACACATTTTTACAGAAGTTCACACATATACATGCAATGCCTTGTCTTAGAACCATGTGGGCGTTGCTTTGCTGTGATGTGTTTTGTGTGAACTGTCTCTCAATAAAAGGCAGTGAGAGGAGGCCGTCGTTGGGGTCATTTCCGTGGTGGACACAGACGAGGCCTCCCTTGCGCGACTAATCGATCGATCGACTGTCTTGTTTTCTTCATGATGAATAAGTCTCTAGAATTAGCGGGGCTTGTGGAAACACAGACCCAACATTTATTTGGTCCTTCGGAGCCGGAACCTAACACATCGCATCCACCGAGGAGAGGGAGAGGACGCCACCGCAACGTCTGGGACTATTGACGTAAAGCCCTGGTGTTTCACTTTGTCACCCGGCCGGACAGTTTGCGCCTGAACTCCACTCGGGATGGATGGCAATTGACGGGATCCAGAGACTCTTCCCATGAACGAAAACAACACGAACAGTGAGTACAGAAGGCCTTAGAGAGCGGCTACGTGACCCTGCATTGAACGCAGGTACGGGAGCGCGCTAGCCACGTGAGAGAGACGCAGGCTTCTCCGCTGTGTGGGGCGTAGAGACAATTGGCCTATGTTGTTTGTGTGCGGGCCAGACGTGGTCTGCGTGAGTGTGGCTGATTGTTGTCTTGTAATGGAGAATAAACTGTGTAAGTCTGCCTTGAAAGAGGATGAAATACACTACAAAGCTTTTATTGGGCAGCACGTGGTGTGTGGATCGTTGACGAATGAAGTGAAATTGTGCTCTAAGCAGAAGTGAGTGCTAGCGTGTCTGATGTCACGGTGTGTGTGAAAAGGTATCCAGCTGGGGAAGATGTGATTCTGAAGGTCACCTGCCCAGTGGACAAAAAGAAATAAAATAGTTGTGTGGATGAATGATAACATGAAGAGTGTTTGGTGTTTCTCAGCCTGAAACAGCTGTAATGCTATTTTCTGTTTTGGAGAAAAACAGAGAGCGAGATGTGTGTTGTTTAAGCAGTGATGAGAATAATGCAAATGTGATGACAGAGGAACACAAAAACATACAGAAAATGCATTAACTATACTAACCCTACATGCATATATACATACAAGTTCAAGTTCAAGGTTCTTTATTTGTCACATGCATAGTTATACAAGTATAACACACAGTGAAATGTAGCCTGACACGCTCCTCGACATGTGCAAAAATTGGGGGGGGGGTGTAGAGGAAGAACATTATATATATATATATATATATACAGACATATAGTATATACACTGGGTGAATGTGCAGTAGTAGCAGCAAGCAGGTGAATTCTGTACATTAATATGAATAGACATCTGACTATTTTACAGGATAGACAATATAAACATATTTAAAATTAAAGGAATTGAAATGTACATTGTGCCTTGGTTTAGAGTGTCTGGAAGAGAGTCCTGTCTCAGTCAATTATAGATGATGTGAGAGGGTGGGTGTGTGTGTTTAGGGCACGGATGGCTTGGGGATAGAAGCTCCTCTTGAGTCTCTCTGTCCTTGCCCGGAAGATGCGGAACCTTCTACCAGATTGCAGAAGTTGGAACAGTTTGTTGCCTGGATAGGACGGGTCCTTCAGTATCTGTGCTGCTCTAGTCCGGCATCTCCTGGTGTAGGTGTCCTGAAGAGCAATCCTGCAGCAGCGTTCTGCTGTACGGATCACTCTCTGGAGAGCTTTTTGGTCCTTCACACAGCTGTTCCCAAACCACGATAGAGAGTTATTCCCATACAGCTTATGACAAAATTTGATCCGAAGTGATTGATGGCCCTAATCACGACCTTTTGACCTCCCGCCCCTCCCCTCCGTGGGAAACCCCCCGCGTGACGAATCGCATCCGGAGAAAGGGGGGTGGGAAACCCCCCGCGTGACGAATTATATCCTGAGAAAGGGGGGCGAGCCCCGGAAGCGCGCCATCTGTTGCTAACCGTGTCGAATCGCACCCTGAAAAAGGAGGGGTGAACCCCTGGAAGCGCGTCATCTGTTGTTGGGGGAAAAAAAAAAAAAAAAAAAAAAGTTTTTAGAGGGAGGGGGGAAACCTCCGGAAGCGCGCCATCTGTTGGAGGGGAATAAAAAAGCAGAGAGATGAGTCCGTCACAATTTCTAAGGCTCAGACACAAGATGGATTTCCTTCTGCAGCCCCGCAGCGGTCCTGTGTCCGATGAGATCTGCTCTCCCAAAGAAGAAGGTTTTGAATATGACATATTCAAATACAGCATATTTACTATGGAAGGCATCGATCCGGACCTTATGACCCTACCGGAAATACTCCGGAAGTGTCTAGTCATTTTCAGACCTGTTGCATCATGTTCCCTAAGCACAGCGGTGATGCAGCAGATGATTCTGTGATGAAAAGAAGAACTTTCTATCCGCTTGTAACCTTTAAGATACACCATAGCTTGTGATGAAAAGAAGAACTTTCTATCCGCTTGTAACCTACAGGCTGCCTATGTGTAAAAAAAAATTGAATAAATATCGCTTAGTGAATACTACTTTTCCTTTTGAGAGTCCTTTTTTACAAGAGACTGAAAAAACAAACCAGCGACAGGCGATCTTGTTTCACACACACACACACACACACACACACACACACACACACACACACACACACACACCTCTGTGGGAAAGAGTCAACCATGAGAGTTTTGTCAACAGCAATTGTCCATTTGGCAAAACAAATATCCGTCTCAAAGCCGTATTTTACCGTTGCAGAAAACAGACGGCGTTCGCAAGAAGGCCCACACACACACACACACACACACACACACACACACCCCCACCCCCACCCCGCGGGCCAAGGAGGAGTGAGACGGCAGATATCAGTTTTTTTTTTTGTTTTTTTTTTCTCAATGCTTATATCCTATAACACGCCCTCCAAAAAAATATTATTATTATTATTATTAAAACATCTATATGAGGTAGGTTTTACGCAACCTGCTCCTTGTCAGACCAAAGTAGAGAGTTTTTTCTTCAATACTTTAACAATAAGTTTTCTCAATAGATAGAAAATGTTGATCCGCTGAGGAGTCAACATCCGATATTATCATTGCTTGTAACCCGGTTTCTTACATCTCCCCATAAAACTAGTCTTAGTGGAAAAAAAGCTCATATTCGAATAAGTTTATTAAAGCACCCCCCTCTGTGGGAAAGAGTCAACCATGAGCCGAGTTTTGTCAACAGCAATTGTCCATTTGGTAAAACAAATATCCGTCTCAAAGTCGTATTTTACCGTTGCAGAAAACAGAAGGCACACACACACACACACACACACACACACACACACACACACACACCCCCACCCCGCGGGGCAAGGAGGAGTTTTTTTCTTCATTACTTTTTACAATAAGTTTTCTCAATAGATAGAAAATGATGACGCTGAGGAGTCAACATCCGATATTATCATTGCTTGTAACCCTGTTTCTTACATCTCCCCATAAAACTAGTCTTAGCGAGGAAAAAAAGCTCATATTCGAATAAGTTTATTCCCCTCTGTGGGAAAGAGTCAACCATGAGCCGAGTTTTGTCAACAGCAAGAACAAGGTCAGACAGCAATTGTCCATTTGGTAAAACAAATACCCGTCTCAAAGCCATATTTTACCGTTGCGGAATGGGGGGAAAACAGACGGCGTTCGCAAGAAGCCAATCGAAAAAAAAAAAAACAGCCCACTCTAACTACCGGTATTGTCAAGAGAAAGATGCGAAAAACAGATGCTTCGCTAGACTAGGATAAAATGAGAGAAGAAGCGGAAGGGGAGTCGCTATCTGTGACAGTTCTACCAATCGCGAGGAAGAATCCGTGAATATTATGTCAGCATTCCGTTCAAACAACGCCGCCGATCAGAGGGCCATCTCGCCAGACCTGTTCATACCTCACCCCGGTAAGTTTTTTTCTTTACGACTTTAAATTATATATCAACAGAGATGTCAATAATTTGATTACTTTCTTTTAGATTTCTACATCAATGATTTCACGCAAGTGGACTACGGTACGTTTAAATAAGTATATACCATTTTTTAAATAAGTTTAGATAGACTTGATTTAACCATGCTCTGATACTTACAGAAACAATCGATAATGCAGTGAGTAACAGCAGAAATCCGGCCGTTTTCCGCGGCGAATTAGAAGCCATATCCCCCGCAGAACCTCCGCCGCCGCCGCGTGGAAGAGAAGACGGCACTATTTTCGTCTCCGCATACCGGGAGAACCGCGGAGAAAAAAGTTTTAAAATCGAAGGTAAACAATATGATGCATTATCAGCCATTTTGTTGAATAACAGGATGTGACGGAGTAATCCGAGTGTGCTATACCGCCCCTCCCGACCCGGAGCAGATTTTTAAAAAGTTTTGCTTTATTTCTCGACAGAGGTAACCGAGAATATACAGACCCCGCCGCAGCGAAAAGAAGAAGAAGAAGAAGAAGACGACGACGTTATTTTCGTCAACGCATACCGGGAGAACTGCAGGAAAATACCTTTTAAACCAAAAGGTAAACAATATGATGCAATATCCGTCATTTCGATAAATATCAGGATGTGGCGGAGTACTCCGAGTGTGCTATACCACCCCTCCCGACTTGGAGTGGTATAAAGAGAGCTAGAAAGTTTTTTTTTTTTTTTTTTTTTTTTTTTATTAAATCTTTCTCTTTTTGTTTTATTTCTCGGCAGCCGAGATTGCGGATTTACCTATTCAAGCCCCCTCCGCTACAGACAATCGCGCGGAGGAGCGAGGTAAATAAAAAGTTTTTTCATTCTCGAAAAATAAGAAGGAGGAGGTTGTTTTCTTAAATCTCTTCTGTTTTATTTCTCGGCAGCCGAGATTGCGGATTTACCTAACCAATCCCCCGCCGCTACAGACAATAGGGCGGAGGAGCGAGGTAAATAAAAAGTTTTTTCATTCTCAAAAAAAAATAAATAAATAAATAAATAAATAAAATAGGAAGAAAATCAGGCTGTTTTCTTAAATCTCTTCTGTTTTATTTTCCCCCCCCGACAGAGACCGATACAGAAAATCAGGCTGAGGAGGAACCGTCCAGATCGCCTCCTCTCAGGAGAGCTCCTCTCGGGAGACTGAGAGGTAATTGACGGGGGGATGAATCGATCCTATTAAACTTCTCTGCTCTATAAAAATAAAAAATGTAAGGTTTAAAAAATACATTCTGTCCGTCTTTTCTTACAGCTCGACGGATGCTTCATAAGAAGAGAATCCTTGAAAACCTCGCTTTCATGTACGCCGTAACAGTTCGCACATATGCATCGATATACAGACACAAGGACCTGTAAAGTAAAAGCATGTAAAAGTCTGTGAATTAAGAAATAAAGAAAATCATGTCGGAAGAACACAGCATTCCTGAGGCTTTGTTGGAAGCCGTGGCAGAATTAAACAGAAACGATGAACATTTAGCCCCACCGTTAGAAAACAATATAGCCCCACCACCAAACGACCCTCTACAACCTTTAGAAAACGCATTGCAGGTCCTCCTTCAAAACATTGAAAACGAGCGGCTTGCCGGTCTACTGAACTTTGACCCTCTGCAGCCGATAGAAAATGCTCTTCAGCTCTACGACCGGCAGCAGGGGGAGCAGCAGGTGGAGCAGCATCATCATCAACAGCCCAGGGAGGAGGAGGACCGGCCTGCGGAGCATCAACAAGGAGGAGGAGGATCTCGGGTACAGAACGATGCGGTGACTCGCCGCGAACATTTTAATAATTTCGAAATAAGGCGAGTATTTAACATTCCCTCTCCGGATGAAGCGAGCGACCTCGCTCAATTTTACCTCAACGTCAGGGATAATTTTGTAGATCTAGCGGATAGGGTCAGACCGGAAGTTAGTCGTAACGACCGGGTTCAACTGGAGATCATCAGCGAGCACGCGCGAAATCACTCTGTTTTTAACGTCGACGATGAAAGCGCTGAAAACATTGTACCGGTTTTTGAGGACCTGCTAGCCAGGCTGATACAATCAAACGGAGCGATCGTCGCAGGCTCTCCCCTAGAAATTGTTGTGCAAGTAATTAGAAATCCTAGAGGCGGTGGCAGTAATGACCCGCGTAAAAAGATTCACAAAATGTTAGACGATGAAATTCTAGTCAAAAAGCGTCGCTGTCTGTACGTGGTAAAAAACAAAAACGATAATCTGTGTTTTGCCATCAACCTGATTCACCTCACTCAACCTCATTTCACAGATAAACAGGCCCTGGAACGCGGCAGAGAGCTGCAGCGTTTAGCGGGGTTGAGCGATCGCACTCAGGTAACTCTCACCGACATAGGTAAATTCGAACAAATACTAAAACGTAAAATCGTCGTGTTTTACCGCCCGGCCGAGGACAGAACTCTTTCATTAATCGAAACAGACTACCCGAACACGCGTCACCCGCTGTACTTATTCTTATTCCGCCATCATTATTACGGAATAAAAAATCTAAAAACATTTTTAGGAATCCAGTACATTTGCAACGAATGTCACCGCGGGTATTATAAAAGAGAGGAACACTTTTGTCAAAACCGCTGCAACCTCTGTTTTGACCCCGCATGCCCCTCTCACTTTCTGGACTCTGTAATCTGTACGGATTGTAACAGATCATGTCGCACACGCGCGTGTTATTTAAAACACAAACAACCTGGAATTCACTCCGGTTCAGACCTCAGCGTTTGTCAACAATTGTATAAATGTCCGGACTGCAAGCGCCTCTCCCGTCGCGGAATGCACAGGTGCACAGCCGCCAGATGTAAAATCTGTCGCGCGGAGCTTCCTCCCGACGACGACGATCAACACCTGTGTTACATCCAACCTTTGAAACATGAAAACTCTGATAACGCTTCCATAATCTTTTATGACTTTGAAACCTTCCCAGACAGGGAGGGGGCGCACGTCCCTTACCTAGTGTGCACAAAATCTCTAGAAGGAGAAGAGTGGCACGCTTACGGTGTAGACTGTGTTGAAAAGTTTCTCCAAAGATACAGAAGGAAAAAATATAGAGAGACCACGTTCGTTGCGCACAACGCGAAAGGGTTTGACAGCTATTTAATTCTAAGTCACCTGGTGGGGGGTGGGATGACGCCCTCTCTCATCATGCAAGGCAGTAAAATTATATGTTTCACAGAATCCGATTTCCTTCTCAAATTCATAGACTCGCTTTCTTTTCTCACCATGCGTCTCAGCGCTATGCCCAAAGCTTTAGGCTTCGAGGACAAATCCAAGGGATTTTTTCCTCACAAATTCAGCTCGCGGGACCGCTTAAAATACTCGGGTCCGTACCCTCCTCCTTCAGATTACGGGGTGGAGCGCATGTCACCTCCCGAAAGGGCAGAGTTTTTGCGATGGCACCGCGAGGCCTCCCGGGGAGTGTTTAACTTTGAAAAAGAATCCCTGTATTACTGCCGAAACGACGTTAATATCCTGAGAGAGGCGTGCGTAAAGTTCAGAGACGGGTTTATAGGCGAAACTAAAGTAGACCCTTTCAGCTGCGTCACTATAGCTTCAGCCTGCATGAAAGTGTTTCTCACCAATTTCCTACCCGAAAACAGTCTGGCCATCCCCTCGCCTGACAACTACGGGCGCAGGTTCAAAGCCTATTCGCACGCGTCCATTCAGTGGCTGGAGTGGGTAGCTCACTCTCAGAAAATTCCCGTTCAACACGCTCTCACATCCGGCGGGGAGAAAAAAATAGGCCCGTACTTTGTCGACGGATACGCGCTGATTAACGGGGAAAAGTGGGTGTGGGAATTTCTGGGATGCTTTTATCACGGCTGTCCAAAATGCTACAGGCCTGAGGAAATC
Organism: Rhamphochromis longiceps; assembly: GCF_057381845.1. Taxonomy (NCBI): domain Eukaryota; kingdom Metazoa; phylum Chordata; class Actinopteri; order Cichliformes; family Cichlidae; genus Rhamphochromis; species Rhamphochromis longiceps. The sequence goes on along the minus strand of NC_140573.1, from coordinate 16,208,055 downwards.
TGCCCTTTGACCCGCGCTCCTTACGGGGACCTGCACGCCTCTGCCGAGGCGAGGCTCCGGGAGCTGAGAAACGTTTACAGAGTCCGCACGGTCGCTCTGTGGGAGCACGAATGGAACGAGATGAAAAAATCGAACGAGGAGGTTATAAATTTTATGCGGAACTACGAAGCCCCGGAACCTCTGTCTCCTCGCTCGGGGCTTTACGGAGGCCGCACTTCGGCCTTGAGACTGCGTTACAGCGCCTCGCCAGGAGAAAATGTGTATTACGTAGACGTCACATCCCTGTACCCTTACGTCAACGCCAAGCGCGCTTACCCTCTGCATCACCCCCAAATCATCAGAGAGAATTTTGCAGACCCTCGCAGTTATTTCGGGCTGATCAGAGCCACCGTTTACCCGCCGCGCGGGCTCTATTTCCCCGTTCTACCGTACAAAACCCCCGGAGGTAAATTAATATTCTCCCTCTGTCGCACCTGCGCCGAGACCAATCAACAAAGCGGTTCGTGCCTTCACGACGACGAGGCCAGAGCTCTCACCGGGGTCTGGGTCACCGTCGAGTTTAACAAAGCCTTAGAATTAGGTTACAGAGTGGTTAAAATCACAGAGGTCTGGCACTTTGATAGTAGCAGCAGCGATATTTTCGCCGGCTATATTAACACTTTTCTCAAAGGCAAACAGGAAGCCTCCGGTTATCCTCCGGAAGCTCGCGACGAGGATGAGAGGAACAAATACGTGGAAGAGTACCACAGGCATCAGGGCATACGTTTAGACCCGTCAAAAATAGAGGTGAATCAGGCCAAAAGACAAGTTTCGAAATTGTGTCTCAACAGTTTCTGGGGAAAGTTTGCTCAGAGAGCCAACATGACTCAGACCGCTCTGGTCAGAAAGCCGAGTCAGTTTTTTAACTACGTCTTTTCAGGACAGTACGTCTTTAAACACGTCTCTTTTTTAAAGACCAAAAAACAGGAAGTGGCTTTAATTCAGTGGAGCTATAACGAGCGGTGCGTGATACCTCCCGGCGCTACCAATAACGTTTTTATCGCCGCTTTCACTACAGCCTACGCCCGCCTAAAACTCTACGAGTATTTAGAAAAATTGCAGCGCAGCGTTCTGTACACCGACACCGACTCTCTGATCTACGTAGTGAAAGAGGGGGAGGAACCTTTAGAGCTGGGCAACTATCTAGGGGATCTCACGGACGAATTAGACGGGGACACCATCCAGGAATTTGTCTCCGCGGGTCCAAAGAGTTACGCCTACCGGACCAGAAACAAAAAGAAAATGGTGGTAAAAATGAAAGGAATAACGCAGACGAGAGAATGTTGCGAACGTGTCAATTTCGACAGTATGAGCGGGTTGGTGGAAAGTTACCTTTCTGGTATGAAAGAGGCGGAGCTCCAGACCCCTCAGAACGGTATTCAGAGGGATAAGAGAGGCTTTGTGCTCAAAAACAGAACATTTCAGAAAAAGTTTCGCGTGGTTTACGACAAGAGACGTCTCTTTCCAGACGGTACAACTCTGCCTTTCGGGTACTAGTGTTTTTTAGTTTTCTTCTAAAAAAAAAAATGGAGGAAACTGATTTTGATCACAGACTGAAAGTACCTTTTTCCTGTCTAGTTGTGGGTCCTAGCGGGTGTGGGAAAACTCATTTTGTAAAGTGTGTTTTGGAAAACTGTGAACGCGTCATGGATACTGTGCCCGCGAATATTGTGTGGATTTATACTTCTTTTCAACCCATGTATGAGGAGCTTTCAAAGACCAATAAAAACATTAAATTTGTCGAGGGACTGCCTGATTCTTTTGAAGATTTCCGAGACGTTCTGGTGGTGCTGGATGACGTCATCTTTCAGGCCTCGGATCACCAGGAAGTGGTTAAAATTTTCACTCAATACCGCCACCATAAAAACGTCTCGGTTATGATGCTGACCCAGAACGTTTTCCATCAAGGTAAATACAGCCGCACCATCAGCTTAAACTCCAATTATATGGTGTTGTTTAAAAACCCCAGAGACAAGCTGCAGATTGAGATTTTGGCCCGTCAGATTTTCCCTTCGCAAAAAACATTTTTCTCAGACAGTTTCAAAGACGCCACCGAGGAGCCCCACGGGTATTTAATCCTCGATCTCACTCCCTCGTGCCCAGAACGCTACAGAGTGCGCGCCGGTCTGCTTCCGGGGCAGTACCCCGTCATTTACCTGCCTAAACCCAAGTAGCCATGTCTCAGCGTATAAAAAGAAACGCAGTCTTACTGCAAGCTCTGTACCACGCGTCGCCGCAGAAACGCAAAGACATTCTCGCTCACAGCTCCCCTGATTTCCTCCAGGCGCTGTGCGAGATAGCTTTAAATCTTTTAAAGGGAAACATACCTCTTTCCGCTCCTCAATACCAAAAACTGAAACGCCAGAAAAAGATCATCAGGCTGCTGGCCGACAAGAAAACGAGTTTAAACCGTAAGCGTCAAGTTTTAAAGAAACAAACGGGAGGGTTTCTTTTCCCTCTGTTGTCCGCAGCCGTACCCATTCTGGGGAACCTGCTGGGAGGAATATTTCAAAAACGCTGAGATGTTTAAAAAAATGATTCTCGTTCCCTCTCACGAGTTGAAAAAACTGACCCGACCCACCGAGCCTACCGTCAGAGAAACTGCCAAAGACGATTTGGACGAAAAGATGAAAGCCATACTGGAGGATCCGCGGTTAAATTCGTATGAAAAAATCAAAAGATACGAGTCTCTGCTGCGGAGATATCTCACACTCTCTAAACAGGACCGGGACGAGGAGAGTAGGGTGACTTTCCAGCTCCCGCCAGAGGAGGCGCAGCAGCAGGTGCAGCAACAAGTGCAGCAACAAGTGCAGCGGCCCAGAGAGGAGGATGATGAAATGATGGAAGAAGTATTAAAATCCTTACCCCCTCGAGATCGCAAAAACGCCCGCTACATTATGCAGAAATTAGCTGAGGGTGGAGGAGGATGGACAAAGAGGGGTGAATTTGTTTACAAGGGGGATGCGGTGCGGGGTTCGCACATGATCGATCTATTTAAAAACCTCTCCCTCTCTTTTAAAAGTAAAAACCAAACGCGACCGAAAGGATGGAACGCGTTTTTAACTACTTTGGTCGAAACAAACATACCCTCATCCTCAATACATAACCGTAGAGCTCGCGACCAGTATGCGCGTCTTAAATCTGTGGAGGAGGAGGAGGAGGGAGGACAGACACCTGCGCGAAGGGGGAGAAAACCTTCTCGGGTCAAAATAACGCTTTCCCCGACCTGGACCTCTATGTAAAATCAAATGTTTTTTTGTTTACAAATGAAATAAAAAAAAACGCTGCAACAAACTTTTTTTTGTTTACGTTTCTTTATTCGATACACACATCTTTAAACTTTTGTAAGGAGCACGCCACGTGATGACCTCTGCGAGAGCGAGCGGGGCAGCGTCCTTTCAGAAAGTCAGACACCATGTCATCATTTTTAAACACATCGTTATAGTACAGAGAAAGTATTTTACCGACGGATAACCCCTGAGCCTTGTGACATAGATAAAAAATGCAATGTTGCCCGCAAACGACAGACATAGGGTGCTGAAGTTGACGATCGTGATAGAGTATTTTGTCAGAGCGGTCTTCCAGAAACTCTGAGATGACCGAGGGATAGTGAGCAAAGTCGGGAGGGAATCCGTAAGAGTCAAAAAAAGTGGAGGAACCGTCCTTTTCCAGAGTCAGAGCCAGCCAGTGTTCTCCCCTCAAGTGCGAGGGGTGAGTGTTTACTATAAAGTAGGCGGGGGGTTTAAAGTCGCGCCTCAAAAAGGCCAGCTGGTCCGAGGCCCAAACCCCGCAGAAAACGTCTCCCAAGGCGCGATGTAGAATGTGCTCCAGCTGAAGGTTATCCGTGTGTATATTTTAGTAATAATCCACCAGCACCTGTCTTTTAGAGTCAATCTCCAGAATTGAGTCGTAGCAAGCATACACTATGAGAGTGGTGGTCTGAGGTAGAGGAACTCTGAATCTCATCTCCAGCCTCAAATTCCCGTTGGAGACGGGAGACAGGGCGTCAGCATCCTCGCTGGGTTCCAGATTAAAGGCAAAAAGGGCGTACCCTTCATTAAATTCCCGGCGATCGATGCTCAGAGGTAAATCTTTGAGGTGTCTCCCCGTGGCGGAAAACATGTGATAAAACTCCCTGACCGAATTTCCGCGGTCAAACTGTGGCTGGAAAGCTTTGGCGGGCACCTGCCTGCCGTCCTGACACAACGCCAGATACTCTACATCGTTGTGTCTAAAGTTGAAAGGCGACAGATCCCTCCTCCCGGTGAAGGCGTCGTGATGAACCATGCCCAGGACCACGTATTTTGGCATGGCTCCCAGAAAGAGATTCTCCTGGTTGCAGATCCTGGAATTTTCAGGGATGGAGTAGGTTTTCACAGAAACGCGCGAAAGAGGATAGAGGGCGTTTCCTTTCATCAGGGCCGCGGCGTGCCCCAGCCTGACGGCCGGCGAGACAGTGACCTTCTTAACAAACAGAGAGGCCGAAGTTATTTTCAGAGCAAACTGCGAATCCCGAGTTCCCATCAGACTGAAGGCATCGCTGTTGCGTATCAATTTAATTCTCAAATCCACAGAGTTCAGCAGGAGCCTCTCGCAGAAGAAAATATCTGCGTGGAGGGGACCCAGCAGGTCCACTTCTCGCGACTCGGCCGTGAAAACGGCTCTCTGTTTTATCCCTCTGTTCGGCCCGTTGCTTATAACTATAGAATCCATGTCTCCGGCAGTGTCTTTGTAAAACAGACCGGCGCTGAATTGACTCTTTAGAGTGTCTTCTGAAAAGTTGAGCAGCGTCTCGATCATGGCCCTGTAAGGATGGGTGGCGCTGGACTGCGAAATCAATCGATCCCCCAGAATAACGTCGCACTGACTGAAAATTGTGTTGAGAGGATAATTGATGAGGGCTACCCCCGCGTCGGGTGGGATGTTGCTCCCGTCCCTTTCCGTAATTTTCACTCTCAGATGGAGCATGGTGTCGTTCAGATCGAGATACTTTTCCCCGTCTCCGGGGATGAAAAATTCAATGGGTGAGTTGTCGTTCAAAGCAGAGAGGGGCTGACATTCTTGATATTTTTTATCCTCTATGGATAGCTGGGTCATGGGAGCCGAAAATAGATCCAGTTCGGCAAGGGTGCATTCGGCAGATTTCTTGTGTAAGAGAGACATTTTTTATTTATTTATTTATTTTCTTCTAAAATATGTCCGAGCTCCTCTGGGGCTTCCTTCTCTTCCCACTGCCAGCCTTGACTGATTTACTTTTTACTCCGACGCTTTTATTTTTAATCCGCTCGCCCGGAGGGCGTTTCCTCTTCCTGCGGGAGAGGACCATCATACCCCCCGCCCCCTCCTGGCGAGGCTCTGTCAGCTTACCCATCACTCTTTTCACAGCGTCTGTAGCGATATTGGTTGCGGCCGTTTTCAGGTGAGGTTTAGCTACGGCGAACCCGGATTTGAAGAGAGGAGACACGAAACGAAACAGTCTGGAGAAGATGGATCCTATCCCTCTGCCGTACATCACGGGCGCTCCGTAAAAACCCGGAAGGGAACCTCCCACCTGCCCCTCATAATACCTCACAAAACGGTGAGGGTCCTGCGGAAGACGCGCAGCCATTTGTCAAGCCGGTTTAAAGTGCAGCTTGACTATCGTTTTCCCGTAAACAAAATCCACGAATCTGTCGCGGTCCGTTTTAATTTCTACGCGTATGGTTTTAATGTATTTTTTAGAAACGCGCAAGTAATGGACCGTATTATGTCTGATGCTGATCACGTCTCCGTAATCGCCTTTCACGTTAAGGACGCTGAGCAACGGTGAGTAACTGTCACCGACCGGCTGGTACTGAACGATGTCGGTGTAGAGAAACAGGTTATATACGCCCGCGTTCATATCGCACGGATACGGAGTAGAGCGCTTCGACAGAGTCCACCACTCGTTCGTTTTCAATCCCAGCATGTAAGCCAGAGGAGGGAAGACCTTTATTTTATGGCTCCCGACTCCTTTGATATCCAGACGTTTGGTGATGTTGTTGAACGAAGCCTCGAAGGACGGGTCGTACTTTTGGATCGCCGGCACCAGGTGATCCAATAGATCTTTAACGCGTCCGTAATGACCTCCCCTGCCGAATTTTAAAATCACCAGGGGCTGATCTTCCTCCGTCGTCCGCATCAGCTCCAAGTAGGAGGCGTCCGGCGGTAGATTGTACCATGTGCGCGGGTAAATGAATTCGCATAAGCCCACGCTCCATTCTCCGGTCAGCTCGAGGGGTTTGGCCAGATCCACCGTGTAGCAGCCGCTGGCGTTATCTTTAAATAAGCCCTTGCTGGCGTTGGAAGGCAGGGTCACGTAAAACCCTTCGGACTGCATGATGAATTTTAAGAAAATGAGCCGAATGATGCGAGGGGTCTCTTTTTTTATACGTCTACCACTTCCGAGGCTTTCACCCAGCTGTTGAATTTATCCGGCCAGTTTTTCCACTTGACAAAAACCTGTTTTTCCCCTCTGACTGTGCGCCGCTTTAAAATCTTCTCCACATGAAACGCTTTGTCCTCGGTCAGTTTCACTTTCTGCAGCTCGGGCTCATAAAACGACCCGTCAATGGGGTCCCCGTCATAATCTTGTAGTTTATACACGGGTGGCGAACGGTGAAGGACCCGGATCACAGTAAAGATTTCGTCCGTGAAACTCTGTTCGTATTTTTTATCAAATACTCCTCTCAATTTGGATATCCTCACCAGATCCGCCCTCTTAAATTTCAACTTTATTTTAGGACGGACGGGTGTCTTTCCATACAAGTTGCGAAACACCTGATCCGCGTTCTCGGGGCGCACCTCGGCAGGTGCCATTTTAATGCTGCTGTGATAACTGCGGTTATATCCTTCTAACAGGTCGGGCAACACCTCCAGATAGCGTCTGGTATTGTGCGCGGTGAAATATCTCCACATCCTCGTTTTCAGAGTGCGGTTAAATCTCTCCACCACCGAGGCCTTTAGGTCGCTGGCGGTAGCAAAATGGGAGATGCTGTGATTTTTCATCAGAGCTTGAAAACTCTTGTTGAAAAACTCTTTTCCCGCATCGGTCTGTAAATTTTCCGGTATTTCGCTCTCTCTCAACACAGATTCGAAAGCTTCAGTCACTTCAGAACCCGTCTTCTTTTTCAGGGGGCGGGCGTAAGCCTTTTTTGAAAATACGTCTATGACGGTTAATAAATAATTGAATCCGTCGTTGTATTCAGACAGCTGTCTCATGTCGCACAGGTCGGCCTGAAGCTGCTTCAGGGGTTTGGTCACAAACACTCTATTTCTCTTAAATCTTACTCGCGCCGGCTTGTGCAGAGTATAGGCGTCCTGCTCGGATAAAAAATTCTGCACCTTGCGGATATCAACTTTTTTACCAGTTTCATCTTCTAAAGCGCGTCGGAGTCTATTTACTCCTCCGAAACTACCTGGGTGATGCGGGTCATAATACACTTTTTTCATCTCACTTTTCTCGGCCATCTCGTCTTCTGATAAAAAGCTCGTCTGCGTTATAACGTCGCAGGAGTCGGCTTTTATTATTTTATTCAAAAACCAGAGATGAATGTTTTTTATTATTACTTTTTTTTTCTGAAACCAGAGGGCTTAATGTGTAGAAAACAGAAATACAATATTCAAAAACCAGAGATGAATGCTTTTTAAATATTTTTTATTCAAAACCAGAGGGTTTAAACATGCAAAAAAAACAGGAATACATTTTTATTCAAAAACCCTGAGATAAAACACACTTATAGAATACAAGTAAGTTACAAAAAAAACAGGAATACACTTTTATTCAAAACCCTGAGATAAAACACAGTTATAGAATACAAAAACTCTTTTTTTTTTTTTAATTCAAAACCAGAAGGTTTAACATGCGAAAAAAAACAGGAATACATTTTTATTCAAAACCCTGAGATAAAACACACTTATAGAATACAACAACTCTCTTTCTTTTTTTTTTAAAAAAAAAACATGAGGTAAACATGATAAAAGGTTACAAACAGGATATTTTTTTTTAAAGCATACACGATTAAAAAACGAGGTAGTTTTTTTTTTTTTTTTAAAAAAGAAACAGAATACATGATTAAAATAAAGCAGAATTAAAAAAACGAGGTAGTTTTTTTTTTTTTTTTGTTTTTAAAAAAGAAACAGAATACACTTTTATTCAAAACCCTGAGATAAAACACAGTTATAGAGTCAAACGGTTACAAAAACTCTTTTTTTTAAAAAACATGTTAAATGGTTACAAACAAACAGGATACTTTTTTTTTTTTTTAAAGCATACACGATTAAAAAATGAGGTAGGATTTTAAAAAAACAGAATACACGATTAAAAACGAGGTAGTTTTTTTTTTTTTTTTTTTTTTTTTTTTTTTTTTTTTTAAAAAGAAACAGAATACATGGTTTAAAAACAAGGTTAACTATAGGAAGCATGCAGGATAAGAATCAGCAACCTTTGTAAAACTCCGTAACCAAACGGAGTTCCCCGATTTTAACCACATCTTGCCCCACCAAATTGTCATAAGCGTCTGTGATGGCGTCAAAGACTTTCCTCACCGATTTCAGCTCATGAAGCAAGGTCTCCGCAACCATCCCGACTTTAACATCCTCAGTTTTGATGTTGCGAGCAATCAGCAAACGTTGAATGGAAGGCACAAAGCGAGGAGTGAGCAGTTTCTTTCTGATGTTATAATAATTGTCGGAATAAAAATCATCCTCCAGAATTTGCAGGCACTCGTGTTGTCTCTGGCTGGGATGGTCTATCTTACATCCATTACATTCGTCGGTGCGGTGCTTGTTTATCACCAAGTTGACCAGATGATACACGGCTGTTTTCACAGTGTCGATGAATAAAGAAGACGCCCAGCCGTCCATCTCGTCGGTATGCTGCTGCTGCCGCTGCCGCCTCTGGCGCTTCAGAGGCCAGTAACCGGGAGTGTCGGGTACCAGCTCGCCCTCGTCAGAAAAACAATCGGTGGAGCCGGTCTCCTCATCGCGAAGCAGGGGTGCAGAGTCCATCTCTCTCTCTGAGCTAAAAAAGGCTTTTTTGATCGGACTTTTAAAACAGAAGGAAGGGGGGGCGTGGTCCGGGAGGGGCGGGGATTTTCAGAAGTTGAGACATTTCCTTACTCCTACGGCATCCCTCCAGCAGCGGCAAGTTTGAAAAAGAATTGTAATATCCTTCCTCACTTGCAGCATTCTTACGACCCACTCTTTGGCTGGTATAACCATCATGCTGCGAAATAATCCGCAGTCGGAGTTGAATTTTTCCAAGACAAAAATGTCAGGGGCATCAGACTCGTCAGTCGAACGCAGACTCGCTCTCATTCTCCATCTCCCCGTGGCTGTGGTTCCTGAAGACCAGACGGTTGACAAGATTGTTTTAGTCTTGATCAGCTGGTCATCGTTGAAGCGTATGCCTCCGTTCCGCGGCGGGGGAGGGGGAATAGCTTCTTCTTCCGTAGCTTTTTCTGGAGCCGGGGGAATGTTTTCTTTATTCTCAGCGGCTGCTTTCTCCTCTTTTATTTCTGGAGCCGGGGGAATGTTTTCTTTATTCTCAGGAGCTGCTTTCTCCTCTTTTGTTTCTGGAGCGGGGGGCTCATCATCTTCTTCTAGAAGTTTTTCAGCCAGGGGCTCATCTTCTTCTTCTTCTTCTTCTTCTTCTTCTGTGTCGAGAGGATGATCATCATCATCATCATCAGCTGATTCATCAGGGGAGGAAACATCCTCTACAGAGGGGGTCTTTTCTTTATCCTCATCATTCTCAACAGCAGTATCCGCTTTTTCATCAGAGGAGACAGAAGGAGGGGAAGGAGGATCTTTTTCATCAACAGCAGCATCATGCTCTTCTTCATCATTGGAGCCAGAAGGAGGAGGAGGGGGAGGAGAATCTACCTCTCTCCGGGGTCTTTTAGCGGCAACATCTTCCTCTTCAGGAATGGGAAAATCCTCATTTGCCTCTCCGATAGCCATCGCAACCAGCAGCTTCAGCACGGCCCAGTCACTGGGAGTCAGCTTCACAATGCTGCTCGATTCCGTCAAGCTTTCTCCTTCGTTCAACTGATAAAACCAGACCTCCCCCGACTCATATTTGAATATGTAGCCCCACTTTCCACAACCCTCAGCAGGCAGAGTCCATTCTCCTCGCAAGTTTCTCGGTGCTGGAATTTGGCTGCGGAACATGAAGACGTTCTTACTTCTTCCTTCTTTCCGCGGAGTGTCGGTTGCATCGGGTCTGGTACTGTAGACAGAGACCGGCGTATCGCTGATAATCGACGAGGCCCACTCGGTGCTGCTGCCGCCCATGCTCGAGGAGGGTTCTGCGGGAGAGCAGATTTCTTCACCGTCCAAGTAAACAGGACCGCTGGAGGGCTGCAGAAGGAAAGAATCCATCTTGTGTCTGAGACTTAGAAATTGTGACGGGGCTCCACCTCTCTGGTTTTTATTCTCCTCCCTCGCTGCAGTCCCTCCCACTAAAAACTTTTTTTCCCAACAACAGATGGCGCTCTTCCGGGGGTTCACCCCTCCTTTTTCAGGATGCGATTCGACACGGTTAGCAACAGATGGCGCGCTTCCGGGGCTCGCCCCCCTTTCTCAGGATATAATTCGTCACGCGGGGGGTTTCCCACCCCCCTTTCTCCGGATACGATTCGTCACGCGGGGGGTTTCCCACGGAGGGGAGGGGCGGGAGGTCAAAAGGTCGTGATTAGGGCCATCAATCACTTCGGATCAAATTTTGTCATAAGCTGTATGGGAATAACTCTCTCACGATGTCATGTTCTGTGTGAGGATGCTCTCCACAGCGCCTGTATAGAATGTACAATGATATTCATGAAGACCAGACAGCATCTTAAGCATGAGATTCTGTTTGCCATCTTGTCCAAGTCACTAGTAAGATGAAAGTGATACATAGACTAGTGGACTGAATATTATAGGAGGACAGATGGTTGCATCATAGAGGAGAAAACAGAATGCTGATGAGAGGTCTTAAATGAGTGAGCTGAGTGAGCTGATTGTGAGTTTCTGGTGTGTGAAGAAGTTTTAATGAGGCACACATTTAGTTACATGAGAATAAACTTATTATGTGCTAAGACAACAGGGTTATGCTGTATGTTGTGTGTGATTGGATGAATGTTTGAGATTAAACTGGCTGTTGATTTGTCTTTTGTTACTAAGTTGAGCCTGCCAATTGGGTTGGTACGATTTATCCCCCTGGCATGAAGAACACGTGTCATGACCAGTGTTGGGTAAGTTACTTTAAATTAGTAACTTAGTTACATTACTAGTTACTTATATCAAAAGTAACTCAGTTACTTCAAGTTACTCGTTACTTTCAGAGTAACTAGTTACTAGGGAAAGTAACTTTGGTTTTACTCAGAATTCTCTTCTTAATGTGTTGTTTCCGTAACTGGATACCCAGCAAGATTGACAGTCTTCTAGCTTGCTTACTTGCCACAAGTGCACTGTGCCACCTACCAATAGAAAGGAAAAAATAATGTGCACATTTCCACGAGAGAAATCCCACACCTGATTCTATCCTAGCCTGCTTTTTACATCCAACACAAAAACTGCAGTCGTGGTGCTTTCGATTGTACTCAGAACTCGGAAATTCTGCCTTCTGAATAGGAAGATGTAGGTAACACCAGACTGCAGATGAGCTGCTTACAGGGCTGGACTGGGACAAAAAAATTGTCCCGGGCATTTTGAGTAGAGACCGGCCCACCATTATAGGAAAAATCATAAAGTCTTTGAATGAAAATAAACACTGTTGTGACAGTGATGTACACTGTTCTGATGGTACATATGAATCAGTCTATCAATTGTTTGTTGTAAGACTCAGATAATTATTTTTTTTAAAAGTGAGACATTTTAAATGAGAATAAGAAAGTATTTCCTTGTGCCCCCCTTTCCCTTTTAATGCCCTACATGGACCCCTGGCAACACTTTGCTAGACCCGCCCCTGCACAGTTACCAGCTCTCAGCTACTTAGAAAAGGATCCTGGTGTTATTTTTCTCTCAGAAACAGTTCATAACTTCCCTTCAAATCATTCATGTTAACTAAAAGGTAAACCTGTTTCTCCATCACAGCTCTGATGATTCAGTAAGGACATCTCCTGGTTTCATCTTCATGTTTCCCTCTCACCACATAACCAAACCGATATCATGACCAGCAGGTTTACAGCTGTGGCTCCAGCAAACATCAGCTGATACTAGAAATTAATAATAAATAAATTCTAACAACAGCTGATCGTGCTTAAACGTGCTGCTGTTGTTTACCGCGACATCCGCTGGTTTCCTCTTTCTGGTGCAAAGTGGGCGATAAATAAACAAGAGAGAAAAGCCAGTCAGCTGATCACTGATCAGTTTCATGATTGAAGTAGAAACAGGAGAGGGAGGAGGAGAGAATGAGAGAAGAAGAGGCAGCTGTGCAGCGTAAACACAGAATAACTCCAGCTTTGTGTCTTTTTCATTGTAGCTGAAGTCCGGGACAAACTGTTCCTTTTCACCTCAATACGAAACGCGTAATATTTTCTCTGAATACGAGAAGATTCAGTTTTTTACGGGACGGTTGGCAACTCTGATAATTAACCTTATGAACAAAATAAAGTTCAACATCAGTAACATCATAGCACCCACCCAGCTGTATAGAAACTCCGTCATGCTAGCTAGCACGCAGTTTGAAAAAGTCAGCATAACGAAAATAAACTCCAACTAAACTTGGTTCATATCTGACCCAGATAGACTGCAGGTCATAACTTCTTACCTGAAGTTCAGTTCACCTGACACTCTCGGACCAGCGGCCGCTTCGGGTCTCTCCTCTTGCCTCCCTTTTCCTTCATCCACCTGCTGGCTTCCACCTGCTAATGTTACTGAATCTGTGGAAGCTCTCCGATAGCCACCACACGAAGTAATGAATAACGAGCCTATTTAAATCCCAGTAACGAGTAACGCGTTCCCGGTTTTGGCATAATAACTAGTTACCGTGCTCGTTACCACAATAACAACGTAGTTACTGTAACGCGTTACTTAATAACGCGTTAGTCCCAAAACTGGTCATGACTTAAACAAGACCTTTCTTTCCTTTGCTTTCCTTTATTTTCTTTCTTTCCTTTTATTTTGTTACTTTCATGGCGCACTGAAAGTTTTATTTGATGATCTCTGTTTGAGCAGATCTGCACGATTAGAACAGAAGCGCTATACGACTCGTCGTCGAGAAAACTGTTGCAAAGTGAGCTTCTCCAAAATTAAAATGGGCTCAGGAGAAAGCTACGTATTGGGACATTTACAGGGAGTGCAGAATTATTAGGCAAGTTGTATTTTTGAGGAATAATTTTATTATTGAACAACAACCATGTTCTCAATGAACCCAAAAAACTCATTAATATCAAAGCTGAATGTTTTTGGAAGTAGTTTTTAGTTTGTTTTTAGTTTTAGCTATTTTAGGGGGATATCTGTGTGTGCATGTGACTATTACTGTGCATAATTATTAGGCAACTTAACAAAAAACAAATATATACCCATTTCAATTATTTATTTTTACCAATATAACATCTCCACATTCACAAATATACATTTCTGGCATTCAAAAACAAAACAAAAACAAATCAGCGACCAATATAGCCACCTTTCTTTGCAAGGACAGTCAAAAGCCTGCCATCCATGGATTCTGTCAGTGTTTGGATCTGTTCACCATCAACATTGGGTGCAGCAGCAACCACAGCCTCCCAGACACTGTTCAGAGAGGTGTACTGTTTTCCCTCCTTGTAAATCTCACATTTGATGATGGACCACAAGTTCTCAATGGGGTTCAGATCAGGTGAACAAGGTGGCCATGTCATTAGTTTTTCTTCTTTTATACCCTTTCTTGCCAGCCACGCTGTGGAGTACTTGGACACGTGTGATGGAGCATTGTCCTGCATGAAAATCATGTTTTTCTTGAAGGATGCAGACTTCTTCCTGTACCACTGCTTGAAGAAGGTGTCTTCCAGAAACTGGCAGTAGGACTGGGAGTTGAGCTTGACTCCATCCTCAACCCGAAAAGGCCCCACAAGCTCATCTTTGATGATACCAGCCCAAACCAGTACTCCACCTCCACCTTGCTGGCGTCTGAGTCGGACTGGAGCTCTCTGCCCTTTACCAATCCAGCCACGGGCCCATCCATCTGGCCCATCAAGACTCACTCTCATTTCATCAGTCCATAAAACCTTAGAAAAATCAGTCTTGAGATATTTCTTGGCCCAGTCTTGACGTTTCAGCTTGTGTGTCTTGTTCAGTGGTGGTCGTCTTTCAGCCTTTCTTACCTTGGCCATGTCTCTGAGTATTGCACACCTTGTGCTTTTGGGCACTCCAGTGATGTTGCAGCTCTGAAATATGGCCAAACTGGTGGCAAGTGGCATCTTGGCAGCTGCACGCTTGACTTTTCTCAGTTCATGGGCAGTTATTTTGCGCCTTGGTTTTTCCACACGCTTCTTGCGACCCTGTTGACTATTTTGAATAAAACGCTTGATTGTTCGATGATCACGCTTCAGAAGCTTTGCAATTTTGAGACTGCTGCATCCTTCTGCAAGATATCTCACTATTTTTGACTTTTCTGAGCCTGTCAAGTTCTTCTTTTGACCCATTTTGGCAAAGGAAAGGAAGTTGCCTAATAATTATGCACACCTGATATAGGGTGTTGATGTCATTAGACCACACCCCTTCTTATTCCAGAGATGCACATCACCTAATATGCTTAATTGGTAGTAGGCTTTTGAGCCTATACAGCTTGGAGTAAGACAACATGCATGAAGAGGATGATGTGGTCAAAATACTCATTTGCCTAATAATTCTGCACTCCCTGTAGAAAATGAGTTCCTGTCCAAAAGGATTCAACGAGGAAATCCAGTCTACAATTCTTCTTTTTGTCTTTGAAGTGTTGTTGTTTTGCTGAGCGTGGAAACAAAATGCGACGATAATTTCCACAATCAGCAAAAGAAAGAATCACTGAGTGAATGAGTGAGAATTTTAAAATAAATGGGGAAGCTGACAAGACTGACTGACTTAACTCCATTGTTTGAAGTTAACCCCCACCTGAAAAAGGTGTGGATGTATCTCTGTGTGTGTCTGTGTTGCAGGAGCAGAAGGGGACCACAGGAGGAAACTTGGGTCACATGACTATGTGAACTTTGCAAATTTAACCTTTTTAGTTTAAAATTTTTTGTGTCTGTGAATTTACCATGGGTGTGCTATTCACTACCTTGTGTTGCTCACAGAGATTACTGTGAGAAAGAGTGTATACGCCTGCGCAGCGCTAACATTTACATTTCATTTTACAGCAGATGGTTAATCATGTGATTTGATCATGAGATTTATAGCAGGACACAACTTAACCCTTTAAGACCTACCATAGAACCAAGTCCGCCAGAGCTTATAGTATATTTTTACATGCTGTGGAGCCATTTTTTGGAGCATTTCAAGTTGCTATACATCAATACCACTATTATAGCCCAAATTTGAATATGTCTGCATTAAGTGCATAGTAATTAAATAAATTGCAAAAAAGTGCAATAAACTACAAAAAAATTTAAAATCGTTTTTGTTTTTTTAACATATATTTCTAGTTAGAGAAATTTAAGAGGCGTATCCCTCAAAACTGTAAATACAAAAAAGTTGCACAAAATAGTTTCCCACCAAAGGAAATTTATTTTAAGTGTCTTCATAGTTTTATTTTTGAGATACACCAATTTTCATATACTGCAGGAAAAACGAAAAAATATATTATAGTGCAAATTTGCAAAATAACATTATATGCATGAAAATAAAATATTTCCAGCAGTGCAATATGAGTCCTAAGCATCCCAGAAACGACACAGAAAGTCACAAAGTCAAACTAACACAAATAACTAACAGCATTTTTTCCAAGTGAAGCCAGTAACTTACTATCCTAAAAGATTAGCTCTAGTTGCTTGTGCTTTACCTCCATGCGTGAGATCAGTATGTGCAGCAGCTTAAGCTGTACAATGTTTCAGGAAATAGTTTATTTCAACTTTTTGACATTGTTAGTTCCACACGAGGTAGATGTCTACTACTGCAGACTAAACATTTCTGTCACCTACAAGACACTTGTCTTTAATGTTACCATTACTCTCACAACCATACATAACCATAAAATGGTGCACAGTTCTGAATCTGTCAACCCTTTTTGCCAACGAAAGAAGAGAGCACTTCTCATGAGTGTGGAGAGCACGTGGAGAAGGAGTGTAAGCCGAGGGGATGACTTAACAAATGTGCCACTTGTTGAGGGAAAGGTTTGGTTTGTTGATGATTTGAGTTTTACAACAGCAGAGGGACAGACTAAAACAGGTTTTACTATAGTAGACAGTGAGAAAGTTGTCTGTGCAGGACACCTAGAAAGTTTCATATTTGCTTGAGCAGCAGAGATTCTAGCTTTAACGGAAGCGTGTAAAGCTGCAGAGAGACAATATACACTGATAGCCAGTATGCATTTGCTACAGTACATTTCTTTGTAGTTCAGTGGATGAGGTGTGATAACCTCTACAGGGAAACCTGTAGAACATGCCAAACTCTTGCAAAATCTGCTGGAGGCAGTGTTATTACCCAGTAGAATTGCCGTTTGTAAATGTCCAGCACACATGTGCGGGAAAGATCCAGTTGCATTAGGGAATGCTTTTGCAGATAGATCGCAAAAGAGGCAGCTTTAGGAGAACATGGTGTTCATATTTTAGCAGTGCAACACCAGCAGACGTTGCCGGAATGCACTGGTAGACATGTAGGGCTATTTACCTACTGCAGAAAAATAGTTGTGGCTCACCAAGGGAGCGAGCTTGCAGGATGGTGTTTATTATCTGTGTGATAAACCAATACTGTGTAGAAATAATAGATTGTTTATTAGGTATTGAGGTCATAGGGAATGTAGTTTATTAGTGGGTGTCATAGTAGGATTTTGTTGTAGGTAGAATGTAGGAATACACGATAAAAAATAGTCCTGGAAGGGGGGGAACAAAGAAGTGCAGGGCAATGGGACATCTAACCCCCACCCCCAGGACAGTAGCAAGAGTTACTGAGGGTGAGGGGCAGACAATGGTGGATGGACATTTCCTTAAAAGGAGATGGGGGTCAGGGTGTCAGCATACCTGGCCACTGTACCAGTGTTTTTCCACTGTGGGGGGTTTACTGTAGGAGGAGGAGACTAGAGACTATAACTGTAGCTGCTGTGTAAAACTCTTCAGATCAACTTGAGAATAGTTGCACAGGACTGCACAGGATGTAGTGTTGATCTCCAAATGCGCATTTGTATTGGGATTGGGAAATAAAGTGATACCTTGATACTTGGAAACATCTCAGCGTGATCTCTACCAGGACCAAAAGAATCGCATTGTCTCAACAACTGCCTAAGAATTTGTATAAGACTGCTGCTATTTTGAGCCATGGGCTATGCCATGTCTCCACAGGAGGGAGAGTAATGATGGCAGCAGTGGTTTATACTCACTCTAGGATTAAATACCTTTAAAAAAAAATTTTTTTGCAGGCAGAGAGAACTAATGGAACAGTAAAGTTAAGACTTAGGAAGACAGGCAGGACATGGTTAGACTGTATAGAATTAGTTAAGGTGTACATGAGGATTACTCCAACAGAGAACGGTCTGACTCTTTGAGATTATATAGGGCTTTGGAGTTGACGTCACGCCGCAATGCATTGTGGGAGCGCAGCTCCATTTTCGGGGTCTACGAATCAAAACAAACACACTGTGTTGGAACGACGACGACAAGAAAGATGCTTAAAAGCAGCTCAAAAGAAAACGGACGGTATAGAGACCGATTGCGTCCAGAGGCGAAGCAGCGGTACTTGAAAAAAAATAGAGTGCATCGCAAATCTGGACCCATATGAAATACGGCAGTGGAGTAAAGACCCAGACGACTTACCGCCACTGTCCTACCCCGATATCTTCACGTATCTTGTTTGTGGAGTAAGCGCTTACACAGCGAACCAGTTTCGTAATTACAAGTCACTGGAGGCGCACATCCAATTTACAAATGGCTGGGTGCAAGATTTGGCTATTTTCAAGCTGCCAAACTCTGAGTACGTCGTCAAAGTAAGTCAGCTGGAGTGCATCGAGTGAAATAGCCATTTTCCACCCCCCACCATAATTAATGTTACACATTTATCATTGAACTGCTAAAATATCGTTATCATATTATATACCCATAATTGTAAAGTACATGTAAATTAACACATTGATAATCGGGTAAATTATTAACGCCAATTTGTGTCCTTCCTGTCTCATTTCATTTATTGTCTTTACATCAACCAATCAAGTCACTCCATTCTATGTTTGATCGCAATTTCTATAACTTCCGAGACCACCAACGATGATATTATTCAGCTATAAAGTGTGATGTGAACATATTTAGAACTTACCGGAATGAAAATGTCTGATATCTGGAGACGTAACAGAACTTGATATCAGCTCGTCTCACGGCTGCTATCCAGGCTAGACGCCTTCGTTTGGTAATATCCGATACATGAGCTCCTTCATGTTGCTTCCAGGTTGGGAAAGCATAAAAAGACAATCGAAACTTATTCCCATGCCGGTCGTAAGATCGAACATTGCAGCCGACCACACAGCAAGTACGAACCATGGCTATGCTTTCGCTCCTTACTTAGACCCCCAAAATGGTGGATCGGGCCAAAATCCTTTCCACGCCCACCCCCGTGACATCACGCTCCAAAGCCCTATATGTTAGAGCATTTAAAGTTCTAGTCTTCTGTAGTGATGATAGAAAAGCATAAGAGAGAGCATATTAGCAGATTAGATGCTTGAAATGTATATGGGCCAGTATCGCCAATACCGATACGTTTCAATAAATAAGGTGGATGCCTCATTGAATTGCTAAATCGCAATTAATTTTCATGACCTTAAGTGTTTTTTGTGATTTTTCCTTTTGTATTATTAATTGCTTAAAACCCAGGACATAATTAGGAGAAATAATTTATTTATAATTAAATAAAAAAATGCTTTATTATTGTGGCAGGCCATGGTCTGCGATGCTGCTGCAGGTGAGATGGACTCACCTTCACTGCATCTACAATGATGCCTCACCGGCTTAAAACCTGTGCGCTGCTTGTGCTGTTGTTGTTTTTGGTGTTGATGTGTACAGCTGGCAGCAGGAGGGCTGCAGCCGTTGAATGTAGGCTACTGTTACAGCAACCGGGTGATCACTGTAAGGGTGGACAGTGTGCGGCTCGGGGTGAGCCAGAGGCTGGCTCACCAGCGGGACCTGCCAAGCTGGAGATGGAGGTCGAGGTGCGCGAGGTGTACGGGGGTCCTGCCTGAGGGCGGCATGCTGTTCGCTTCGGCACGGAGGCTGCATGGTCCTGCGTGCCGGCCGTCTGCCCAGCTGCCTCTGAGCCCCGGCTCACTTCCACTCCTGCTGCACTGCCGCTGCTTGCCATATGGGTGGCCATCAGGCCAGCTCCCGGGCTTCCGCTGGAGGCGCGGGCAACCGCCAGAGTGGACACTTCCCAGTCGCTGGGCCGGGGCATTGGGGGGCCGATGGTCCGGGCCGATTCCCTCGCCTGCTCACGGGGTGGGGTGAAGCGGGCGATGGGGATATGTGGCAGGGCGTGTTCTGCCATGCTGCTGCAGGTTTGGTGGTGGTGATGTGTACGGCTGCCAGCGGGAGAGCTGCAGCCATTGAATGTACTGTTATAGCAACCATGTGATTATTGTAAGAATAAATGATGCTGCGAAGCATGAAAATGCCATTGGGTCTGACGTGGTGGCGATCTTTTTTTTTTGTTAATCTTAAGTGCACGCAAATCCAGTAGCGGTTTTTGATATGGGGGACACGGGCGGTTGCCCGGGGCGGCATTATGGTGGGCGGCATCACGGGCATCGGCAAAAAACAAACAAACAATTTCTCGTACTCATGCTGCCCCGACGTCAGCCAGCGCATATTGGGAACGGCATAGAGATGATGAGAAGACAATCAGGTCATCAATGAACACGAACCTCTTTTAGCTTCATATCGCCGACACACTTCTCAATCACACTCTGGAAGGTCAAAGGTGCATTTGTAATCCCCTGGGGCATCCTGTTAATTTCCCAAAATCTGAGTGGGCAAACAAATGCTGTCTTATGCTTGTCTGCTTCTTCCATCTTGAGATGAAGACATTGGGGTGTATGGGACGCGCTCTCTGTTTAAAGGGTGTCTGATCAGTTTGATATAGTGTTTGACTTTGTCAGCATGCCCAAAATCCAGGTCATTCTGATAGAAGACATTTGGCATGTCGTTTAACATGTTTGTAATTTACTCCTTTTATTCAGTGGGTATCAGTAAATCTACAAAATCAAAGCTTAGTTCTGAGGAAGACTTGAAATTTAGAGCAATCTGGTTCTCTGACAGTTTGCTCTTTGTGTAGCACTTGTACTATAGCATTAACGTCTGCCAATGTTTTGGGGGGTATGACAATATCATGATTGGTTTCATTTCTTACAACGACAGGGAGAAGACACGGGCATTTGCGTGGCGGCATCACGGGCATCGGCAAAAAACAAACAAACAATTGCTCGTACTCATGCTGCCCCGACGTCAGCCAGCGCATATTGGGAACAGCATAGGCACCAATCGGTTTTCTATCGCCCATTTGCTGGGAGTAAGGGCGCCCTCCATTTGCGAGGTGCGCCTGCTGCTTGCGGCACAGGGAGGAGAGGGCGGGGCGGCGGGGGATTCTCTGACTGGAGCAGCATCTAATAACCAACTCGCAAAATAAAACAAAATAAAAAACAAACCATCCATCCATCCATTTTCATCCGCTTTGTCCGGGGCCGGGTCGCGGGGGCAGCAGCCTAAGCAAAGAGGCCCAGACCTCCCTCTCCCCAGCCACCTCCTCCAGCTTATCCGGGGGAATACCAAGGCGTTCCCAGGCCAGCCGAGAGATATAATCTCTCCAGCGTGTCCTGGGTCTGCCCCGGGGCCTCCTCCCGGTGGGACATGCCTGGAACACCTCACCCAGGAGGCGCCCAGGGGGCATCCTTGTCAGATGCCCGAACCACCTCAGCTGGCTCCTTTCGATGTGGAGCAGCAGCTGCTCTACTCTGAGCCCCTCCCGTGAGGGACCAGACAAAGAGCGATTCATAAGACCCTTATGAAAAGGACATCGAGGGAACAGTTTACCCTGCCCGGGATAGGGTTACCGGGGCCCCGCCCTGGAGCCAGGCCCGGGGAGGGTGCCCGAGGGCGAGCGTCTGGTGGCCGGGCCTTAGTCCATGGGGCCCGGCCGGGCACAGCCCGAAGAGGAGACATGGGCCCATCCTCCCGCAGGCCCACCACCCGCAGGAGGCGCCATAGGGGTCGGGTGCATTGTGTGCCGGGTGGCGGCCAGGAGCGGAGGCCCTGGCGGACTGACCCCCGGCTGCCAAGACTGGCAAAAACAAACCAACAAACACAAAAACACCAGACATCATGATACAGACTTATAATTTGCACCGATGTTTTTTCAAAATTCTATACGCGAAAAGTGAGCGGAAGAGCCCTCGGTGCACCTGGTCGCTGCTGAAGTCAAACTAAACTCATCTCCGCTACATACAGACCAGTATATAGAGAGACGAGACGACGAGGCTCCAGTTACAGCAACAGCACCTGGCTGTGCCCACTGGGGAGCGCCATATTGCGACCTCCACAGTAACCGGAAACACATGACCTCCACACTAACCGGAAATACGTAACTTCAGTTAAATCGACTTTGACAGCAAAAACTAAATTGTGTTTTTGTTACTATTGATGCTGCTGATAAATAAATTTTGTTCTAAGTGTTTTAACACTCTGGGTTTATTTAAAAAAAAAAATCACCATCCCTTCAGCTCATTTGTGGCCAAAAGTGTCCATGTGATTTTGTTTCTTTGCTTTTTCTGCATAAAGGTTTTTCAATAAATATAAAATAATCATTACTTTTTACATTTTTAATCCTTCAAACACCTTTTTCTAGTACAATGCACTTGTTTGAAGACAACCTCAAGACACCATTTCATATATCAACAGTGCTACTGGAAATTATTGTACAGTGGTCCCCGCAGTTCACCTTTAGCGGACTCACTGTTTCGCTGATTTTATTTTATTTTTTTGTTACAGCAGATTGTGTTGTGCATTCTGAATGCTGTAGACCATTGTCAATCAATCTAGTGCCGTGTCTCCTGTACAACAGCGGTCCCCAACAGGGAGTCGTTTGGTACCGGGACGCGAGAGTTGAGCCTCGGGTGTGAAATGTATGGTTTTCAGG
Source organism: Rhamphochromis longiceps (assembly GCF_057381845.1). NCBI lineage: Eukaryota > Metazoa > Chordata > Actinopteri > Cichliformes > Cichlidae > Rhamphochromis > Rhamphochromis longiceps. Next base: position 16,185,729 of record NC_140573.1, on the reverse strand, counting down.
GTTTTCAATCGTTAAGTCGGTTTCCCTGGGTCTTTTCCCATTTTGTAGTTGTGTGTCTTATTTTGAAAGGATTATTTACGCGTTACTATAGCGACCAGAGAGCATTAAGGGGCAGAGGCTGAGGAGTCTCTCAGCTTGTTCGTTGCCAAAAATGGCAACTTTTGTGTATGTTCACAAAATGCTGTAAAATGTATATTTATTAAAACATTTATCTACTTTTACCGACTTGACTCTTTAAATTAGCACCAGTGCTTTTCATCAAAAAACCAAAATTTTATCTACATTCTTTTTTCTTTTTTTACACTTTAAATGCCAGTTAGGCTATGTATTACCAGTAACTTTTCAGATAAAATGTGATAAAGTCCTAATGGTTTGATAAATCTTCCTATTTTTTTTTCATCTGAGCATCGGGGACAAGGCTGTCTTGCAATTGTTGAGGTCACAAGTGTGCGCCCTATTTCTTCCAGGATCACTCTTCATTTGTAGGTTTTAGAGGACTCCTAGTACTGTGAAGTGGTTTTCATAGGTCAAAGGCATTGTATTCCAAGATCTGGGAGATTGTAGAAATGAGCAGGAATGCCCTTCTTGCCATCTTTCCAGAAAAATAAGTGATCTGGAAGCTGTTAGGCTTACTTACAGCAACAGCACTTTCTGCACCTGCATAAACTCCAGGACACATTTATTAACAGTGTTTTTTGCTGTGTGTGCTGCAGCTTTTTTTTTTAAGAGTTAATATTTTGGCTATGGTGTGTCGTTATGAAATTTACAAGAGTACAAGTGTTTTTAGCATGTGCTTCAAAGATAAGTTTGACTAGGAAACTCAAAGTTCAATAGTCTGTATCAAGAGAAATTCATTGCAGCCAGTGTAATATTTGATGCATCAAAATTTATTCCAGTCTATCTTGCAAATACATATTTGTGTTGCAATGTCATGCACAAACACACACAACTATTAGATCCTTAAGATCAAACCTGTGTCATTCTTTTGGTCCACTGCAGTGTAGTAGTCAAAAAAAAGAAGTGAAGTGGCCACAAATGGCCAGCACAGAGCCCAGAGGGGTAATGCATAAAATGTATAAAAATATTATTGATTACAGGGTAACATATTAATGTTAATAGCAACTGTAAGCTTTTTACTTTGAAGTTACAAGTATAAACCATGCTGTTACATTTACACTTAATTTTTTTACTATAAGTATGGAAACAAGTGAACAACATTTTATAATAAGTTTAACTGGAATTCTGTACACTGAAAAACAAACAACACATAAAAAACACAAACAAACAGCCAGTGCCTTCATCTGTCCATTAAATGTCAAATATCACATTGACCCGTAGTCTCTGCTCGTCAGCACATGCTTTTAAATTTCCCCTAATTTCCTTTGGGATTAATAAAGTATTCTGATTCTGATTCTGATTAGAAAGAGCTCCATATCCTCTGCAAACTGAAAAACAAAGAGAAAGAAGTCCCTCTACACAAAAACACTGCAGATGACAGGCCAAGCAAACATCTGTTGAGCTGTTTGAATGCCTCCTCATCATGTGAGCCTTGAAGTTGTTTTTTTTTTTCAAGAAGACTAAGACCACAGTGAGGGTATTTCCTTTTCATGGACTTTCCATAAACTGCAGTTTCATTTAGCACAGAGGGTAGAACACATGAATGTTCTACCAAAGATTCAGAAAATGGTTTAGATGCTGCAGACAAGACATTGAGACGGAGATGGGGCTCCACGGAGAGTTCAGTGGGGAGTAGTCCTGAATGCTGACATGACAATAATTGACTTGCCATATCCCCATGCTGTATGATTGTCATGTAACAGACATGGCAGTGAAAGTGCACCGGCATATCGTTTTGTCTGTACGAGAGAAAAAAAGAAAAACAACAACAACATGTAATTTAAATGTAGTTTATCTAACAATCAGATTGTACATATCAACAAAAATATCCAAGCCATCCTCAATAAGGAAAGCAAAATGGTGTGGATCACAGGAGCTGTCAAAAAATGTGGTGAACAGGAAAAAATATTTAATGAAAACACGCTTTTTTCTCTTGCTGATGAATGCACTGAACTGCACAATGTGAAAAGCAACTTTTAAGTCAACAGAGAGACTGCAGAAGTGCTGAAAAGAAGTGCATATTTATAACTTTAACAATGAGGTATATTTAATACCAACATACCTTTGAAAAGCAAAGCATTTTTAATGTGTCCATTTATATGCTCCTCAATCTGTGCCCTGACAGTAGAGCTGAAAGTGGGGGACAGAGGGCAGTGAAACAGCTAACATGTGGTGCATTCCTGCAATTCTGGCTTGGAGGCAGAATTCCAAATTGATATGTGCATCTAAAACAGAGAGAAAAACAGATAAAGATCATATACACATTTAAGTTCAGGTTTTCGCAGAAATGACACGTTGCAGTTAGCATGTAAGAGATTTGGGGAGAAAATTCTTTACAAAAACATCATTTTCAAGACACCTTTATTTGTGACATACGTATCTATTGACATATAAAAGACAATTTAACAAAGGCTAACTAAAATCTGCGGAATAAAAAAGCAGAACAGAATGAAATAAAGAATATTAGTATTTATAAATGTATAAATCTCTTTGTGACAAACTTTACAATGTTGATGCAGGTGGAATGAGAGACATGAAAAAAGCGCAATATGCAGTAAATGGAACAATGTGCATTGATGTCAGATAGTGAAAAGCAGTGAAGTGAATTTGTTCATAACAAGCAAAAATCAAATACGTCCGAAACTGACCACTAAATGCTAACCAGAGGGTATGACAGTTGTTGTAACGCTAACAAAGTGCCAACGTAATCAGTGTAAGCAAAGTAGATGATTCCTAACGGCAAGTTTATACATGGAAGACTCTGTACCAACCTTTACGATCGATTTGCAAGGTTAATGATCCATGCAGGAACGAGACAAAAAATAAATAAATCCATGCAGAACGTATTTCTGCCTACTGTGGAGATCACGTGTTTCTGGTTAGTGTGGAGGTCCCAATATGGCGCTCCCCAGTGGCTGCAGCCAGACCCTTCTCAGTTACAGCAGTGCAAGTAAACAAACAATATATATAAGAAGAGTAAGAAAATATATATACACTTTAGGACTCGGGGTAAAGGGCTCAATAACAATTTATAATTTACAGTTTGATGATTCAAAGTCTCACACACAACCCGTCGAAAGGGGAGGGAGACATGCTGCTTCCAAATAGAGCACATTTCATTCATAATGATGTAAATCCAAGCCCATTATGTATTCATGATTTGAATCCTGGGTTGTGCGAAATCCCAGAAATAAACCCTACACAAAGTGAATCTGTGAACTAAGGTGTAGGTTTATTAGGTTATGTTGTGGTGATCCAAGTGTTGGGGGATTTGTGTTCATACTGGAGTGCAAAATTAAAACCAATGGAAGATCGACAAGAAAAGTTCAAAGCCATCAGGTGCTCAGTTTAGAAAAATGAGAAAAGAAGAGGAGGAGAAACGAGTAAAAGATACAGGTAAGCAGATGTGTCATTGGATAATGGCAGGCCATCCTGAAACAATCAGAATCAGAATACTTTATTAATCCCTAATGAAATTATTTGGGTTATGTGGGTTGGTCCAAGAAGAAATGGTAAAAATAGTAACAGTAACAGACTAAACTCCAAACAATACATTATGTTACAGATTTTAATATTAATTAGTCATTGTCAATTGTTGATTTGTCCTGTTCTCATATGACAAATTATGATGGCAGTTTGGTAGTCGTTTGCATACAATGCTTACTCTCTCTCTTCATATGTGTGTGTGTGTGTGTGTGTGCAGTGGCGTGTCCAGCGGGGTGGCCTGGGGGGGCACAGGCCACCCCCCCAACCAGACTGGCCACCCCAGGTGCCACCCCAAAGGCAAAACAATACAATTCAATCAAATATCAAATGTACGATTATGTTTTCACGGTGAAGCTCAGACATCAGAGTGTAAGTGAATGCAGCATCGGCTTCTGCGCTATGTGCATCACGTTAGCAAAGGTAGGAGAGCCAAGCAGGAAACAATTTTTCGGTGAAAGAAAATGAGGACAGAATAAATGTCCCGGTAAGTAATATTAAGTTTGTTGAGTTTAGTAAACTTCGGTGAAATTAGAATACCAAGGAAAAAATAACACTTAAAGAATTATTGCAGCCGTGGAATATTTCAGACAGTAGGCTACTGAGGGCAGCTAACATAAGAGTTATGAATTATTAGATATAATCTAAGTCGTAACATTGCTGTATGGAGCTGCAGACTTGGTTGCAGGCATAGCTGGACTGGCCATCGGGCATACCGGGCATATGCCCGGTGACTTATTTTTTATTTTTTTTTGTAATGGCATGAACAATGAGAGGTGGTGGATTGGCCAGATGCAGGTCGATGTGTAAAAATAACTCAGTTGTTTGGTGGTGGCTATGGCGGGGCTTCCACAGAGACCAGCAGGTGGATGAGGGAAGGGGAGTCAGGAGGAGAGCCCCGAGGCGGCCACCAGTCCGAGTGTCAGGTGAACTGAACTTCAGGTAAGAAGTTATGACTTGCAGTCTATCTGGGTCAGATATAAACCAAGTTTAGGTGGAGTTTATTTTCGTTGTGCTGACTTTTTACCCTCAGTTGCAATAACTCCTACTGCGTTCTAGCCAGCTTGACAGAGTTTTTATACAGCTGGGTGGGTGCTATGATGTTACTGATAGTGAACTTTATTTTATTCATAAGGTTAGTTAGTAGAGTTTCCAACGGCTCCTTAAAAAAATGGAATGGTCCCTCATTCAGAGAAAATATTACACGTTTCGTATTGAGCCTGAGAAGAGACTCAGTTTGTCCCGGACTTCAGCTACAATGGAAAAAGACACAAAGGAGTTATTCTGTCGTTACGCTGCACAGCTGCCTCTTCTCTCATTCTCTCCCCCTCCCTCTGCTGTTGCTACTTCAATCATGAAACTGATCAATGATCAGCTGATCGGCTTTTCTCTCTTGTTTATTTATCTCCCACTTTGCGCCAGAAAGAGGAAACCAGCGGATGTCGCGGTAAACAACAGCAGCACGTTTAAGCTTGATCAGCTGTTGTTAGAATTTATTTAATATTACTTTCTAGTATCAGCTGATGTTTGCTGGAGCCACAGCTGTAAACCTGCTGGTCATGATATCGGTTTGGTTATGTGGTGAGAGGGAAACATGAAGATGAAACCAGGAGATGTCCTTACTGAATCATCAGAGCTGAACAGTTGATGGAGAAACAGGTTTACCTTTTAGGTCACATGAATGAGTTGAAGGGAAGTTATGAACTGTTTCTGAGAGACAAATAACACCAGGATCCTTTTCTAAGCAGCTGACAGCTGGTAACTGTGCAGGGGCGGGTCTAGCAAAGTTTTGCCAGGGGGCCAGGTAGGGCATTAACAGGGAAAGGTGGGCACAAAGAAATACTTTTCTTTCTTATTCTCATTTAAAATATCTCGCTTTTATTAAATAATTATCTAAATCTTACAACCAAAGTTTTTATCTGACGTAAAATGTATAGAAATCATACATATACCAACAAGACAGTGTACATATGGAAAAGATATATATAAATCTTATACAGTTTGTATCTGTCTTGTGTGAAACTTGTATGAAAAGCATACAAGAGTAAAAACAGATATAAGATCCCTTGAAAGATTATATAATGAATCTTGTATGTTTTGGATACTTACTAAAACAATATATGAAAGTAATGAGAAAGTGGCCACTTTCATGAGTAAATCATGTAAGCCTTATATGATTTACTCATGAAAGTGGCCACTTTCATGAGTTAAGTCATATAAGTTTTTACTATTTCTTTTCCATATGGGTCACAACAGCATTTGTTTTCATTCAAAGTCTTTACGGCTTTAATACCTGGTGGGCCGGTCTCTAGTCAAAATGCCCGATTTTTTTGTCCCAGTCCAGCCCTGCAGGTTAATACTGGCAGTGTCACCATGCCTGCTGACTGTATTTCATCATCAGCCAGTGTTGTTCTTTATCAATATTACCAAAGTTTACTACTTGCTTTCAGGTTTCATTCAAATATTAGTCTTTTCAGTTGTTTCCCCACTTTTTTCCTGTTTCAAAATCAAACACCAGTTTGTGAGAAGATTATCTTCTTTTTTTAACAGGCAGATAAAGTTTTACATTGGAACTGGCTAATTTGTCAATTGTTTATTACAAATGTTCGTATTTTAATATTCAAAAATGTTTTTGCCCAAAACATACGTACATACATGTCAGTAAAAATACTATGCAAATATTGATGTCCTTGAATGCTGAGTAAACACTGACAAAGCGCTGATTGTATCTCTTGTACTTTATCAACACAGTATCTAAAAACTTTGCACCGTAGTGGTTAAAATCTCATTCTAATAAGAGTTAAAAGTGCATTTGGTTATTAGGCTTATAGGATTATTGAATTATGGTTAACGGTTGGTAGAATTTTTTTTTAAACATTATCTGCCAATTACATCTGCCACCCATCTCCAAATCTGTGCCCCTACCTGGCCCCCCCAACAACAATTTTCTAGACACGCCACTGTGTGTGTGTGTGTGTGTGTGTGTGTGTGTGTGTGTGTGTGTGTGTGTGTGTGTGTGTGTCCGTTCATGTTTCTCTGGTGAAATTCAGTATGGTTCCGAGAACAGTTTTATGTTTTATGCTAATGTACAATCCTTAATATGTTTCATGAGTGTGTGTGTGCGTGTGTGTGTGTGTGTGTGTGTGTGTTTGTGTGTGTGTGGGGGGGGGTTATCGGTTTGATTTTATGTGTAAGATAAAAAAAAAAACCTTGATGCAAGAACTAGCAATTATGACTTGGCAGTAACTGTCTGAATGGAATATAAAATAATGATGCTAATCACTCATTATTTTCTTGCGCCGCACCTGCTTCAGTTTTCCTGTAGAGCTGGTTTGTTGAGAAACTGGCAGCTTGTGATCAATGGTGAAAAACCTGCTGCAGGTGTGCCAGCTGCCTTACCTTGCAGGTCAGCAATACGTGAACAGTGAAGTAACTGTGCTTTTACTCAGCTACTGTACCCAAGTGTCTTTAAGCTCAAACATTGATTTTCTGTATTACAGTTCTATACATTTTGCTCTTAATATGATTGTTACACAGCTCAAACAGACAACAAATCATCTAAGCCATTACCATACAACTGATGCTGAAAATCTGTCACACAATGTTGTCACTCTCTGAATTCACCACACCTGCTGTTGTTCAATTGATGCCATTGCCACCCTCTATTTATAACTTAATGATGGGGTGCTACTAATTAAAAATATACCGCATGTTGTTTATCAAGTTTGATCATGTGTCACACACACACCTGACTTACGTACAAGAAGTTTTTGTTCTATTATGGCCTTTCTGTGAAGTAGAAATAATGCAGGTTGTTTATGATGTACTTAATTAAGGGTTTGGCCATTACAGTAATTCTTCAGCTATGTCACCTACACCCCACGACCTAGTTATCTTTCAAATATATTCTTCTTTATTACTATTCCAAACAGAGTAAAGCAGGACTGCTTTACTCTGTTCTGTTTCCATGTTTTGGATGAAACATCTGAAACACTACTGTATGACAAATATGAACTATAAAAGGAACCATTTGGCTGCTGAGGATGAAACTGCAAGGGGAAATAACCTGAACTGTTTTTATCTCCAATTTGAAATGGACACTTACAAAGAATACCTTGATATTCACACTCATTCACAGCTAGGGGGTGTTGTGGAAAATCTTAAATAAAACTGCAACCACCAGGTGAGTGTGTCTTTTAAAGTGAGGTTTATTAAAAAAGAGAGAAACACTGCAGTGGAGAAAACATTCAGGCCAAACACCAAAATGGTTTTCTGAGGAAGGACAACGACCTGGACTCTTTTATAGCTTCCCAAACACTCTCAAACAAAGAACATGCCACAGCAGATCATATATCCCTATACCTTCAGTCCAGCTCATCCTTCACCCCTTTACCACTCTAAGAAAAGTTACAACCACCCGTCACCTCCCTTGAGCAGAATGTCTGGATATCTTCAACTAAACAACAGGCCCTCTGTGAAAAGTGCAATAAACATGGGGCGCACTTGTGATAACATTCATGCAGACTACTAAGTGAGAAAGTAATATTACTATTACTAATGTGGTATGGTTAACAGATGTGATTAATTTTGTGTGATAATAAAAATAAATGCACTGCATATTATGTACTTAAATACACTTTCTCTTAAATCACTTTCCTTGGCTGTGTGATTGCGATCATTTACTCCCTGAAATGCCCACCCCTGTTTTATCTTCATTAAGTATGTTTGTAGGTAACATTCACAAAGGTAGCATGGTTTGGCACTTCATTTTACCCGTCATAGTATGTTTCTAGTTCTTATTAACAGAGGTAGGCTGATTTGGCACTTAATTTTACCCATCAGAGTATTCTTCTGGCTAATATTCACAAAGGCAATACGGTTTGCCACTTAATTTCGTGTTGTGCGCATGCGCAGAAACAACAGGTAGGATGGTTTGTCAGGTAGGATGGATTCCCATTCTCGCTTTGAAGTGAACGACGATGGGAGACATTTTTTTTTTCTTCTGCTTACCCCCTCTCTCTCACTTTTTCCTTTTTTTTCTCTCTCTCTCAGTTTTTTCCGTCACGCCACACGTTAGCCTTGTGTTTGCTGAGCAGAGGGGGGAGGGGCGGTAGTTCCACTCGCAGCAGCAGTAGCACACAAACAGAGCAGGAGGGAGAGAGAGAGAGAAAGAAATCCAGGGGCAACAACAAGAGACAACATTGCCACATCAGAAAGGTATAGTAAAGAAAATGAGTGACACCAAGAAAAGAAGCAAAACCTCACCTGAGAACTGTCCACCCATCAGTGCAATGGGAAGATAAAACACAGTCGTTGAGTGTGATATTAATGAAGGTGACAGTGTGCGTACTGCAACTGTTGCTGCTGCACACACATACACACAAATGTGTATATATACTATATATATATATATATATATATATATATATATATATATATATATATATATATATATATATATATATATATATATAGTATATGTATGTATGGAAGGAAAGATCGCAAATTTTGTCACGAAGGAAAGAAGGATGGAAGGAAAGATCGCAAGCTTTGTCACAAAGGAAAGAACGATGGTAGGAAGGAAAGATCACAAGCTTTGTCACAAAGGAAAGAACGATGGAAGGACGGATCACAAGCTTTGTCACAAAGGAAAGAACGATGGAAGGAAAGATCACAAGCTTTGTCACAAAGGAAAGAAGGATGGAAGGAAGGAAAGATCACAAACTTTGTCACACAAAGCTTGTGATCTTGTGTCTGGCATCTGGTGTCTTTTTTGTCATGTTGATACAGGCCTGAGTATATAAATAAAGTATAAATCGGCTGTGTAAATTGCTTAGGTTGATTATAACTGCGTGTGCTGTGAAAAAGATTTAATACAGAAGCTGTGGTTTGTGAGAATTTGTGAAGTGCATGAGAGCGGCCGCGCGCTTTCTCTGTTGCTGAGAGAAAGAAAAGGTGGGGGTCGAGCGAGTGAGTGAGTGTGTGTGTGAAGTTTATTTTTGACTCATTATATAGAGTGGGCTATTTCATTTATGTTTTCTCCCTATTAAGAGTGGGAGAAGTGCGGGCATAGTGGCCTTTTATGTCTGTTTTTAAACTTTATAATTGCTGGATGAAGTGCTGTGAGAGTGAATTTTTGCTGGCTTTGCGTGCTTAAATTGTTGCAGTGGCCTATTGAGGAGTTTTGTGTTTTTTAGGAGAGCTACTGTAACTCTGAGTCTGTGGAAGAGAGACAGAGTGTGTGTGTGTGTGTGTGTCTGTGCGGCGGCGGACAGAGCTTAGAGGAAGTGAAGCTCAAGCAGTCAGGGCGCTTCTGACTGTAAAACGGGAAGTATAGTGAACTAACCTAAAGGGAGGAGCTCGAGAGCGGCCATTTTGCGTGGGTGAGGTTAATTACAGGATGGTTGACAGCGAGAGGGCGACCCCCAGTGGGGAGAAGAAGTACAAGCCACTTAAGGACCAGATTCAACAACTTAAGAAGGCCATCAGAATTACCTCTGAGGGAACTCCTAAGGAGATTGCCCGGGAGTGTAAGGTCATGGAGGATGAGGTGAAGAAATTATGTGAGGATCAACAAAAAACCTTGGAAGACAGAGTACCCCTCCATCGGATTTTCCAAATTGGAGGAGGAAAATGTGAGAAGAGGATGAAGGAACTGGAAGAGGAGTCTCTGGGACGCTCGGTGAGCAGAAAAGTGAAAGCAGAAAAGAAAATAGTTGGGGTGTGATACTTATAGACATGATGACCATGGTGACATGCGTCACTACAGATGAAAAACAACATGCATGTTCCAGTAATTCTATCTCAGGAGATATTCCAAAAAGAACAGTTCATTCCGATGTTCCTCCACCTAACAGATGCATCCTGTTATTACACTCTTACACTGGACTTATCAGAACTAAACTGTCACGTATGCAGGTACACAGCCTTTGCAATCAGTTCCCTCAGGCAGACTATGTGTCTGTGTTGTGACCTTAGCGCCTGACCCCCCTCTACGTCCTCTGTTACCAGGCAAACTTCAATGCAGGAGGCTGCTGAATGCACACAGGCAATATGTAGTAAATTATACGATAAACATGTAGGCAGACATCGCGCTGCCCGTAGCTTCAAACCATTAATTAACTTGACCGAGCTTCAACCCTTTAATTATGCAATATGTGTATAACATGATTACAGTTGCACCTGCAATGAAATATTATGTGCTTATGCTAACACCTGAAATACAGACTTTAATATAACCTCACCAGTTTCAATATGTGTCAATGAAAGATTACAATGATAAATCATAAATGATGCAACAGTAATATTGATTATGAATAGTCACAGATTATGAATGTAAAATAATGTTTCGTCTCGACACAAAGCTTGTGATCTTTCCTTCCATCCTTCTTTCCTTTGTGACAAAGCTTGTGATCTTTCCTTCCATCCTTCTTTCCTTTGTGACAAAGCTTGTGATCTTTCCTTCCATCCTTCATTCCTTTGTGACAAAGCTTGTGATTTTTCCTTCCTTCCATCCTTCTTTCCTTTGTGACAAAGCTTGTGATCTTTCCTTCCATCCTTCTTTCCTTTGTGACAAAATAGGAAAGATCACAAGCTTTGTCAGAAAGGAAAGAAGGATGGAAGGAAAGATCACAAGCTTTGTCACAAAGGAAAGAAGGATGGAAGGAAGGAAAGATCACAAACTTTGTCACAAACCAAAGAATGATGGAAGGAAAGATCACAAGCTTTGTCACAACGGAAAGAAGGATGGAAGGAAAGATCACAAGCTTTGTCACAAAGGAAAGAAGGATGGAAGGAAAGATCACAAGCTTTGTCACAACGGAAAGAAGGATGGAAGGAAAGATCACAAGCTTTGTCACAAAGGAAAGAAGGATGGAAGGAAAGATCACAAGCTTGGTCACAATGGAAAGAAGGATGGAAGGAAAGATCACAAGCTTTGTCACAAAGGAAAGAAGGATGGAAGGAAAGATCACAAGATTGGTCACAATGGAAAGAAGGATGGAAGGAAAGATCACAAGCTTTGTCACAAAGGAAAGAAGGATGGAATGTAGGAAAGATCACAAGCCTTGTCACAAAGGAAAGAAGGATTGAAGGAAAGATCCCAAGCTTTGTCACAAAGGAAAGAAGGATGGAAGGAAAGATCACAAGCTTTGTCACAAAGGAAAGAAGGATGGAAGGAAGGAAAGATCACAAGCTTTGTCACAAAGGAAAGAAGGATGGAAGGAAGGAAAGATCACAAGCTTTGTCACAAAGGAAAGAAGGATGGAAGGAAGGAAAGATCACAAGCTTTGTCACAAACGAAAGAAGGATGGAAGGAAAGATGACAAGCTTTGTCACAAAGGAAAGAAGGATGGAAGGAAAGATCACAAACTTTGTCACAAAGGAAAGAAGGATGGAAGGAAAGATCACAAGCTTTGTAACAAAGGAAAGAAGGATGGAAGGAAAGATCGCAAGCTTTGTGACAAAGGAAAGAAGGATGGAAGGAAAGATCAGAAGCTTTGTCACAAAGGAAAGAAGGATGGATGGAAAGATCAGAAGCTTTGTCACACGGGAAAGAAGGATGGATAGAAAGATCAGAAGCTTTGTCACAAAGGAAAGAAGGATGGAAGGAAAGGTCACAGGCTTTGTCACAAAGGAAAGAAACAATGGAAGGAAGGAAAGATGACAAGCTTTGTCACAAAGGAAAGAAGGATGGTAGGAAAGATGACAAGCTTTGTCACAACGGAAAGAAGGACGGAAGGAAAGATCACAAGCTTTGTCACAAAGGAAATAAGGATGGAAGGAAAGATCACAAGCTTTGTCACAAAGGAAAGAAGGATGGAAGGAAAGATCACAAGCTTTGTCACAAAGGAAAGAAGAATGGAAGGAAAGATGACAAGCTTTGTCACAATGGAAAGAAGGATGGAGGGAAAGATGACAAGCTTTGTCACAAAGGAAAGAAGGATGGAAGGAAAGATGACAAGCTTTGTCACAAAGGAAAGACGGATGGAAGGAAAGATCACAAGCTTTGTCACAAAGGAAAGAAGGATGGAAGGAAGGAAAGATCACAAGCTTTGTCACACAGTAAACAAACGATGGAAGGAAAGATCACAAGCTTTGTCACAAAGGAAAGAAGCATCGAAGGAAAGATCACAAGCTTTGTCAAAAACAAAAGAGGATGGAAGGAAGGAAGGAAGGAAATATCACAAGTTTTGTCACAAAGGAAAGAAGGATGGAAGGAAAGATCACAAGCTTTGTCACAAAGGAAAGAAGGATGGAAGGAAAGATCATAAGCTTTGTCACAAAGGAAAGAAGGATGGAAGGAAAGATCACAAGCTTTGTGACAAAAGAAGGAGGATGGAAGGAAGGAAAGATCACAAGCTTTGTCACAAAAGAAAGAAGGATGGAAGGAAAGATCACAAGCTTTGTCACAAAGGAAAGAGGATGGAAGGAAGGAAGGAAGGAAATATCACAAGCTTTGTCACAAAGGAAAGAAGGATGGAAGGAAAGATCACAAGCTTTGTCACAAAGGAAAGAAGGATGGAAGGAAAGATCACAAGCTTTGTCACAAAGGAAAGAAGGACGGAAGGAAAGATCACAAGCTTTGTCAAAAACGAAAGAAGGATGGAAGGAATGAAAGATCATAAGCGTTGTCAAAAAGGAAAGGAGGATGGAAGGAAGGAAAGATCACAAGCTTTGTCACAAAAGAAAGAAGGATGGAAGGAAAGATCACAAGCTTTGTCACAAAGGAAAGAAGGACGGAAGGAAAGATCACAAGCTTTGTCAAAAACGAAAGAAGGATGGAAGGAATGAAAGATCATAAGCGTTGTCAAAAAGGAAAGGAGGATGGAAGGAAGGAAAGATCACAAGCTTTGTCACAAAGGAAAGAAGGATGGAAGGAAAGATAACAAGCTTTGTCACAAAGGAAAGAAGGATGGATGGAAAGATCACAAGCTTTGTCACAAAGGAAAGAGGATGGAAGGAAGGAAAGATCACAAGCTTTTTAACAAAGGAAAGAAGGATGGAAGGAAAGATCACAAGCTTTGTCACAAAGGAAAGATGCATGGGAGGAAAGATCACAAGCTTTGTCACAAAGGAAAGATGCATGGGAGGAAAGATCACAAGCTTTGTCACAAAGGAAAGAAGGATGGAAGGAAAGATCACAAGCTTTGTCACAAAGGAAAGAAGGATGGAAGGAAAGATCACAAGTTTTGTCACAAAGGGAAGAAAGAAAGAAAGAAAGATCACAAGCTTTGTCACAAAGGGAAGAAAGAAAGAAAGATTACAAGTTTTGTCACAAAGTGTCATGGTCCTGGGTCGTTGACCCAGCGTTTTGTGATTATTTTCCTCTGTTCTAGTTATTCTGTGTCCTCCCCCCTTGTGTCCGGTTCGGGTCCTAGATTTCCTGTTTTGTTCTGAAAGTCTGTGTCTGTTGTCATTGTGTTCAGCTTGTCTCCTCCGGTCCTCGTGTGTATTAGGTTCAGCTGTTCTTCCCTCCTGTGTGTCTGTGAACGTTCTCAGTCATCCAGGTCATCGTAGTCAAAGGAGCTTGCAAAGAAAAGCGTCAGGACTTCTTTAAGTTGTTTGAAGACGTTTCACCTCTCATCCGAGAAGCTTCTTCAGTTCTAAGGTCAAATGGTGGAGAGTCCCAGATATAAACCTAGTGGGAGTAACCCCCCAATGAGGGACAAAAGGACCCCCTGATGATCCTCTAATCGCCACACCTTGGCTCAGGCGATTAGAGGATCGCGCCGTCGGCGCGTCACCCCACAGCCGGAGATTAGGACTTCTGAGTTGCCGGCTGTGGTGAGTGCAAAAGACACTCTGTCTGTTTCGCCAGATCTTGTTACTGTTTATACCGGGGCAGTGTTTGTTGAGTTAGCTTCCCAGCCAGAAGCTCAGTTAGCTGCCCAGCCTTCACCTCCATCACATTCAGCCTCACTACCCATAGCCCAGTTACAGTCACAGCCAGACTTATTAGACACTATGTTACAGTCCATAGCCCAGTCAATAGCTCAGTTGTTAGAAGACTCATCAGCCTTATTATCAGCTCAGCCACCTATTCAGCCATCATCTTCACCAACTCCTCCTGTACAACAAGTTAAGTCCATCCAACCCGAAAAGAACTATTTTTCATCTGTTTATTTCAAGCAGAGAGACAAACCACACAATATTGAAAACATTCCTCAAGAGCTGGCCAGTTCTGAGACTGAGACACACTCCAGGGCCTCCCCAGAGGCTGGGTTTCAGCCCCCAGCCCACTCTGGACCCCTGGAGGTTAAGAAGCCAGCTGAGGACTGCACCCGGCTATCGCTGCCTGAGCTGAGTCAATGCTCTGTGCAGCTGCAGTCTGCTTTGTGTTTGCCAGAGGCCCGTGCGCCTGCTGGTTCTGACCTGTTCCTGCCAGAGGCCCGTGTGCCTGCTGGTTCTGACCTGTTCCTGCCAGAGGCCCGTGCGCCTGCTGGTTCTGACCTGTTCCTGCCAGAGGCCCATGCGCTTGCTGGTTTTGTCCTGTGTGTTCCAGGGGCCCCGGTGCCCACTGGTCCAGAGACTGTTTTCGCTGGAGGACTCGAGGAGCCCGTCCAGCCTCCTGCTTCGCCAGCTGGAGGGCCCGAGGAGCCCGGCCAGCTTCCTGCCTCGTCAGCTGGAGGGCCCGAGGAGCCCGTCCAGCTTCCTGCCTCGTCAGCTGGAGGTTCAGGGGAACCTAGCCAGCTTCCTGCCTCGTCAGCTGGAGGGCCCGAGGAGCCCGTCCAGCTTCCTGCCTCGTCAGCTGGTTCAGGGGAACCTAGCCAGCTTCCTGCCTCGTCAGCTGGAGGGCCCGAGGAGCCAGTCCAGCTTCCTGCCACGTCAGCTGGAGGTTCAGGGGAACCTAGCCAGCTTCCTGCCTCGTCAGCTGGAGGGCCCGAGGAGCCTGTCCAGCTTCCTGCCTCGTCAGCTGGAGGTTCAGGGGAACCTAGCCAGCTTCCTGCCTCGTCAGCTGGAGGGCCCGAGGAGCCAGTCCAGCTTCCTGCCTCGTCAGCTGGAGGTTCAGGGGAACCTAGCCAGCTTCCTGCCTCGCCAGCTGGAGGGCCCGAGGAGCCCGTCCAGCTTCCTGCCTCGTCAGCTGGAGGTTCAGGGGAACCTAGCCAGCTTCCTGCTTCGTCAGCTGGAGGGCCCGAGGAGCCCGTCCAGCCGCCTGCTGCAGCTTCATCATCTTCGCCTGGCCCGGCTCCAGCATCATCAGCTTCGCCTAGCCCGGCTCCAGCATCATCAGCCTCACCTGGTCCGGCTCTGCTTCTGCCTCGCCTGGTCCAGCCTCTGCTTCTGCCTCGTCTGGTACTGCGGGGGCCACACCACCATCGCGTCCCGGAGTGCCGCCTCGACATCAGCGGTCGTCTGCCGGGCCGCTAGTTGGGCGTCATCGTCGACATGGACGACCTCCCAGACGCCGCCGTTGCCGTCCGCACGGTCGGTCGCCTGAACGGTTTCCCCGTCGCCGCCGCTGCCGTGTGCACGGTCAGCCCCCTGAACTGTTTCCACTTCGCCACCACTGCCTTCCGCGCAGTCGGCTTTTGGATCTGTGTCGCCAACGTGGCCGGCCTCAGAAGATGAATTGTCCTGGTCTTCTGAGTTGTCAGCCTCCGGGCCGGCCTCCTGAACTGTGTTTTGTTCTTGTACTCCAGCATGTGTGTTTTTGTTTTGGACAATTCCCTCGGCTCGCTGGATCTTGTTTTGTTCGGTGTTGGGTTAGGGTTAGAAAGATCACAAGTTTTGTCACAAAGGGAAGAAAGGAAGAAAGAAAGATCACAAGCTTTGTCACAAAGGGAAGAAAGAAAGAAAGATCACATGTTTTGTCACAAAGGGAAGGAAGAAAGAAAGATCACAAGTTTTGTCACAAAGGGAAGAAAACAAAACTGTCACATGAATATAGGGCAAATGGCCATCTATAACAGAACATACCACATTCTTAAAACATTACTGAGAAGATATATCTGTTAAATTATTCATCAATGAGTAAAACCGAAACTCTGCTTTTATATATAGAAAATTTTGCTTGACCCACCACAAAATTTAGCAGATTCCACTTTGAAGCCTCCTTTTTTTGTATAGCCAGCACCAAACAGAAATGCCAATGGAGACCAACCCCATCCACATTTTTCAAAGACATGCTCTAACATAACAAACAGTGGTTCAAGGCATTTACATTCAAGAAATGTGAAAAACAGTTTCTGTTTCCTGTTCTGTTTTCTGTTACCAGCTGTCAGCTACTTACAAAAGGATCCTGGTGTTATTTCTCAGAAACAGTTCATAACTTCCCTTCAACTCATTCATGTCACCTAAAAGCTAAACCTGTTTCTCCATCACCTGTTCATCTCTGATGATTCAGTGAGGACATCTGGTTTCATCTTCATGTTTCCCTCTCACCAGATAACGAAACCAATATCATGACCAGCAGCTTTTATGGCTGTGGCTCCAGCAAACATCCGCTGATACTAGAAATTAATATTAAATAAATTCTAACAACAGCTCATCAAGCTGAATAACTCCAGCTTGTGTCTTTTTCGATTCTAGCTCGAGCACGGGACAAACTATTCCTTTTCAGCTCAATATGTAATATTTTCGCTGAATACGGGACGATTCCATTTTTTAAGGGACGGTTGGCAACTCTAATAACTAACCTTATGAATAAAATAAAGTTCACTATCAGTAACATCATAGCACCCACTCAGCTGTATAGAAACTCCGTCATGCTAGCTAGTACCCAGTACGAGTTAGTAACTGACTATAAAAAGGCAGCACAACAAAAATAAACTACACATAAACTTGGTTTATATCTGAAAAAAAAAAAATCATCAGCCCATAAACATGAAAAATTATCATCGGCCCACCGGGCAAGTGCCCGGTATGCCCAATGGCCAGTTCAGCTATGGTTGTGCCATCAGTTAACCCAGCTGGCACGGGTTGCTGACCCCTGCTGTAGTGTCTTCTGTGTTTACGTTCACCTTCCCATGTGTATGCGTTTCTCTCTCGCCCCTCTGCATGTCTTAGGTTGGCATCTTTATGTTTCCTTTTTTATTTTGACAGACTTGTGTTCCATGTTCAATGTTTTTAGTTTTGCTTCCCCTGTGGCGTCAAGTTCATTTGTATCAGCTGTGTTCCCCATGTGTTTCTGGTCATTGGTTATTTTCACACCATGTCTCCAGGTTTCCACACTGGTTTTCATGTTTAAAGTTGTCACGTTTATTATCTAGTTTTCCCAGTTTTTTTTGTTTTTGTTTTTGTTTTTGTTTTTTTTCTAAATGACATCAGAAACAGCAGTATGCGACATTACGTGATGGCAGAGCTTCAGTTCATCCTTTGTCATTTTTTTTTTTTTTTTTTTTTTTTTTAATAAATAGGACAGGGGGAATGAATGAGAGAAAGAGGGGGAGAGAAAGAAAGAAAACCAAAGGGGAGAAGAGACGGTGAGAAGGGGGGGGAAGAGAGAGAAAAAAAAAAGAACTCCTGGGTCACCTGTATGGAGAAAAAAAAAAAACAAACAAAAAACAAACAAACAGAGGAGACAGCAAACAACAAAGAGCAACATAATAATAGAGAAAACAAAGCACCATCACAATAAACTAGCTAGTCATAGATATCAATATTTACTAAATAATAAACGATATTGTGCAGCACGCAAGATAGACAGCGCACAGTGTGCTTTGAGGCAGCAGCCAAGAAAGCTTTAGTCCGCGTCTGTGAATACCCATGTGTGCATACCTGTGTGGATCAGCATGCTTGCATTCCAAAGGTTTCTCCATGTAATGATCTGCTAGGGAGTGTGGGGGGGCCACAGCCCCGTCCTCCAGGGTGTGAAGCGGGTATGGAGGAGATCAAAACTCCAGACATCCAGAGGCCCCCAGAACACAAGAGACCATGGAAGACCAACAGAGGGGCAGCCGCGCCACTGTTCCAGTAAGAGCTGAGGAGAGTCCCAGATGAGGGCTCGCCCAGCAGCCGCGGAGCAGAAGTCAGGGGGAGTCGCAGTGACGCGCCCGTGAGCTCCGCCGGCCCCCAGCTGTGCCTGAGTGACCGAGCCCCAGGCCGAGAGGCGGGGGGCACCCCACCTCCAAAGGGGCCCGAGCGAGCCCCAGGCCCCAGGCCCCGACAAGCGGCCGCCAAGGAGTGAGCCGGTGTGTACCCGGACGCCCACCCCCAGACACAAAGAACCACCAACACACCGACACCTGAGGGAGTCCGCCACCGGCAGGGGAAGTGGTGGTGGGTGGAGATAGGCCTCCAAACCTTGGAGGGCCTGAGGTGTCCCCAGAGAGGTGGCGTCTGATACCCAACCTGACATATAGACACAGACATACAGGCACACACAGACACAAACATCCATTCCCACCCTCATGCTTTCATATGCACTCACTCCACACTCAACCAACGTGGAGACAGACATAAAGAGACGCTGTACACACAATCACACTCCCCAAGCGTACTCTACAAACCGGGTCTAGGTACCCTTGCCCCTGGAGGGGGGAATTGCACCCAGACCCAGGTGGTGTTACCCTTTTCCCTGCGGTGGGGAGAGGCAGACCACCCCGACTCCGCAGCAGCAGGGAGGCCCCACACCCCAGACCGCAGTCGGACGGCCAACTCCTCCTACTAGCCCTCCCGCTCCAGCAGGCCGCAGAGAATGGGGGTGGGAGAAGACTCCAAACCTCCCTCCACCCGCTCATTGTAGTGTTGATGCGTATGTGTTCTAAGGTGCAATTAAAACCCAGGAGGGCATGGAGCTACCTGCCAAGGAGCAGCAGGTAAGCGCATAGTCCCTCCTGCTAGCCCTCAATGACTAAGTGTATTTAAAATTGAGAGGTGGGCAACGACGTCAGGGGTGAGGTATACACCCTGATGGTAATTTGGACTCCGTGATTGTGCCCACCCCCAAGATCCTATATGTATGTGTAATGAGAGTGTGAATAATGTGAATGTCTAAGTTGTGGGATAAAATTGAGGCAGAGGCAGCCAGAAGGGGACGGGGGGGGGGGGGGGGGGTAGCCTCCTCTGCACCCTGGTGACATACCCCCACTCCAAGGCCCTGCATGTGTGGGTGGTTGTGGAGGAGCGGGAAGAGGGAGGCAGCTGGAGATGGGGAGGGAAGGAAGGGAGGGGCAGGTAACCCCTCCCTGGGGCCAGCTCCCCCGCTGACCCCAGTAGGCACTCCCACCCTTCGCGACCCGCCAGGGAAGGGGGGCCCAGGCCCATCAGACCGGGGCCCAGTGCAGTAGCGCCCTCCGGCTCCACAGAGCCCTGGACAGTCCACCCAACCCCACCACAGAGAAAACTGCACCCACCCCACCATCCACACATCTTCCAGACTACATAAGACGGTAAACGCCCAGGCTGAGATCTTCCTCCACCTCTCCTGTATCTCCCCCTCCTGCAGAGAGTTCCTGAAGAGAAGAAAGCTCCTGCAAGATGTGACCATCCCCCCCACCAGTTGAAGAGCCCCCCAGGCGGCTCGACGCACCGGCGGCACCCTGCTCCAGGGTGCTCCATGCACCCACCCGCCCACAACCCCGGCAACACACCAACCAGGACCCAAGCCCCCGAGGCCCGGCCCGGGCCCCAGCCCAGAGACGGAGCGCCCCCAGAACCTCACGCCCATCCCGGACCCACCCAGGGGCAGCCAGGTTGCCAGGTCAGTAACCCACGTCCGTCAGCACAGACCCTCCCCTAGCCCCGCTGCACGCAGCCGCGAGGAAACAGTCACCTGAGAGCCAACAGAGCCCCTAACCGGACG
The DNA here is from genome assembly GCF_057381845.1 of Rhamphochromis longiceps. Lineage (NCBI taxonomy): Eukaryota > Metazoa > Chordata > Actinopteri > Cichliformes > Cichlidae > Rhamphochromis > Rhamphochromis longiceps. The sequence goes on along the minus strand of NC_140573.1, from coordinate 16,165,385 downwards.
TGACCGCTACCCCGGGTTGAGCCCCCCAAGGAAGATGCCTCCGGGGAACCCCCCGACGCCCTAAGCCTGTCCCTACCCCCTCACCAATCACAACAGTGAAGGCGGGACCAAACTATGACCCCCCACCCCCACTAGGTGATGGAGCTGATAAAAGGGGCCCAGAGCAATTGATCTAATGTGGTGGCAGAGGCTGTGTCAAGACTAATGTAATCTAATAGATCATTTCTATATTGGTTAGAATTAAGATTATTTTTATTTTTCCAGTTCATGAGGACTGTTTTCTTGGCTATGCATAGGGCAGTGAAGATCATATGGGCTATATTCTTTTCTGAAGTGACATTATCTAAGCTGCCCAGTAGACACACTAAGGGGGAAGTTGGAATGTTACATTTCAGACACTTTGATAAGTCTTCACATATCTCGCGCCAAAACTTTTGCACTGGTGGACAGAACCAAAGAGCGTGGATGTAATTGTCTGGTGTATTGCCTTGACAGTGTGAGCAGTTGTTGGAAGATGTAAAGCCCATCTTGAACATCCGATGACCTGTATAGTGCACTCTATGAAGTATTTTGTATTGTATTAATTGCAGACTGGGATTTTTAATTAATTTAAAAGTTTTTAAGCAAATCTGAGACCAGAAGTTTTGGTCTAGGTTGACTGATAAATCTGCTTCCCACTTTGCAGTAGGAAGGGATATTGATTCATCTAATTTAGAAAGTGTTCTGTATATTTTAGATAATAATTTGGGGGATTTAAGAGTAAGAAAATGTGCCGCACTTAGTGGTGTTTGTAATTCAACTTGACTGAGGTTAAATTTCTTTTTTACTATGGATTTAATTTGTTGATATTCTAAAAACCTTGTCTTGTTGATCCCATATTGTTCAACTAGTCTGTCAAATGGAATAAATTCTGTTCCCTCTAATATATGTTCTAAGTATTTAATTCCTTTACAACTCCATTCTGGGAAATTAATCATATTATTGTTTTGTAATATGTCAGGGTTATTCCAGATAGGTGTACGTTTGCATGGGATTAATGAAGACTCCGTTATTTTTAGAAACTCCCACCATGCTGTTAGAGAAAAGCTGATGTTGATACTTTTAAAGCATTCATGTCTTTTGATGTTTGAGCTAATAAATGGTAGGTCTGAAATCTCTAGATCCTTGCATAGTGCCTGTTCAACATCTAGCCAGGGCTCAACTAAGAAGGTATGTTTTAACCATTCTGAGATGAACTGAAGCCTGTTGGCTAAGAAGTATTGGTGAAAATTAGGCAGATCTAATCCTCCTCTATCCTTGGTTCTTTGTAGCGTTTTTAAGCTAATACGCGGGGGTTTATCTTTCCAAAGGAATTTGGAAATATATGAATCCAGAGATCTGAACCAATCTTGTGATGGTTTGTTAGGGATCATCAAAAATAAGTAATTTATTTTTGGCAAGATCATCATTTTTATAGTGGCGACCCTTCCCATGAGTGATATGGGTAAAGATTTCCATCTAGTCAGATCGCCTTCTACTTTCTTTAGAAGTGGGATGTGGTTTAGTTTAGTTAAGTCTGAAAGCTTAGGAGAGACATTAATACCTAAATATTTAATATTTCCGGATTGCAGTGGGGCAGAGGAAGAATTATGGAAGGAGCAGTTAATGGGGAGAACTGTAGATTTTGGCCAGTTAATTGAATAATCTGAAACTCTTGAAAACCAGTTTATTAAAGTAATTACCTCAGAGAGGTTGGTTTGTGTGTTTTGCAGAAAAAGCAACACATCATCCGCATAGAGACTGATTTTATGTTCTATGTTCTTACATTTTATGCCCTTAATTGTTGTAGCCTGTCTAAATGCTGCTGCTAGAGGTTCGATAAAAATTGCAAAAAGTGAAGGGGAGAGTGGGCATCCCTGTCTGGTGCCCCTCAGAAGACAGAAGCTGGAGGATGTCTGGTCATTTGTTCTGATACGAGCCGTTGGGGAATTGTATAATATTCTTATCCAGTTTATGAAAGAGTTTCCAAAACCAAATTTGTGTAAAGTTGCGAATAAAAATTTCCAATTAACTCTGTCAAATGCTTTTTCTGCATCTAGAGATAATATTATGGTTTCGATGTTTTTATCGTATGAGTAGTCTATTAAATTAAGTAATCTACGAGTGTTTGTTGAGGAGTGCCGACCTTTTATGAAACCAGTTTGGTCAGGATGAATTAAGAGGGGGGTCATTTTCTCTAATCTCTTTGAGAGAGCTTTGCAGATTATTTTAAGGTCTACATTTAAAAGAGAAATTGGACGATAGCTTGAGGGAAATAAAGGGTCTTTGCCTGGTTTTAGCAGGAGACTAATGTTGGCAGAATTCATATTTGGTGGTAGTCTGCCCTTTTCCTCGATTTCCTGCAACATGCTGTGGAATACTGGTGCCAAAATTGTCCAGAATTCTTTGTAGAATTCTGCAGGGAAGCCGTCTGGACCTGGAGCCTTATTATTGGGCATACTTATCAGGGCTTCCTGGAGTTCACTTGGCGTCAGTGGCGAATCCAGTTCCATTGCTTGACTGTCTAGTAATTTTGGAAGAGTTACGTTGTCAAGAAACAGATCAATTTCATTTTTAGATGGGTTTATTTGTGGTGAGTATAAAGTTTCATAGAAATCCCTAAAAATTTTGTTTATTCTTCCAGGATCATATATTGTGTTCCCCGATAAATCTTTAGCAGCACATATAGTTATTTTTTCTTTATTTATTTTTAGCTGGTTAGCTAGAAATCGACCTGATTTGTTACTGTGTTCAAAATTCTGCAAGCGAAGTCTTTGTATAAGGAATTGTGTTTTTTTATTAATAGTTTCATTTAATTCTAGTTTTGTTGTGCATATTTTGTTCAATGTTTCCTGATCTTGGTGGGACGCGTAGGCTTCTTCTAGTGATTTGATGTTTTTTTCTAATTCCTGAATATTTTTGTTTTCTTCTTTCTTTTTGTGTGATGAGAAAGAAATTATTTTACCTCTCATCACAGCTTTCCCTGCTTCCCATAGAACAGAAGCAGATATTCCGGGAGTGTCATTAAAGTCTAAATATGAAGTCCATTACTTTTTAAAGTATTTAATAAAGTCTTCATCTTTAAGTAGTGATATATTAAATCTCCAGTTTTTACTTGGCGTAGTATTATTCTTGTGCATTAGTGTTAAAGATACAGGAGCATGATCGCTGACAGCTATAGGATGAATCTCAGTGTCTGAAATGTCACACAGCAGTGAGCTGCTGACCAAAAAATAATCCAGACGAGAGTAAGAGTGATGAACATGCGAGAAAAAAGTATATTCCTTACTGGTGGGGTGAAGAGAGCGCCATGCATCGCAAAGACCAAAGTCGTTCATATACTGTTTGATTATATTTGTGGACTGCCAATTACGCTGAGTTCCTGTTGTGTTGAGCCTATCCATTTCTTCATTTAGTCCAAGGTTGAGGTCACCGCCAAGAATGAGTGTGCAATCAAGGTGTTCAGAGAGTGCACTAAAAAAACCGTGGAAGAATGAGGGTTCATCAACATTTGGACCATATATACTAACAATACATAGTTTTTTGTTCAATATTGATAGTTTAATAATTAGAAATCTACCTTCTGGATCTATAACTGTATCGAGTACTGTAAAATTAACATTTTTATGTATTAAAATTGCTACTCCCCGTTGTCTAGAATTATAACCGGCTGCAAACACGTTAGGAAACTCAGGTGTTTTAAGTTCATTTAAACCTGTGACAGGTTTGTGAGTTTCTTGTAATAAAACAACATCTGCCTGTAGTTTTTTAAGCTGGTTAAATATTTTTAACCTCTTTCCTCTGGTGCCAGCTCCATTTACATTCCATGTGACAAACCTCAGCATGCCCTTAATTGTGCGTGTATGTCTAATGATGTATGCTGGGTGTTTCGTTTAGACAGGTGGAGAGAATATGGAAACATCCCTTGTTTGTAAATAGAAAGAGAAAAGAAGTGTGGTGAGAGACTCCATAAGTCTGACTATGTGTGTGAATATTCACTAATATGAACAAGCGTGGCTTGCTTATGTGTCCTGCAAGTCTGTGCGTGCTGTGAGGCTGTTGTGAATGTGCTGCCGTTGAGCTGATGTGTTTGCGTGATCGTGTTGTGAAAATATGGAGAAATAGAGGGTGTTGTTTGTAGGTGAGTGGGGAAGTAGGTGACCACAGCAGTGAAAGACAAGAGAAAGAAAGAAACCACATGAACTGTGAGCAACAACAAAAAAAAAGAAACGAAACGGAAACATTCCAATTAAAGCAATAACGGAGGGTGACGGTGTTATATCTGCTATGACATCATATTGATATTACTAGCTTAAACTCATGTTAAAGGAGAGAGTGTGAATGAATAAGAAAAGAGTGTAGTGGGTTCTTATCTGGAGTGCAGTTAATATAACCACGGTGTGGTGCCGAGGTCGCGGTAAAGCTGTCCGTCCACGTAGAGCCGGTCCACGGCGATGACAGCACGGGAGCCTTTTTGGATGAAGCTACGTCGAACTGGGAACAGGACCTTGCGTCGTTCCAGGATCTCTTTGGGGAACTGGTCGTTCACGCTGAAGTCCGTTCCTTTCAGCTCTCTGCCGCGACTCTTCACCTGTTCCTTCTGTTTGAATTGACTGAATTTGGCCACAATAGGCCGTGGTCTCCCGGTCCGCGACCGCGCGCCCCCCAAGCGATGTACTCTATCGAAGTCGATGTTCTTTACGGTGTCCTCCGGCAGCTTCAGGTGGATTTTAATGAAGTTTTTCACCGTTGCCTCTGCGTCCTCTCCGGCAGTTTCTGGAATACCAGAAAACACAAGATTATCTCTCATGCTACGGGCTTGTAGATCGATAACGGACTCTTTTATTTTTTTATTTTCAATGTTTAGCTGGGTCACGTTATCGGTGAGAGATTTAACCGACTCCCGTAGCGTGGCATTTTCAGCGGCAAGCGTTTCCACCTGCTGCTGGCTGAATTCCAGGGATTCTCTCAGAGATTTAAATTCCCGGTGTAAAATCTCCACCAGGGACAGCCTCGCATCGAAACTGGACAATCGCTTGTCGATTGACTCCAGGATTTCTGCGATGTCTTTGCCGGCAGGCGATGTTGTACCGGGGGAGTCTGCCTGGCGACTTCTCTTCGATGACGGCGTCTCGATTTTGGCCGGGGAAGATGCACTCTGGGCCTTATGCATTACTAAATCTTGAAAACAGCGGTCGATGTAATCTTGGAGAGCGTCTAAACTCTCCCCGTTGCCCTCCAGGGTGTTAGAGATGATAAAACAGATGTTGTTAGTTATATGACAATTGATTAGTATATTTGGTAATACTGAAGCTTGGAAAACCTTTGTTAAACTCTATGCTACCATTTGCTTTTTCTCCGCCAAAATCTCCGGCGTCTGACGTCACCTACAACATCACTTCCGTCACTTACCGTTCCCTTCCGTCACTTACCTCTCCCTTCCAGAGGCTGGGTTTCAGCCCCCAGCCCACTCTGGACCCCTGGAGGTTAAGAAGCCAGCTGAGGACTGCACCCGGCTATCGCTGCCTGAGCTGAGTCAATGCTCTGTGCAGCTGCAGTCTGCTTTGTGTTTGCCAGAGGCCCGTGCGCCTGCTGGTTCTGACCTGTTCCTGCCAGAGGCCCGTGTGCCTGCTGGTTCTGACCTGTTCCTGCCAGAGGCCCGTGCGCCTGCTGGTTCTGACCTGTTCCTGCCAGAGGCCCGTGCGCTTGCTGGTTTTGTCCTGTGTGTTCCAGGGGCCCCGGTGCCCACTGGTCCAGAGACTGTTTTCGCTGGAGGACTCGAGGAGCCCGTCCAGCCTCCTGCTTCGCCAGCTGGAGGGCCCGAGGAGCCCGGCCAGCTTCCTGCCTCGTCAGCTGGAGGGCCCGAGGAGCCCGTCCAGCTTCCTGCCTCGTCAGCTGGAGGTTCAGGGGAACCTAGCCAGCTTCCTGCCTCGTCAGCTGGAGGGCCCGAGGAGCCCGTCCAGCTTCCTGCCTCGTCAGCTGGTTCAGGGGAACCTAGCCAGCTTCCTGCCTCGTCAGCTGGAGGGCCCGAGGAGCCAGTCCAGCTTCCTGCCACGTCAGCTGGAGGTTCAGGGGAACCTAGCCAGCTTCCTGCCTCGTCAGCTGGAGGGCCCGAGGAGCCTGTCCAGCTTCCTGCCTCGTCAGCTGGAGGTTCAGGGGAACCTAGCCAGCTTCCTGCCTCGTCAGCTGGAGGGCCCGAGGAGCCAGTCCAGCTTCCTGCCTCGTCAGCTGGAGGTTCAGGGGAACCTAGCCAGCTTCCTGCCTCGCCAGCTGGAGGGCCCGAGGAGCCCGTCCAGCTTCCTGCCTCGTCAGCTGGAGGTTCAGGGGAACCTAGCCAGCTTCCTGCTTCGTCAGCTGGAGGGCCCGAGGAGCCCGTCCAGCCGCCTGCTGCAGCTTCATCATCTTCGCCTGGCCCGGCTCCAGCATCATCAGCTTCGCCTAGCCCGGCTCCAGCATCATCAGCCTCACCTGGTCCGGCTCTGCTTCTGCCTCGCCTGGTCCAGCCTCTGCTTCTGCCTCGTCTGGTACTGCGGGGGCCACACCACCATCGCGTCCCGGAGTGCCGCCTCGACATCAGCGGTCGTCTGCCGGGCCGCTAGTTGGGCGTCATCGTCGACATGGACGACCTCCCAGACGCCGCCGTTGCCGTCCGCACGGTCGGTCGCCTGAACGGTTTCCCCGTCGCCGCCGCTGCCGTGTGCACGGTCAGCCCCCTGAACTGTTTCCACTTCGCCACCACTGCCTTCCGCGCAGTCGGCTTTTGGATCTGTGTCGCCAACGTGGCCGGCCTCAGAAGATGAATTGTCCTGGTCTTCTGAGTTGTCAGCCTCCGGGCCGGCCTCCTGAACTGTGTTTTGTTCTTGTACTCCAGCATGTGTGTTTTTGTTTTGGACAATTCCCTCGGCTCGCTGGATCTTGTTTTGTTCGGTGTTGGGTTAGGGTTAGAAAGATCACAAGTTTTGTCACAAAGGGAAGAAAGGAAGAAAGAACGATCACAAGCTTTGTCACAAAGGGAAGAAAGAAAGAAAGATCACATGTTTTGTCACAAAGGGAAGGAAGAAAGAAAGATCACAAGTTTTGTCACAAAGGGAAGAAAACAAAACTGTCACATGAATATAGGGCAAATGGCCATCTATAACAGAACATACCACATTCTTAAAACATTACTGAGAAGATATATCTGTTAAATTATTCATCAATGAGTAAAACCGAAACTCTGCTTTTATATATAGAAAATTTTGCTTGACCCACCACAAAATTTAGCAGATTCCACTTTGAAGCCTCCTTTTTTTGTATAGCCAGCACCAAACAGAAATGCCAATGGAGACCAACCCCATCCACATTTTTCAAAGACATGCTCTAACATAACAAACAGTGGTTCAAGGCATTTACATTCAAGAAATGTGAAAAACAGTTTCTGTTTCCTGTTCTGTTTTCTGTTACCAGCTGTCAGCTACTTACAAAAGGATCCTGGTGTTATTTCTCAGAAACAGTTCATAACTTCCCTTCAACTCATTCATGTCACCTAAAAGCTAAACCTGTTTCTCCATCACCTGTTCATCTCTGATGATTCAGTGAGGACATCTGGTTTCATCTTCATGTTTCCCTTTCACCAGATAACGAAACCAATATCATGACCAGCAGCTTTTATGGCTGTGGCTCCAGCAAACATCCGCTGATACTAGAAATTAATATTAAATAAATTCTAACAACAGCTCATCAAGCTGAATAACTCCAGCTTGTGTCTTTTTCGATTCTAGCTCGAGCACGGGACAAACTATTCCTTTTCAGCTCAATATGTAATATTTTCGCTGAATACGGGACGATTCCATTTTTTAAGGGACGGTTGGCAACTCTAATAACTAACCTTATGAATAAAATAAAGTTCACTATCAGTAACATCATAGCACCCACTCAGCTGTATAGAAACTCCGTCATGCTAGCTAGTACCCAGTACGAGTTAGTAACTGACTATAAAAAGGCAGCACAACAAAAATAAACTACACATAAACTTGGTTTATATCTGAAAAAAAAAAAATCATCAGCCCATAAACATGAAAAATTATCATCGGCCCACCGGGCAAGTGCCCGGTATGCCCAATGGCCAGTTCAGCTATGGTTGTGCCATCAGTTAACCCAGCTGGCACGGGTTGCTGACCCCTGCTGTAGTGTCTTCTGTGTTTACGTTCACCTTCCCATGTGTATGCGTTTCTCTCTCGCCCCTCTGCATGTCTTAGGTTGGCATCTTTATGTTTCCTTTTTTATTTTGACAGACTTGTGTTCCATGTTCAATGTTTTTAGTTTTGCTTCCCCTGTGGCGTCAAGTTCATTTGTATCAGCTGTGTTCCCCATGTGTTTCTGGTCATTGGTTATTTTCACACCATGTCTCCAGGTTTCCACACTGGTTTTCATGTTTAAAGTTGTCACGTTTATTATCTAGTTTTCCCAGTTTAGGTTCAGTTTAGTGTCAGATTCTTTTGCCTCACCCACAATAAACAGTTCTTCTCGTTAAGATTTCTGTTGTGTCCACATTTCATTTGTCTGCATTTGTTATACTACTCTCCACACCATCTGCCAGAGCAGACTGTGCCATGGCCTCATGACATCATTAAAATGTAAAAAGTGGCATACAGTTTTAAGTCCAAACTTTTAACACAAGTTGAAATGGAGACTCATAGCTGCAGCTGAGGGTAAATAACAGTCACCTTCATTCCATTTCCAGAGTGTGCTCTGGCACAATCATATGCATTGGTTGCTAAAGAAAACAAGAAATAAGAGCCACCCCTGATCACTAGGTAACATAGATCAGATTATCATCATCATCATCATCATCGTTTATTTGTATAGCACTTTACGAACACACCAGGCAGACCAAAGTGCTGAACAACACAGATCAAAACAACAACCAAATTAAAAATACCATAAAACCATTACATACAATAAAATAAATAAGAAGGTGTCAGTTTCCTACAGAGTTAAAAGCCAGGGAATAAAAATAGGTTTTCAATCTGGACTTAAAGACCTGCACTGTCTAATTTGGAGGGGAAGGTTATTCCAGAGCATCGGAGCCGCAATTGAAAAGGCACGGTCTCCTCAGCATTTCAGCCGCGACTTAGGGACCGACAGCAGCAACTGCTCAGCTGAACGGAGCGAGTGAGGAGGAACATGTGGCTTCAGCAAATCAGATAAATAGACAGGAGCCAGACCATTTAAAGATTTAAAAACCAATAAAAGGACTTTAAAAAGGACTTCACTAAAATCTTCAACCTTTCCTTGTCATCAAACACCGTCCCGCCCTGCCTCAAAACCTCCACCATCATCCCCATCGCCAAGAAGACAGCTGTGGCCAGCCCAAATGACTACAGGCCTGTTGCACTTACGCCTGTAGTGATGAAGTGCTTTGAGAGACTGGTCTGTCAGCACATCAGGGCCGGTCTGCCTCCCACTCTGGACCCCCACCAATTTGCCTACAGGACAAATCGTTCCACCGAGGACGCTATCACCATAGCGCTCCACACTGCGCTGAGTCACCTGGAGCACCGAGGAAGCTATGTGAGAATGCTCTTTCTGGACTTCAGCTCAGCATTCAATCATATCATCCCGGAGATCCTGGTCCAGAAACTGTCTCACCTGGGACTCTCCACCCCCATCTGCCTCTGGATCAAGGACTTCCTGACAAATAGACCACAGTCTGTCAGACTCGGCCCCCACCGGTCCAGCACCATCACACTCAGCACCGGGTCTCCACAAGGATGTGTTTTGAGTCCCCTCCTGTTTACGCTCTACACATCCGACTGCTCCCCTACCCATCTCTCAAACACCATCATAAAGTTTGCAGATGACACCACAGTGGTTGGACTCATCTCAAGGGGGGATGAGTCGGACTACAGAGATGAGGTCAACAGACTGACTGAGTGGTGTTCAGTTAACAACCTCCAACTGAACACCACGAAAACTAAAGAACTTATCTTGGACTTCAGGAAGGGCAGAGCAGACCCGGCCCCACTTTACATTCACGGGAGCTGTGTGGAGAGGGTACACTCCATGAGGTTTCTGGGCGTGCAGATATCTGATGACCTCTCCTGGACTGCAAATACTACAGCGGTGGTTAAAAAGGCCCAGCAGCGTCTCCACTTTCTGAGAGTGCTCAGGAGGAACAACCTGGAGGAGAGGCTGCTGGTGACATTTTACAGAGCCACCATAGAGAGCATCCTAACGTACGGCATAACAACATGGTATGCAGGGTGCTCAGCTGCAGACAGGAAAGTACTGCAGAGGGTCATCAACACAGCCCAGAAGATCACTGGCTGCTCTCTGCCCAGCCTGGAGGTCACTGCAAACTCTCGGTACCTCAGCAGAGCTGGCAATATCATCAAGGACCACTCTCACCCCAGCAACCAACTGTTTGAACTATTACCGTCAGGCCGACGGTACAGGTCACATAAAACCAGGACAAACAGATTCAGGGATAGCTTCTTTCCCAGAGCTATCACCGTAGTAAATAAGCACAAAAACAATTGAACCTATTCCATACCGTCACTGTCATTATATTATGCTGCTATTCATACTGTCATCATATTAATGCTGCTATCCTGTATATATTGTACATACTATTGTTTGAGTACTTACGATTGTTTTGTTTTTTTTTGTACTTTTTATATTTTACATTTATATTTATTATTGAAACTTGCACCAAGGGAGTGGCACTCCAATTTCGTTGTACTCTGTACAATGACAATAAAGGCTATTCTATTCTATTCTATTCTATTCTATTCTATTCTATTCTATTCTAAAACGAATCCTAAATTCAATGGGAAGCCAATGCAAGGAAGCCAGAACCGGAGTGATGTGATCGAATTTCCTACTACCAGTTAAAAATCGCGCCGCCGCATTTTGCACTAACTGCAGGCGTGACAAGGTGCCCGACCCGACCCCTATTAAAAGGGAATTACAATAGTCCAGACGTGAGGTGATAAAAGCATGAATAAGAGTTTCCAAATTGGGTTTGGAAAGGAAAAGCTTAACCTTCGACAGGCGTCTGAGGTGATAAAAAGCTGATTTCACCACCCCATTTACATGACCTTCAAAAGTAAGCGCAGAATCAAGTTTAACACCAAGATTAGTGATTGAACTTTTCAGATGAGAGGTCAAATCACCAAAATCAACATCTGGAGAATCAGTAGAACGATGCGGGCCATATAAAATTTGCTTCAGTTTTGCGACCATTAAAATTCAAAAAATGATTTGCCATCCATAATTTAATATCGCTAAGACAGTCAAGCAGTGATTGACCTGGGGAGGTATCCAAATGACTAAAAGGTAAGTAAAGCTGACAGTCATCGGCATACAAATGAAATGACACTCCGTGTTTACGAAAAATCGCACCAAGGGGGAGTAAATACAGCGAGAAAAATAATGGCCCAAGGCTAGATCCCTGGGGCACACCCCAAAGCAGAGGGGCCACAGAGGAAGCGGCCAGCTCCAGCTTGACACAAAAACTCCTTTTGGAAAGATATGATTTTATCCATGACAATGCCAGATCAGAAATTCCCACACAGTGATGTAAGCGGGAGATCAGCAGGTCGTGGTCCACTGTGTCAAATGCAGCTGTCATATTCAATAACACAAGCACAGCATATTTACCACGATCAGTAGCAACAAGGTTGTCATTCATAACTTTAACAAGAGCTGTCTCCGTACTGTGAAAGGGCTTAAAACCAGATTTCAGACAATTGCGAGTCGCTCAAATAATCCAACAGTTGGGTATGTACAATCCTCTCCAAGATCTTGCTTAAAAAGGGAAGTTTGGAGATAGGTCTAAAATTTGACATAGTAGAACTATCAAGGCCAGGTTTCTTAAGTAAGGGGTGTATGACTGCATGTTTAAACGCACTAGGAACTTGACCGGTTGGTTAACAGACTAGTATTGATAATTTTCAGGATATAAGGTCCAATGATGGGAAATACTTTTTGGAGAAAACGGGGAGTAACAACATCATTCGGGGAGCCACAGGGCTTAGCATGTAGCACCAACTCCTCTAAGTCACGCAGAGAAATCAGTGCAAAAGCAGGGAATAGGCTTGAGCAAGGAGCATGCATGGCCGGATCGACAATAGGTGGAATCAGAGGCCTCAGGCTAGCCTCAGAGGACGGCAAAAGGTTGTAACCCTCCAAGTTAAGTACAGAATTAATCGTATTGTATAAAACACAAGGGTTGTGAGAGTTGGCCGAAATAAGTTGGGAAAAGTAGGAGTGTTTATCGGCCTTAACTGCCCTCTGATAAGTTTTCCAACTAATCTTTAGGGCTTCCAGGGTGTTACATCCCCCAGGAGGATGTCTCTTCTCCCTATTAACCCTTTGTTTTGTCCAGGCTCCACCTCCTCTGTCCTGATTGGATGTTGCGCAGAGTCCGGCTAATTGGTAATCAGCAGAGCACTACTTAAGGCCTGTGGAGCTGTGCTTCTGTGCCCTCTGGCCATTTTGGTTGCCATACTTGTGCAGGCTTGCATGCCTTTGTATTTTGTGTGAGCATTGTTGTTTCATGTTCAGACTGCTTGTAGGGGAGAGCTGCCTTTTGTTTTGACACCCTGTTTTCTCCTGTTTATGTGTTGTTAGGTAGGTTATGGTTATAGGTTGTATATTTTGTTTCCTTGGAGTTAGGTAAGTTTCTTTTATTTCTACGTCAGGGATGTTTTGTTTGTTATGTTGGCCTTGGCTCTCCCTGACGTTACACCTCGGTCTGAACCCCATCACCAGTGTTAAATAAACCTTTTAAAATTACCATCTTGGCTCCTCCTTCTCTATCCACATTTATGTTCGTCCCTTCAACCCCCTAGACTAGCCAGGGGACGTAACACAGGGAGACATGCAATCTGTCTTTTTTCCACTGTCTTTCACATTTCCTACATTGTCTTCTAATAGCTCGGGTACGCTCTGTTAACCAAGGACTAGTCTTAGATTTACATTTTCTTAGTCTCAAAGGGGCAACAACATCAAGCACAGATTTACAAGCAAAGTCAAAATACAAAAGTAGGTCATCTGCAGTGGGCAACTCAGGGGCATAAGACATAAATTTGTCAAACAGTATAGAAAACCGTTCATCAGAATCCGAGCCAAAGGCACGATAACATCGAGCAGGTGCAGCCTGATTTGCAAAAGCGTTAGAAAGAGCAATATCAAATAAGATAGGCATATGATCAGAAAATACTTCATCTTCAACCCGTACATTGCAAACAGATAAACCATGAGATAAAACTAAGTCCAGTGTGTGACCACGTTCTTGAGTGGCACCACTAACAAATTGGACAAAATTAAAAGAGTTCACTAAGTCCAGAAAGTCCTTGGCCAGGGGCTTCCCCCCTTCTGATAAGAACACCTTGTTATATTTCAGCGGGCGATAAACAATCGCACATAACAACGAAGGCAAGTGGCCCAGTTTACATAAACAGAGTTCAAAACTGGTGTAGCGAGACGAAGGGAAAAGCTGCTTCAAGTCCAAGTGAGCCTTAAAAACAACAGCAAGCCCTCCTCCGCGACCAGAAGCTCTCGGAACATTAAAAAAGGTACAGTCAGCGGGTACTAGTTCAATGAAAGCGCTTAACTCACTGGGAGAAATCCAGGTTTCAGTCAGGAAGAGTAAATCCAGAACACGAGATGGAAAAAAAATCCTTCAATATGAAGGTCTTGTTGGCCACCGACCTGGTATTTATTAGACCCAGCCTGAGAGGGACTGGGTCCAAAACTTCCGAGGTATTAGCAACCAGATCCACCGGTCGAAGATTTTTCTTGTCAACTCCGCGCCAGCGCATATGCCGTAGAGGAGAGAGTTTTGCTGGACCATTTTCGAAAGACCCAACAACAGCGGCGGATGCAGCGGAGCTCATGGGGAAAATGAGAAATCCAGGTTTTCAGCTTCACAAGACGACCTCCACGGTTACCCCGTCTCCTGCGTCGCTTCCGCAGATCCGGTGACGGTGGTAGGGAACGCCAGTACGGTGGTATTGGTTCCAGTTAGGGAGGAAAAAATCCTTGGCTGTCATATTCAGGCCGGTCAGACATCCGGATGGATAAACCTATTTCCAATAATGTCTGGCGATCATAGGAAAAAGTACAACACACATGTAACACAAAGTTAACTAAAAACAATAAAACAAAACAAATAAAGGAGAGCGATAGACGGCGTGCCGAACACACAGGCGCCATCTTGAAATTAACCTCAGTTGGTCTTAAAAAAATTAGAGAGAGAGAAATGCAGAAAGAAAAGCACAAACGGAAATAAATGAACATATAACTAAAAGAAATTGTGCTTTATTTTATTTCCAAAGCATGCTTTGTTATTATTACAAGGATTCATTTTTATCACCTACTCAGTATTAAATAAATCCCATGCATTTGGATACATGTAAATGTATATATTATATCTATAAAAAAAATAATGTTCAATGTTCTGGACAAAATTGACATAATTGTCCATCATGTCAACAAACAAAGAAGTCTTACATACTTGTCCCAAGTCAGCTTCAACAAGACTCTATTGCCTTTTTTTTATGGACTTCCGTTTAACAGTGATTTGTTAACACAATGTAAATCTCCAAAAAGCTATTGAGTCTTGTTGAAGCATCATATGTTCTTTTGTTTATTTTTGTTTTATTCGGGACTTTAATGAAAAGTAAAGAGAAGGAGTCCAAGCAGCAGATGGATCATTCCCAGTCTGATAGAACAAGCATCACTTTTGGTGGTAGAGGCAGTGGTTGCAGTTGATGTAGCAGTTATAGCTGTAATGGCGGCGGAGGTTGTAGTTGGGGTAGTGGTTGTAATCGTAGTTGGGGTAGTGGTTGTAGTTGTAGTTGGGACGGTGGTTGTAGTTGTGGCGGTGGTTGTAGTTGTGGTGGTGGTTGTAGTTGCGGGGGTGGTAGTAGTTGCGGGGGTGGTTGTAGTTGTTGTTAGGGTGGTGGTTGAAGTTGCGGCGGTGGTTGTGGTTGTAGTTGGGATGGTGGTTGTAGTTGCGGCGGTGGTTGTTGTTGGGGCAGTGGTGGTGGTTGTTGTTGGGGCAGTGGTGGTGGTTGTAGTTGGGGCAGTGGTGGTGGTTGTGGTCGCGGCAGTGGTTGTAGTTGTGGCGGTGGTTGTAGCTGGGACAGTGGTTGTGGTTGTTGTTGGGGTGGTGGTTGTAGATGCAGCGGTGGTTGTGGTTGTAGTTGCAGCGGTGGTTGTAGTTGTGGGCATGGTTGTGGTTGATGTAGCAGTTGTAGCATTTGTAGCTGTAATGGCGGCGGTGGTTGTAGTTGGGGGAGTGGTTGTGGGTGTAGTTTTACTGGTTGTAGTTGGGGGGATTGTTGTAGTGGTGGTTGTAGTTGTGGCAGTGGTTGTAGATGTTGTTGGGGTGGTGGTTGCAGTTCCGGCGGTGGTTGTGGTTGTAGTTGCTGCGGTGGTTGTAGTTGTGGCAGTGGTTGTAGTTGTAGTTGTGGCGGTGGTTGTAGTTGTAGTTGGGGTGGTGGTTGTAGTTGTGGCAGTGGTTGTAGTTGTAGTTGTGATGGTGGTTGTAGTTGGGGTGGTGGTTGTAGTTGTAGTTGGGGGGATGGTTGTAGTTGGGGCGGCAGTTGTAGTTGGTGCTGCAGAACAGGCAACACCTGATACTGTACCAATGCTCTGCATGAAAGGTAGAGAACCCAGGCTTGAAGCAGCTGCACACAGGTTTGCAGATGCGCAACCGTAACCTGGATACGTGCTGGTGCTGCTTTTGACTGCAGATGAAAAAGAAGAATTTCAGGAAATGTTTTAAATTGGCTACTTTCCAGGAAGCTTAATATATTTCATGCAAAAAACAACTTAACAGCTTTTTAAAACATTTATGTGTTTGTCTGACTTCCAGGCTTGAAATTTAAAATCTTATTACAGTAACTTTCACACCCAAGGATAACATTTAGTATAAATTAGGGTAAAAGTTTCCGCTCTTTTTATATGTCAGATGTATTACAAAAGAATTTGAAATCATCTTTGATAGAAAACCGATGACACAACTGATACAACATAAAGACTCACTGATTGATTGGAAGCATTGGTTCTCCACTCCCTGACACTGTAATGTGGAGGAGCACTGACCAGTGGAAGGGTCACAAAAGTTGCATACCCCACCATTATTTGACTGAGAAGCAGGATCTGAAACAGAAAAGAAGATGATTTCATTTCAGAACAGAGACCCTTAGAACATCAGATTATTGTCTTTATCTCTTTATATTATTCTTTTGTCTTCAATGAGCAACATAGTATTTAACTTACTTGGCAGAGTTGCTGAGTTGCAGTTATCTGTGTTGCAGCATTGAGCAGAAGCAAGAGCACTTTGAAAACCCAGGTCGACTGAAAATGTCTGAGAAGTTACGGCTGGACACAGGGAGGAAGATGCACATGCCTTGTAGATTTGTGTTGTCGTAGTTCCAGATAAAGTAGCTACAAAGGCAAAGTTATGGGCAGAAATCTGTGCCATCAGAAACTGAATTTGAATAAGTTAAATTTGAATTTGAATTGCTCCAATTGAATCTGAATTGTAACTTGAATAAATGCTTTTGAAAACTGAATTTGAATTAGTCTAATTTGAAATTGAATTTATGGTTTGAAAATGATCATCACTAAATTGAAATTGAATTTTATATTTTGAAAATGAATTGATTTGCTTTGAAACTGCATTTTATCCTTTAAAAATTCAGCTCTCGAATAATTTCAGTTTCACTTCTCACCATTCAGTTTCAGGTCTACAATTCAATTTCAGGTCCAAAATTCAGTTTTTTGGAACTTACATCCGGTTCCGGTTCAAGCGCAGATTAATAGAACTACGTTTTACTAGCGGACCGAAAGTGTTACTGACGGGAATCTACAGCGTCTTGAGCTGAATTAAGACTTCAGAAGTCATTTGTCATGTCGAATGACCAGCGGATAAACTCTCAGGTTGGTAATAAATGTATTACATGTATAAAAACAAGCGTCGTGTTAACAAATGATAGCCGTAAGGTAACTTTTATGCTTATTGTAGCTGTTATGTCACGAGTTGCTCTGAGGATCCACTCGCAGGACTCCGGAGTTGTGTTTTAACAGAGACGGTTTATTTACAAGATCTTCACCAAGTGTATTTACAGACAGTGCGAGGACAGTGCTATATACAAGATGTGAGAGGCAGGGTTCCAGGGCTCCAGGGAAAACAAGGGAATCACACACGCGCTCACGCAACCTCTCTCCGCTAGTGACCAGTCACCCCTTACACACTCCACACGGGGAAACACGGGGACGGGTCCGGGGAATCTAGAACAGAGAGACACACGTTAACTTTCTGAGACGGAAGTGTGGGAAACTAGGGCTCGACGTGTACTGACTAGAGTCTTCACAACAATCCAGCGTTGAACAGCTGATCTCCTCCTTCTAATATACCAGCTGGTCTGATGAGGCCCAGGTGTGCATGATCCAGGAAGGCGTGGACCGAGGGCGTGAACCCGCCATGAGTTCCGCCCCGGCAAAACAGGGGAGAGGGAGAGAGAGAGAGAGAGGAAAAAGAGAAGAGAAGGGGGGCTAGGAGTGGAGAGACGCTGATCAGCGCCTTGCCGATCCCGCAGGTCGTGACATGTTAGCTAAAAACGCTAATTTAGCGTAGTTTGCCCTGAATTCAGCTTTGACAAACAAATATGATCGACTGTTTTTAGTAGAATTCCAAAGTTG
Source organism: Rhamphochromis longiceps (assembly GCF_057381845.1). Taxonomy (NCBI): domain Eukaryota; kingdom Metazoa; phylum Chordata; class Actinopteri; order Cichliformes; family Cichlidae; genus Rhamphochromis; species Rhamphochromis longiceps. The sequence goes on along the minus strand of NC_140573.1, from coordinate 16,147,667 downwards.
TCATCTTGTACCCTCTCAGAGTACCCCCTCTGTATGCTTGCAGAGACCCCTACAGTAGGGAAACATGCAAAACAGTGTCCAAACCTTTGTATTTTAGCTTTATTTATGTCTTACACAGCATCCCAACTCTTTAGCTAACTTAATAACTTTAGCTAAAGCGAATAGTTAGTCTAATTCATTAGTGCAGCATTACTGGATCACCTCTGTTTGAAGTGATATAATATGATATACAACTATCACTGAAACAGCAAACTTTGTAAATAAGCAAACAACACTTCTCATTCTCTAAACGTTTGGCCACAGCTGTAGATTACACTATCAGTGCTTGTTCACTCTTGACAATAATTACATTTCAAAATTTACTTTGTGCATTTACAGGTAAACAATATCTAATATTTTATCTAAATGACTGCTTTGTCTTTGAAAAGGGTGAAGAGCCTGAGGCCGGTGACAGTCCAGTTCTACTCTAAGTACAGCCTTACAGTGGCTCACAGGACAAGGCCACATTCCTGTCCTGCCAGAAGAGAAGAGAAACTTCAGAGTCTTCATGCAGTTCAACCACACCTGTCATATTCCATATGACAGGGGTCTCAAACTCCAGTTCTCAAGGGTCAAAGTGTCATGCAACTTTTCCATGCCCTCGAGGACTGGAGTTTGAGACCCCTGCCGTATAGTGTTCATGCAGTTTTCTACCCCACAGTTACAGCATGTCTGACTGCCTGTTCAGCATATGCAAAAATATATGATGACTTTAAGCATGTGATGACTAAGGCCTTCCATTATGGTGTTTGTCATCACATGTCACAGACATCTGGATGATCATTTGGAATAAACTAAAAACTAAAAACTTGTTACTTCATCTTTTATCTTTATTATTATCATTGTTCTTATTTTACATTTTTCATTGTTAGGCATTAGGTTTATTTGTAGTAGTCCTTTCCAACTTCTTTCCCTCTTCCATGTTACTGTGTCAGCTTGTCAGCATCTATTTGGGTTTGGAAGTGGAACAGAAAGTAAGGAAATCCAAAGTGCCATTAAAACCAGGAGAGGTTCTTATATTTCAGAAGAAGGGATTAATTCAAAAGAAATGACCTCAATGCCATATTTTATTTAGGAACCCTAGAGAGCACTTTGCAAAATAACACATTCTTATAATTTCACCCTCAGATGAGCCAAGCTACAACTGTCAGGGAAGGTGATGTAGGTACAGAGCATATGAGAGTGGTTAAGTTAATGTCTCTTGTCTAGATGAAGGCACAAGAGGGATCAATGGCAAGGCGTAGAGATTCAGTATCTTCAGTGGACACTCCATTTCTGGCACAAAACACCTGTAAAAGATGGTCGATTTAGGAGGTGACCCGACAACTTCAGCCTGTCAAACATAGTAATGGAGCAGTATGCTTTTAAAAAAAAAATCTAATTAAGCATGCACTCAGTACCCTAAGAATTATTATGGTAGTTAAACACAGTGATAGTTGTATATCATATTATATCACTTCAAACAGAGGTGATCCAGTAATGCGGCACTAATGAATTAGACTAACTATTCACTTTAGCTAAAGTTATTAAGTTAGCTAAAGAGTTGGGATGCTGTGAAAGACATAAATAAAGCTAAAATACAAAGGTTTGGACACTGTTTTGCATGTTTCCCTACTGTAGGGGTCTCTGCAAGCATACAGAGGGGGTAATCTGAGAGGGTACAAGATGACAACTTTGGAATTCTACTAAAAACAGTCGATCATATTTGTTTGTCAAAGCTGAATTCAGGGCAAACTACGCTAAATTAGCGTTTTTAGCTAACAGCTACAATAAGCATAAAAGTTACCTTACGGCTATCATTTGTTAACACGACGCTTGTTTTTATACATGTAATACATTTATTACCAACCTGAGAGTTTATCCGCTGGTCATTCGACATGACGAATGACTTCTGAAGTCTTAATTCAGCTCAAGACGCTTTAGATTCCCGTCAGTAACACTTTCGGTCCGCTAGTAAAACGTAGTTCTATTAATCTGCGCTTGAACCGGAACCGGATGTAAGTTCCAAAAAACTGAATTTTGGAACTGAAATTGAATTGTAGAACTGAAACTGAATGGTGAGAAGTGAAACTGAAATTATTCGAGAGCTGAATTTTTAAAGGATAAAATGCAGTTTCAAAGCAAATCAATTCATTTTCAAAATATAAAATTCAATTTCAATTTAGACTAATTCAAATTCAGTTTTCAAAAGCATTTATTCAAGTTACAATTCAGATTCAATCGGAGCAATTCAAATTCAAATTTAACTTATTCAAATTCAGTTTCTGATGGCACAGATTTCTGCCCATACAAAGTGCAGCTGGTTAATGTTGATGGAACACAAATAGCTTCACATTGGATGTAATTTAGTGAAAATATGAAATATGATATGAAGAAAACATTACCTTGAATGGTAGCTGTAACACACATTGGTTCCGATGAGGAACATGTATTTGCTACTGTGGTTGAACACGTCAAATCTGTTCAGATTTGACACAGAAGGGCTCCAGCTGCAATCAGGAGAGAAATACAGAAATGATGATCACAATTTAAATATATAGCAAATATGAGATGTTTTGAAAGTTCATATTGGGTTACAGCAGGTTACAGTAGAGTCAATACAGCTCACTAACTTTGGAAAAAAAATACAATGTTAGATTTAAAAAAAGATTTAACCTCCTAAGACATGCATTTTTAATTTCTCTTTGATATTTGGGCATATTGGGGCCCGGTGAATGTAAAAACAAAGAATTACCAGATTTTTTTTTTAACCATATTTTTGTTTTTAAGAAAAATAAGAGCCACATATGAGGATATTCGTTTAAAATTTTAAAAGAACAGTAGCAGTATAATGTCCTCGTAAGTGGATATCAGGCCCATGTAGAGCAAAATTGAGTATTTTAGTCTAAATAACCCAAAATGTGATGTCCACATATGTGGACGCCAGGTCCTAGGAGGTTACAGCTTTAAATTAGACTCCCTTCTACCTGCAGGTGAAATGAGTGTAGTTACCTGTGGTGGAGAGTGCCCAGAGATGAAACAGAGAAAACAGCAGCTTCATTGTGATGAACAGGTCAGTTCTGCAGATTAGTTTGCCTGGGCTGTGATACTGAAGCTGAGGAGCAGCACTGCACTTTATATACTGAACAGGTGACATCAGGTTTGGGTGTGTTTACATTTTTACAGCATGATCATTCATACATTCAACTCTTCTTTTGTCAAATCACTATGTCAGAGCACCTTACCACACCTGTTTTCTTCAAATCAACAAGTATCCAGGCATCAAAACAAACAAAGTAAGTTGTTTTTTAATTTTTTAACCTTTTAATAAATGAGAATGACCTCGTGCCTAGCATCATTAAACTGTCATCTTTCATTTTTATTGTGAAACCATGATTGAATTTTTGTTGATACAATTTAATTTGTTTATAACAGTTGACACTTTCAAATAAAATCAGGATCAAATGCAAGGGCGATTCTAGGATCAGAGCTTTGGGGATGCTGAGCACCCAGAGAGCTGTCCAGCCAAGCAAGATAAACTACTTGTCACGATGAGACTTCTTCCCTGTCTCTGTCAGTCCCTGCATCCTTAAATGTCTCCAGTTGCCCCGAGTTCTCTCTGACTGTCTCCTTGGTGCATTTAAGCCCCTGTTCCCGTCCTCGTCGTCTGTTGTCTTCGTCTCCGTTATCAGTCATCATAATTTTACCATCTCTGTGCTCGTCTGCAAATTTCTTCATTAAATCATAAGAATCTTAAATTCATTAAGTCTCTATGTGCCTGGGTCCTCGTCACAAAACACGACATCACTGTTTTGTACATTTTAACACAATTTAATCCCCACATTTGTGAAAGAAAAGCAAAACACTTTTTTTTTTGAAAAGTTTGTAACAAAACCATCAAATCTGATAAAGGTTATTTAAATGCTGCAAAAGGCTACTACTGCAAAAGAAGAATTGATTGGAATAAAAAAAAATACATATCCTAACCTTAATTACTGGGGGAGAATAATGCATGGTGCTCATAGTGAGTAAACAGTAAAACTGACTGCATTTTTTTGAACAGAGATTCACTTTTATTGTGTATGTACAATATAATACAGATACATAAAAAATACACTCCAAAAATAGAAGAGTCCTGATGATGTACAAATGTACAAAATATTAATTAAAAAAATTATAAAAAATTGAGGCAACTTTGCCTAGGGTACAATGTATACTATGTAAAAAAGCTACTACTACTGCAGCTATTACTATGGCTCTATGGCAGATTTTTTATTTTAGTTTAACCTCCGTCGCCTCACCTTGAGGCAAATCACTTTTGGTGGTCACATCTCTCAAGCAGTTTAACAGTTTCTGTTTTGCCTGTCACTAGTCCCTGTCTGTTTTCTTACCTGGTTCTTCCTGACCTTGTACTTTCTCCTCACGTTCCTCTCTTTCCTCTCTCCTTCTTTGGACTGACAATCATACACAAATAGATTGTATTCAATTAGATGAAAAAAATTACATTAATATGCAAAAAATACTATTAAGATCACTAATAAAAAAGTTCTCTCTTAGTGTACTTTCAACTAAAAGGCAAATTTTCAAATCACTTGTACATATGACAAAATAAGCAGCTTCTCTCATTCCATTTCAAACAGGACAGTGGTAACAACACTACGCTACAATAAGTTTTAGATTTCAAATAGGCTGTATAAATCTCAATGGAAGCAACAGGACGGTCAAATGTAGCTGATTTTACTACAGAGTAAGACGGATTGTAGGGTAGCAAATATCGTCGGAAAACACGTTTTCAACACTGCAGGTTACCTGGATGTAATGTTTTTCAGCTAAAAAGAAACATGGTCTGACTCCTACCTAACTATATAAAGAGCAACTGAAGGTTAAATGCAGCTAACATGTCCTGTTTTAAGCCAGGCACTTACACCTCCGCTCCGCTGCATCTCAGCCACTATCGCTCTGGAAGAAAGGGCGCTAGAGTCAGAGCAGGGGAGAGGCGAGCTGGAACAAACCATTTTAATATATTTTAACAACAAACCTTTTGTTGTTAAAATATTACGTCTCAACCAGGTACTGTATGATTTTTGTATTTTTATTAGTGTGTCACACAAACAGCAAATATTGTCAAAAAAAGTATGAAATCTTCAGGGGTGCTTTGATTCACCCCCGATTCATTTTTTGGGGTGTTGAAGCACCCCCAAAAATGGGCATAAAACGCCCCTGATCAAATTTTTCGAACCAAACCTGGAATGACTTTTCTACAACGAATGAAGGCCGAACCTAAATGTTTAACATTAGGTATTGTCCACTACATATATATGGAACGCCAGGACTGCCATAATGAATTAATTAAATACACCATTAAATAATTAATTAAATGTGTCAATAATTAATTAAAATTGGAATTAATTAATTAAATAAATAGTTATGACACATGTAATTAATTAATTATTGACACATTTAATTAATTATTTATGTATTTCACATTTTAATTAATTATTGACACATTTAATTAATTAATTATTGACACATTTAATTAATTATTTATGTATTTCACATTTTAATTAATTATTGACACATTTAATTAATTATTGACACATTTAATTAATTATTTAATGATATATTTATTTATTTCATTTTGGCAGTCCTGGCGCCTGGCTCTCGTCATGAAATAATTTTATCTGTCAGCCTCACCCATCAAACTCAGGGGGCGGGGTTAACGCTGCCCATGCAGCTTCTCTAACATTTGATTGGTTGCCGTGCAAAGTAAGTCAAAACAGGTCGATCCTAGATAATCGATTGCTTGTGTAGACTTGGGGCAGCCAGTTATCCCAGAATGCAGATCAAATCACAAGCAGCAATGGTGGTGGTGTAGTTTTAAAATACCCCGTTTTTCTGTCACCAGCTACACTTTTAACAGTGTTTTAGCTGCGAATGTCGCGCCGTATGTCTGGTCAGGTTGTCAACATAGAACATGCTTGCAAAAGTGCTCAGATGTTTTCAGAGATTTCACTAGCTCTGCTAACAGTTAGCATGCAGAGTGCACCGAGGGGGTACATTAACCGGTTTGTTTACATATTCCACTCTCCGTGTTCCACATGTTGCATTCGCAGATTCTCATTTTCACCGAACGATCGTCTCTTTCCGCCTGGTCTTGTGTCTCTGTGCTTCTGTAACATAAAGAACGAGCTGACATTTTTCTCACGAAACCAGCGATCAGCTCAGCAGACCCTCAGTTTACCTGCATGCATCCTCCTCGTCATCTGTCAGCTGTTTAACACCTGCTGCTAATTCAAGAAACACGCCTAGTTACCTGGTGATAGTCACAGTTTAACTGGGCAGCCGGTGCTCGATATAACGCAATGTCAGCGCATTTTTCTGCACAAGATAAGTAAATATAGTATTTTCCCCGAGCGCAGAGCTGCTGGAGCTTGTTTCCTTACAGAGCACTTTATAGGCGAGCCAGCTTTATCAGCGGCTGATGTCCAATCACCAGCACACAGCTTTGAAACCTCAGCTGAGTTTTAGCTCTCAGTGGTTAAACGCTGGACTTCATTCACTCAGGTTCTGTCTGTCGGGTCACGTTTACTTCGCTGTTTTATTTACAACTGAGCAAATCGGTTTGGCTGAGGTTAAAGTTACGTTTCATAACTGCATAGTTTCACAGACGTTTAATGGTTCACTGGCACATGTGTTAGACTGAACTATCATCTAAATATCATCTGTTTTTTAATAGTTATTCAACTGTATTCTAAGCACCAGCTGTCTGTTAGAATGTGATTTTTTTTCTCTCTCTGTTGGCAGAGGTATAAAAATGCGCAGGAAAATCTGACATGCATGGCAAACTTCACCGACGATATTTAGGGAGGAATAAACACACATCAAACATAAATGAACCATTTGCCTGTCTCCATAATTGAGAGCATTTTCTCTTCTTATGTCAACACTCTCTCTCTCTCTCTCTCTTTTTTTTTTTTTTTTTTTTTGCTTTTTCGGTCATGTTATGTTTACCTGTCAAAGGCTTGTTACAAACTATGAAACACATTGTGCAGACTTCTGGATGTTAGAAGAAAACGAATACTGCTCATGAATGAGACTAAAGGCAGGAAGGTGTCCTTTAAAACTAAACATGTTAATAGGACCTCCCTGTTTATATCATAGTTTATGATATAGCACGTGTATTTCAGTAATAGCCTGCTGAGGCCACTATACGTGCTGGCCTCATATCAAATGTGAAGGCAGACTGAGTCTATGTTTGACGTTTTTTATATCTAATCTTCCTTTTCAAACATTTAAACAGCAGCGAGTCTGCAGCTGAGGGAATACAAATTCAAATTGTCGGAACAGGTTTGCTCGTTTCTTGGATTCATTTGGTGATTTATTAAATGTATAACTGTTATTCTAATCTGCTGCTGAGTCTCTTACACTTTTCTTTATGCTGTATATTTTCACGTCTCTGGAATAGTTGGCAGTTAGATAGTCAGCTGGGAAACTTTGTGTTAACTCATGGAGCTGAGGATATCGTGGATATGCTGACCTCGCTGCGTGGTGTACAGAGCGAGGTCAGCATGATTAATATTCACAATAAAAATATTAGCCGAACATCATGAAGTCTGTATGTGTTTCATAGTGTCGAACAACCTTTGTACAGTTAAAGCCAGCAGTTACTACATGACGGAAACACCAACGTTATCTCTTTTATGTGTTTATACACAGGTCACGCTGATTACTGAACAAAAACCCAAAGATCAGATGTTAAACAGATTTATTTGCTCTCTCTCCTCCTTAAACATGTTTTTAATGTTAGTTATAATTCAGAATTGGCGACTGAAACACGTAGGACACATAAGAACATCAGGAAATAAAACACCGATAAATATAACCTCAGTAAAAGAAGTCAGCGGGGGTTACTACAGCTGTGTACCGGGGCCTGCGCTTTGTCGGTGGGATTGCTTGCGAGGCGAGCGGGTCTATCCCACGCTTTGCCGTGAGACTGGGACGACATCTCCGAAATCATCGAAACACTTTTGCAAAGAGGCTGTATCTTGACAAACCGACCAGACACATGAAGATTAAACCACTACATTCTCGGCTAAAAAAATATTAAAACGGTATTTGGTAACACACAAACAGGGTTTTTCAAAGCTCAGTTCTGTTAGCTTCCACATGCCGGTTGTTGTGTGCTAGAAACAATGGCCACCAGGCCAAAGCAATGGTTTTGACTCGATCAGCGTTAACCCCGCCCCCTGAGTTTGATGGGTGAGGCTGACAGATAAAATTATTTCATGATGAGAGCCAGGCGTCAGGACTGCCAAAATGAAATAAATAAATATATCATTAAATAATTAATTAAATGTGTCAATAATTAATGAAATGTGTCAATAATTAATTAAAATGTGAAATACATAAATAATTAATTAAATATGTCAATAATTAATTAATTAAATGTGTCAATAATTAATTAAAATGTGAAATACATAAATAATTAATTAAATGTGTCAATAATTAATTAATTACATGTGTCATAACTATTTATTTAATTAATTAATTCCAATTTTAATTAATTATTGCCACATTTAATGAATTATTTAATGGTGTATTTAATTAATTCATTATGGCAGTCCTGGCGTTCCATACATATACAGGGAGTGCAGAATTATTAGGCAAATGAGTATTTTGTCCACATCATCCTCTTCATGCATGTTGTCTTACTCCAAGGTGTATAGGCTCGAAAGCCTACTACCAATTAAGCATATTAGGTGATGTGCATCTCTGTAATGAGAAGGGGTGTGGTCTAATGACATCAACACCCTATATCAGGTGTGCATAATTATTAGGCAACTTCCTTTCCTTTGCCAAAATGGGTCAAAAGAAGGACTTGACAGGCTCAGAAAAGTCAGTAGTGAGATATCTTGCAGAGGGATGCAGCAGTCTCAAAATTGCAAAGCTTCTGAAGCGTGATCATCGAACAATCAAGCGTTTCATTCAAAATAGTCAACAGGGTCGCAAGAAGCGTGTGGAAAAACCAAGGCGCAAAATAACTGCGCATGAACTGAGAAAAGTCAAGCGTGCAGCTGCCAAGATGCCACTTGCCACCAGTTTGGCCATATTTCAGAGCTGCAACATCACTGGAGTGCCCAAAAGCACAAGGTGTGCAGTACTCAGAGACATGGCCAAGGTAAGAAAGGCTGAAAGACGACCACCACTGAACAAGACACACAAGCTGAAACGTCAAGACTGGGCCAAGAAATATCTCAAGACTGGTTTTTCTAAGGTTTTATGGACTGATGAAATGAGAGTGAGTCTTGATGGGCCAGATGGATGGGCCCGTGGCTGGATTGGTAAAGGGCAGAGAGCTCCAGTCCGACTCAGACGCCAGCAAGGTGGAGGTGGAGTACTGGTTTGGTAAATGGCCTGCATTTGTATAGCGCTTTTCTAGTCCATAGGACCCCAAAGCGCTTTACACTACATTCAGTCATTCACCCATTCACACACTGGCGATGGCAAGCTACATTGTAGCCACAGCTGCCCTGGGGCGCACTGCCAGACACAGGCGCCACCGGGCCCTCTGACCACCACCAGTAGGCAAACATGGGGTTAGTATCTTGCCCAAGGATATTTGACATGCAGCCCGGAGGCAGCCTGGGATCGAACCACCGACCTTCTGATTAGTGGCAGACCTGCTCTGCCACCTGAGCTACAGCCTTTTCGGGTTGAGGATGGAGTCAAGCTCAACTCCCAGTTTCTGGAATACACCTTCTTCAAGCAGTGGCAGAGGTGGGACCAAGTCATTGTTTTGCAAGTCTCAAGTAAGTCTCAAGTCTTTATCCTCAAGTCTCAAGTCAAGTCTCAAGTAATGTCAGGCAAGTCAGAGTCGAGTCTCAAGTCACTGGTGTAAAAGTCCGAGTCAAGTCACAAGTCTGAAACTTTGAATTTCAAGTCCTTTCGAGTCTTTAAAAAAAAACAAACGAAAAAATAATGTTGCAGTTATATGCTAAATGTAAATATTAGACCATGTAATTTTAAAATCTGTGTTTTTCTCAACACATACAAAATAGTGAACTTAGAAAATATACACAAATTGTGAAATTGCACCTCTTTAAAATGCAGCTCAGTTAAACTTAGCTCCAAGAATAATTTTCACCGACAGTTCTGAGATACGCTGCATGTTATTCTTGGATGCGGTTGTAGGACCAGCTTTAAAATCGCATGACAAAAATATCATACACATTAAAAAAAACTGTATCACCAACGTAGCCTGGAAAACATTTGCTAGTTAGATGAAGTCAGCTATCTCATCTTAGCATATTTATATGCATATTTATAATCATACGGTTCTTGGAGTGAGTGCATACACTCATGAAGTTTAGTAACTTCCGGTCACTGCAACAAGCCCAGGTACAGTTTACCGACGGATGGGTGCAGGACCTTGAAATGCACCGTGTAGAACGAAAGACCATCGTACGCATCATAAGTTTACCAGTCTCACAAATCGTCTTCATAAATACACATTCGTTAACCGTTTATTAATATAACCTTTGAGCTCAACGGTAATTAATTAGTAGTGGAAATAATTTCTGGTAGCATCACAGAAATGTAGCAGTGACAATAATATTGTATGCTGTAATCGTACTGGGCAATTAGTGATACAAAAAACCTGTTTTATCCTGTGAATAAAAGTATGTGTTTTTGTCAGTGTACCATAATAACAGAAGCGAAACGCAATATTGTGTCAGGACAATTCACTATTTATGCACAATAAACAAAGGAGCATAGCGCGACAATTTCTGTTCAGCGCCAGACTTGCTTGTAACCTATATCACCAATTATGTTAAGAAAAATGACGCATTAACTACAACAGAAGACTGACCTTTGTGTAAATGCTTGGAGCAGACTAACCTGTGAGCTGGAGTGTTCTAGGACGTTATATTTGATCTTTGAATGGCTGCAATCCAGTCGCCTCTTTGTTACTTCGGAAACATGGCTCGAACAATTTCTCTTCAACGACGTAATCCGATAACAACCGATCTCTTTACCCGTCGGCTTCCCGTGGCTGTCATGCGACCGGCTATTGCAGTTAATAATACAACAGCTTCTTGACATTTTTGTGTTTCTTTTTATCGCTGTGTGACTGATTTTAATTGAAAGCCTGCGTGCGCTAGTACCGCTTGCCACGAGTTCCCAGAATCCTTTGCGGTTCTACCCGTGAATGACGTCACATTTTCAATCTCCATATAATATGCATGTTAAATTTTATATTTGGGGTAAAATATCAAGTCTTTTCAAGTAAACCGGTTCAAGTCCAAGTCAAGTCACAAGTCTTAGAACATTTTTTCAAGTCAAGTCTAAAGTCATAAAATTAATGACTCGAGTCTGACTCGAGTCCAAGTCATGTGACTCGAGTCCACACCTCTGAGCAGTGGTACAGGAAGAAGTCTGCATCCTTCAAGGAAAACATGATTTCCATGCAGGACAATGCTCCATCACACGCGTCCAAGTACTTTTTGGGTTCATTGAGAACATGGTTGTTGTTCAATATTAAAATTATTCCTCAAAAATGCAACTTGCCTAATAATTCTGCACTCCCTGTAGAGGGTGCATTCAAATAAACCTGATCACTCTTTCTTTAGCAGTTAATATACAATGAGATAACATTGTAACAGAAACAATATGTACTCTGTGGTTATGAGGTTAGTACCAACTAATGCAACCAGTCACTGTCAAACATGTAACATCCATATACATATGTGTTATACTCTGTATTTTGTTCTTACCTTCACTTGGTCTATGCTGTACACCTGGCCTTTTTTTAAAAAATTGCTATGGCTATATCTTCTCAAACATCTTCACTTTTAGCTGATGTGAGAGATTTTACATGGTGTTCAATATGAACCAGCCGAATCAGACATTGCAGAACGGGTGCTGTACATTTAGCACTGAAAGAACTGACATAAAAAAAAGCAATAAAGTCTGATTGACTGATAATAAAGACCAAATAGTATTTGATAAAACTGAAAGAATAAGAACAAAACAATAATAATTGTAAAAAAACAAATGTGACAAATAAAGGCTTCATCCATCTATCATAACCTTGGAGTTGGACTTCACATTTTTCTACCGCAAACCGACAAGTCAAACACATCAGATTTTTTTTTTTTTAGGATGACCTGATTCTTATCTACAAAGTCTAAAAATGTCTGTTTCACTACATTTTTAGATACGGCCAAGTAAAATAACAACACAGGTATTTAATATGTAAAGATTACAATTAGAATTCTATTATTCTTTTCTAATGTGTCGAGCCTCTCATGAAATATACGCGCGTTACATCTGCATTTCAAACGCGTGCATGATATCATCCACTAGGTGGCAGCAGAAAATAAATGACCACATTGCACCACTTAAACACTTCCGGGTAACGTTTGTTCGATTGTAAACACTTGGGGCTTTAATCTGAGTTGTGTAAGGTGTGCAAATAGCAGAAACACACAGGCTGTCGTTTGTGAAACACCACATTTTCGGTTCCCGTGTTTAATACGGAGCCTATTTACTATTACTCGGTTATGTTGTTCCTCCGGACCGCGGCTTTCAGCGCCAGAGCTCTGGCCGCTCTGCGCCGCGGACCAGCCGGCTTAACCGCCTCCAGAGCGACCGCTACGTACGTCCAGGGCCAGAGCCCCACACCACGCATCCGAGAATACTTCTACTATATCGACCATCAAGGACAGGTAAGAAAGTAAACTAGCTCTTCAAAAAGTAAACATCCGGAGTCTCCCTTTAGCAGTAAATATCATGTTAACTTTCATTCCTCTACTTGCAGCTTTTCCTCGATGATACCAAAGTGAAAAACTTTGTCACCTGCTTTAAAGGTAACCAAGAAACATACAGCACAGACTTATTATTTATTTTGACATTAAGAAATGACAGCGTTACAGTACACAGCAAAACTCTTGACTGGCCCATCATTTCTTTATAATTGAAAATGGGCAATGTATGTAACGATTTATTAAAATATCCAAACATGCATGGAAATACAGTTTAAGGCATAAACAGTTTGTATAATTCTAACGAGCTTGGAACCTCTCTCTCTTGGATTTTGGCACTCTTTTGTTCTCATCCCTTCATTAATTCTGAGGTCCAGGCTCAGGGAAGATAGTGTTTTGTTCTTCCGTCCCGTTTGGTATCCTCAGTACATACTGCCGACAATTTGAGCCCAAAATGTAAAGTTTGTATTCATCACTCCATACGACCAGTTGTCATTGATTTTTCAGTCCGGTTCTGGTGTAATGGTCACACCCCTTTTTCCCATCCTTAAGAATGTCTTCTTCTTCTTCTTCTTCTTCTTCTTCTTCTTCTTCTTCTTCTTCTTCTTCTTTTTTTTTTTTAAAGGTACAGCGTGTAAAATATCACCGCTATATGCTGGTAGATTGCAGTTGACTGATTTCTGTTTTCTTACGCCTCCCAAATCATGTGCATTATCGTAGCTTTAGTGACTTCTGTAGAACAAACAACTCTGGCCAGCGTTAATCTGTAGTAAGAGCAGGCAGTCAGTCCACTATTTACCTCAAACATCAGAATTCTGAGTGTCCACATCTGTTTATTCTGGAGGATGCTGCAAAACTTTGTGAATGGAGTCTGATACACATCAATGAATCACTTAAGCTCACGTCTGTCAGATGACATGATATTGAGATGAGGTGATGAGGATGTCCTGAATTTTTCTGTTGGTTAGCGGTGCTGTTTTACCATTGTTAGCTGCTGTTAGGCAGCATTGATGAAACTTTCTCTGAAGTGGATCAAACCTTGCGGTGAACCCCAGGAGAACTGACGGCTCTGACGGCATCCCATGGGATGTTGTTAAAGCCTGCGTGAAACAACTGTCAGGGAATCCTCACCATGCTGTTCAACCTCTCCCCGACTCATGCCACCATTCCCACCTGTCTGCCTTAGCCATCATTTCCATCCTCCAAAAGACTGGAATAGACCGCCTCAATGACTACAGACCCATAGCCCTTACGTCTGTAGCCATGAAGTGTTTCAAGCAGAAGGCCCAACAGCAGCTGCACTTTCTACGCATCCTGAGGAAGAATAACCTGGACCAGAAGCTGCCGCTGGTCTTCTACCACACCTCAGTGGAGAGCGAGCCGTCCTACTGCCTGGGTGTTTTGTACTCCACTACTGAGCCCAGGATGTCCCACACCTCCAGACTCATGAACAGGTTCTTCCCTGGGACATTTAGACTGTTAACAAAAATTGTTCTCCCACACCCCACCCCTGCCCACCATCCTCACCAATATGAGCTATGGTCTGAGTAAACCTCACCATTCAGACCACTTACAAGAATGATACACGTGATAATGCACTGCTTCCAAGCACTTTGTTCTCCAGTGTGTGCCTTTATTTCCTTTTTGATTGTATATATTTCTCCTGTTTGTTATTTATTCCTTCTGTCTTACTGTTATTCATGTACAAATGTTAAATGGTTATATTTGAACCATTTGCGCTTTTTAAATTAAAAACAACTTATAAGGTGTATTACATATGCGGCCGGTCCTTAGCTATGTACATTAAACACATGATGTAGAAATACTTCAGAAAATAAGTGCTTGAGACCACTTATACCAGGTATTTCAGTTAATTATAAAAATGTCTGGATTCTTGGATGCAAGGAACCAGACTAAAGAAATGAGAGGTAACTTGTGACATTTCACAATTCGCAATTCACTTAAATTGCAGCCAGCTTGAATACATTGTAGTGTTGTACATTAAACTGGGAAAAGAAAAAAAAATTTACTTTGTGATAATCCTTGAGAGACATTTAAATTGTGTTACACTGAGATGATAAACTGTGACATTTAATTATGGATTTAATATCACATTCTTATGTTATACTAAAAAAGTTTTATACAAAATGTAGTGCGATGTTCATATACAGTTGAATTATTTTAATTTCAAGTAAATTGCATTAATACCACTTGTGAGACCATTACTGATGCCCTCATTTTTTATTTATTTGTTTTTTGTTACCAGATAAGGAATTCCTAGTCTTCTTCTTCACTCGTCTGCGCATGAATCATAGTGGTCGTTACGAGGATGACTTCCCCTTCCTGTCACTGTGCGGCAGGGAGAGGAATTTCCTGCGCTGCGATGACCGACCTGTGGTCTTCACCCACCTGCTGCAGAGCCCCACTGGACCGCAGGGCGAGCAGGAGCTGCTATCATACTGTGGCGGCGCAGAGAAACTCTCTGTCCTGTTCCGCCCCGAGGCGCTGTACATGCATCCTGTCAGCGGGCGAGTTTACCACCCCTGCTCAGAGCTTTCAGGTGGAGTCGGCCTGGTCAGGTCGGCTCTGGCAATTGAACTCAGCCCCTTCTTTGTGTATACACAAGAGCGAGACCAGTCAGGACAGCCTACATACTTTGTATGGGCAGGACAGAAGCACGCACTGACCAATGAGCTTGCAGGATACTTCCCTGTAGCTGAGCAGAGCAATGGACACCAGGGAGAAGTGGGATAATTTGGTAATGATTCCAGACTGAGTTTAAAATCTTCTTAGGGATGGGATGTGTGAGAAATGAGAATCACTAATGAATAATAGCTCCAACATTTTTTTGGCTTGCAAACAAAGAAATGCCTTCTTTTGTCTCCGTGTTTGAGGCTGTAGCCCACTAAAGGTGTCACATTTGAATTCGGTTTATGTGCCTGAAGCGATGAAATTATCCAGACAGTCAAAAGAGTACAGCTGTCTAGTGTTTAGGACTGTTACATTGCAGCAAGAAGGTACCCAGTTCAAATCCAGGCTGGGACTTTTCTGTGGGTTATTTGCTCTGTTGTGGTCTTCCTGTGCCTACGTGGGTTTCCTCCTCTTGCTCTTTCCCACAGTCCTGAGATATGCGTATTTTAGGAAGGATATTATTTATACTTCTGTTCTATTAATTAAGCTGTTCTCCTGAGGAAACTTGAAAAGAAATCCAAGTTGTTGTATCACAATAGAATGTGGTGTAAAACTGAGTTTTTTTTAACAGTTGTATATATCATATTATAGTTACAGTTTTTGCAAATTTAGGTGCAATTCCTTTTAAAGAAAGATTCAGATGTAGCCTCACTTTTAAAAGTTGAAACTTGATACAAATGCATTCATTGTGTTGAATGCAAAGTCTAAGAGTATTCATTTGAACACTGTAAAATCACAAGCAGTGTGAACTGAAGTGTGCTTTGGAAATATTTTGGAATTAAACTAATAACATATTCCAAGGTTTAGTTTTCAGTTTATTTTTGTCACACAAAAAACAAAATGCTTGGACACTGCTAGCATGGGCGCCTACAGAAACGCAAAGCAGGAGATGAAGCATCGCTGAATATGTTTCCAAACCAACTTCATTCTAAGCCAAAGACTAGAAAATATGGTGAAGCATGTCTTCCCTTTGGTTTCACCTGCACAAGTGCCGAGGTAGGTCTCCACTGCAGAATTGGTTTTCCCTTCGTCGGGAGCAGCGCTGGGCTGTTTAAATCACGGACAAACAGTATCCCACATTCGTGATTTAGTTCACAAACACTTCTTGTAATGACTAACTACTCCTGACATTTTGGAGATATACATACTATACTTTATAGAGTAAAGTTACAGTGGGATACAAATGATATCAAGCTGATCCTGCCACGATTTGTTCCCCCGGTTCAAATCACGGACAAACAGTATCCCACCGTTATTTATGTTTTAAACCTGTTTTGCTCAGAGAGGCATTTTTTGAAAAATGTATTGATAGCAATGTTGAATATTATTACACAGAAAAAAAACAACTACATGTAAAATAATTACACCGTGACGCCTCTGCCTTTGTAAATGGAGGGACAGTAACTGCGTGTGTAAATGTAAGCCTGTAAAACCTGAAGATGGTCAGATTAACACATTTGTCTCTATCTGCCAGTCTGCAATTCATCTCATGTAAACAATAACGTGGCGCACAGGGTGATGTGGAAAAAGGCACATACCTTTGACGTTGCATGATGAACTCTGTATTCCTCGTCCACACGTAAACGCAAAAAAGGAGTTTTAAAAAAAATCTCCGTTTTCGGTGACTCCAAACGCCGTTTACGTGTGGACGAAAGGTCAAAACGCATAGAAACAGCTGCGTTTTCAAAAATACCCGTGTAGATGTGGACGTAGCGTAAAAGAGTTAGTAGTTTATTTTCTTACTACCTGTAATTTATTGCAGGTTACTTGTATTTGCTTAATTGTTTACTAAATGTTTGAGGTGTGAAATAAACCGCAATGGAGCAAAATATGGGTGTGTGTGGTTGGAGGATGTGTTAGTGCGTGTGCGTGCGCGCGTGCACGCGGTGGGGGGGGGGGCCAACATTTTTCTTGTAAAACAAAGGGGGGCCAGCAAAAAAAGTTTGGGAACCACTGGGTTAACTAATGATTGTACATTGCCCATGCATGTGAATGTGAGTTTGAATAGTCTGCCCCTCTGTGTTAGCTTTCCGACAGACTGGTGCCTCTTCCCCTGTTGCAGCTGGGATAGGCTCCTGCTGCAAACCGCTCAGGTCCTATGGCTGCACAAGCCCAAATCATTAACCCTTCACCACTGTGCTGTGTATTACAACTAAACTTCTCCACTTTGCTCTTATCTGTCCAAAAGACATTGTTCCAAAAGTCTTGAGATTTGTTCAGGTGCAACTCTGCAAATCTAAGTCGTACTACCATGTTCTTTTTAGAGAGAAGAGACTTTCTCATAGCAACCTTCCAAACAAGACATGCTTGTTCTTTCTTTTTTATCTACATTCTCTTGTCATAATGGTTAACATTTAAAATCCAGAGGCCTGTGGCTTTATGGTTGTTGTTTTTTTTAATGTTCTCTAAGCATAAAGCAGTATGACCTTGGAGTAAATTTGTGTGATGTTCAAGTCTGGGAACACTGTGGGAGTGTGTTAAAACAACTCCTGCTGTGACTGGCCCTCTCAATTACCTATGGAAGCACTAAGGATGTGTTAGTTTTTCATAGGACTGCATAGAGTCACGGGAAGACTTTTTCACATGACTCTAGCTCATTGCCAGATTTAATTTCAGCTTGACATAGTGGCCTGCAGAGAACAAACTAAGACCAGTCATTACTAGATTGTTGATAACCAGAGATGGGCAGTAACGCGTTACAAGTAACACGTTAGTGTAATCCGATTACTTTTTTCAAGTAATGAGTAAAGACAGGGATTACTATTGCAAAGAAGGTAATTCGTTTACTGTTACTTTCCCGTGAGCACGCTGCGTTACTGCATTACTAAAACCATGATTTTTTTTTTGTGTGTGAGTGTCTCACGACAGTGACCTAAGCGAGTGCGGCATTCGTGGCAACAGCTGCGTGCAGATCAACAATGGATAATATAATGGATACTATAATATATCTCGAGAGAGAGAGTATGACCGTGCAGCATTTAAAGTGTGGAAGTACTGACCTTACTTTGAGTTTGATTCCGTAAGTGACAAAAACATTAGCGTCTGCTGTTCGAAGAAAACTTTTACAGCATCTGTTTGAAAGTGTGAGTTTAAACACAAAAGCCTATTTTTTATATGCTGGAATGTGCAGAAAATAGGTTTAAATGTTAAACAAATTTCTTCCAGTCAGAGAATGTTGCATATAATTAAAGTTTTGCTTGATGCATAAAGTTTAAAAATTAAAACTAATAAAACAAGTTTTAAAAAGAGACTTTTTCATTTGATTACATTTTATATGATGGATTATGCAGAAAAATGGTGTAAATGTTTTTAAAGATTAACTAAGTAACTAATTACTTTCAAAAATAAGTAATCAGTAGGGTAACAGGATTACTTTTGGGGGGTAATAATCAGTAATTAGTTACTGATTACTTTTTTCAAGTAACTTGACCAACCCTGTTCATAACTATGCAACTGACAAATAAAGAATCTTGAATAAGGTTAAAACCAGAGGATGCTTGCTGACATTTTGGAATAAATTTAGTCAGAAATTAGAAATAATCAAATAAGATATTCCAACATTTTCATGGCTCATTATAAATAAAGACTAATTTTGTAGTTGCAATATATGCATAGATGGTGGGTTTTTACATTGCGAGCTGAAGGATCTCGCTCCTTCACAGCAGGTGGCCACATGGACGCGATATTTTGAAAGTGAATCCAGTTTTCATCATCCAAAATTGCGTTAGGTTAAGCGCATGACTCGTGACACGGGCTGACACTAATGGGAATCACTAGACCATAAATGTACGCCAACAAAGAGACTAACTGAAAAGTCTTTAATGCAACAACGTGAGCCGTGGCTGTATCTCCCAGCTGCCCCGCTCCGTCTCTGCCTCAGGGGGTAAAGGAGTCGGTGGGAGAACTGCAAGTCCCAGAGGTCTCGGCATCAGCCCTGGGAGAACATGGCAGCGCCGTCCAGCAGCAGCACGTGCAGCGGGGTTATGGAGCGGTGTATCCGGGAGCGGGTTCCCCCGCTGCTCACCGACTTGTACCAGTTCACCATGGCGTATGCGTACTGGCGGGCCGGTCGCCACGACGAGCACGCCGTGTTCGATCTCTTCTTCAGGGACAATCCGTTCGGCGGAGGCTTCTCGCTGTTCGCCGGGGTGCACGACTGCCTGCTGTTCCTGCGCAGCTTTCGCTTCGCAGACGAAGGTGAGGAGATCAACTAACTACATGTTACTGTCACTGACTACAAACTGGACATAAACGCTAGATTAAATAATAAAAGTCTCGTTATTAATCCGCTGACAGTCACGTTTCTCTCCCGTGGAGCTCTGGTAGGCATACAGAACTGGTTGCGCAATACTACTTATTATTTCTTAAGAACTGGAAAAGAGAAAGTAGTGACTTGTGAAAACTTACAGAAGCCCAAGAAGCAACTGTGCTTCTTTAAGTTCGTAAAGTCCAGTTTCCCCAAAGCCGTTAAGAATACCACCATTAATCGTATGATCGTGTTACTATTTGTTCCACCAGCAGCAGCTTTGCTACTCCAGGACCGATTTAACCGCAAAAGGCACACAGGGGCTCTGCAACCTTGGCTTTATGTAGGAATATAAGCAAATCATCTGTAGCCCACTGCACATCTACTCAGACTGACTGCGAGGTGTTAGTGCTCTGTCTGTCTGTATGAGAGTGACAGCAGTCAGTCCGAGTGGGACCACTGTTGATTTTGGATACACAGATATGCCAGTCCAGCATCAGTATCGGATAACATGACTGCATTAGATGTTGCTACCTATCCCAGTAACTAATGTTAATGTGCTTCCCTCGCTTTGATATAGGACTGTTTCAGTGTTTGAAAGTGATGAGGTTTGCACAGTAGTACACAGCAGAGGAGCACTGTTTCACACTGCCTTCAAAGTGGTGGACCTATGATGTTCCTTCTATACATGTGTTGGAACGTGTACTTGAGTAAAAACAGGAAATCTATTTTCTCTACCACAAAAGTATGGTCTAAAGTAGCATAACATCATCAGTTAAGTAAAACCACCAATTTCTTTGCAATACTTGAATTAATGCACTTTTTAAAACTTTAGCAGCTGCACAGGTGAAAAGTAATCAGCGCTAAGACAGGATCACTGTGCCACACTTGTGCAACAAACATGTTTAGTCTAACCTTCGTTATAGTCGCACCACTGATTTACAGGAAACGATGTGATTTTTTTTTTTTTTTTTTTCTGTTCCTGTGAGTGTAGGTGCGTGAGACAGGAGGACAAACAGAGAAGTGAGTCAGGAGAGTGTTACAGGGTTGTGTTAACATTTTGTGTTCATGGATCCAGATGTGGAGTTCCTGCGCTCTGTCATGCCTCCAGACACTGACCCTGCCTTCTTCCAGTTTCTGCGATGCCTCGACTGTTCGGGTGTAACGCTCCATTCCGTCCCCGAAGGCACTGTGGTCTTTGCCAGGGTGAGCTATGAGTCTTTAAGGTTAAACTGAGGTTCAAAGGTCACAGTCTGAGGGACTAACTAGTGCTGCATGTCATCATATCTTCAGGTGCCTCTCATGGAAGTGGCTGGTCCACTGGCTGTGGTACAACTACTGGAGACAAGTCTATTGTGTCTTGTCAACTATGCCAGGTAATACATAGTCATATTTCTGTCTTTCCTGGAAAAGTAACGTCCTGGTTATTTTCCCATGTTGTGCCATCTTTAAAGCTACTGCGTTCACCCCGAGGACCTTAGGAAATATATTTCTGAAGAATTCTATTTCATATTTGGGAAAATGTAAATAAGCTTATTTGCGATATTTTGTTTGTTGCTTTCATGGAATATAAATGTCATATACTGTAGCTTCATTGAAGCAAAGCTAAATTTATATAATGGACTGTTGCTTCAGTGTCCTCTCTCTTCTCTGTTGTCAGTCTGGTCTGCACTAATGCTGCCCGTTTCCGTCTGGCGGCAGGCCCTAAGAGGAAGCTGCTGGAAATGGGCCTCAGGAGGGCTCAGGGTCCAGATGGAGGACTCACCGCCTCCCGATACACACACATCGGAGGTGATTGCTGTGTGATTACTTTGTTTTGATCCTCCCAGATCTCGACAGATAACTTGGCACATTTGTGGAGTTGTCACTTAAAGGCTGCTTTCCTATATATATATATATTTTTTTTTTTAAATGCCAATATCAAAAATCAGAAATGTGATTTTTTTGATATTGGCATTCCATCCAACAAAACTCATGAAGAGGACGCCTGTCTTAATGAGAGGATAAAAGCATCCATCTGTAACCTCTGAAGGAATGTAGCGATCTGGACTTCATTTCCATGCTGTCTTACACAGCGTGTCTGCAGTATTTACTGAAATTCCCAAAGAACATTACTATATGACATCAAATGAACAAAAACCAGCATGTTTTATGTTGAAATAATGCATGAAATAATGTGGAAATGATTTTCTTCTGTTCTGCATACACACAGAGACTTTATTCCATCTTTCAGGGTTTGATCTTACCAGTAATGTTCAGGCTGGTTTCCTGTTTGGAATCCCAGTTGCAGGGACCATGGCACACTCGTACGTAACTTCTTTTACCTCCCTGGAGGAAGTGTGGCCGCAAGTGAGTATGTGCACTCTGTCTTTACGTCATCTGAATGGAACCATACCATTCAGATAATTGAGCTACACATCTTATGTGTTTATACTGGCAAACCAGAACATGACTTCCATTTTACACTCGGCAGGGTTTGTAAAGATCAGCTGTGACATGTTCCACGACTCATTAATGCAAATATCCTATGAGCCAATCACATGGCAGCAATGCAATTATGGCAGCAATGCAATTAAGCGAATTAAAACATTACTATACTAGCAAGGTCTACCAAAAAAGCTGGTCTGGGAGTTTATGTAAGGTAAAGGTGATGTAATATTAGAGAGAATGCAAGAATCAGACCACTCGGCGACAGTGAGGAGGACACCCCCCCCCCCCCCTTACCACACTCCCTGCCGGTGCCTGATGCCCTCGTGTGTTGGTGGTTCCCGGTGTCTGGGACTGGGCGCTCAGGTATGTACTGGCTCACTCCCAGTGGCTGCTTGACAAGGCCTGGCGCCCGGGACTTGGTCGGGCCCCTTCTAGGGGGTGGGGCACCCCCTGACAGTGGGCCCCTGGGCCCGGGATTCGGTCCGTCCAAAAAACACAAACTACCAGAGAGAGTTGACAAATGAAAATGAACGACGTGCACCAGTGGCATATAAACACCACAGTCCCCAGCCACCTGAGTTATCACCACCAAAACTACGGGATGGTTCAAAAGATTCAGCTCCCATTTGAACCCTAATTTCAAAAGTAGAGAGGGTATCAGTCTCCTGAGGGCTGGTTTCACAGGAGAGGCACACGTTAGGCTCTCCTTATGTTGTAATTTGGTAACTGAAATGCTCTATTGCATTTAACAAACTCTTAAACGTCTTGTTTGTCTCTTTACAGACACTTTCGGCGGTGAACGGGGAGCATAATCCAGTCGATATCATTTCTTTAACAAAAGGCTGGCTGAGTCGTGTGTGTGATCTTCTGGGAGCAGAGCCAGGGAAGATCCATGAGGGAGAGCTGGCTGCTTTCTTGTCTTATGCCATCGCGTATCCTCAGAACTTCCTCCCAGTGATTGACAGCTACAGTGTTGGCTGGTAACTCCTGCCTTACATTAAGTTAAAGTTAAAGTTTACACTGCATATATGAGATAAAGCTGACAAATTGGCAGTTTGGCTAATGAAAGCCAGAAAACTAAGAAGCTCTAAAAACTAAAGGAACACTTTTTAATCAGAATAAAGCATCTAGTCACTGAAACTTCTGGGATTAGAGTTAAAATAATGAGACAAGCCCCAAAACAAAGGTGGAGGCCACTGACATTTTTCCCTCATCTTTTCTGACTGATTTATTCATTGGTTTTGCATTTGGCTACAGTCAGAGTCACTACTTTTAGCATGAGGTGATACCTGGACCCTACGAATTGATGTTGTAGAGGTAATCCAACTCCACATCAGTCTATCACAAGGTAGGCTGGGTCTTCCAGCAAAGTTTGAAGTGCATGGAAGAGATTCCAGGAGACAGGCGGTTGCTCTAGGAGAGCTGGACTGTGCAGGAAAAGGTCTTTAACCCACCAGCAGGACCTGTATCTGCTCTTTTGCGCAATAAGGAACAGGATGAGTGATGCCATAGTCCTATGAAATGACCTTCAACAGGCCACTGGTGTGAATGTCTCTGAGCTAACAATCACAAACAGACTTCACAAGAGTGCCTGATGACCTTGGAGCACAATTAGCATTTTCCATACAATATTAGAACTGACAGGTCCACCACTGGTGCCCTGTGATTTTCAGTTTAAGAGCAGGTTCACCCTGAGCACATGTGACTGATGTGTCTGGAGAAGCTGTGGGGAATGTTATGTAAAATCATTAAACATGACTGGATTGGTGGTGGGTCATTGATGGTCAGGGGAGGCATATCCATGGAAGGACACAGACTTGTACAGGCTAGGCAGTGGCACCCTGACTTACATTAGGTATCAGTTTCATGTGATGAGAGTATGCAGTCAGCTCCTGGAGGACGAAGGAATTGATATCACTGACTGGCCCTTCTCTTTTAAGCCTTGTCTTTTCTCCATTCCCTAGCTTTGTTTCCATTAAACAAAGCTAAACACAAAGCAGTTCAATGATCTCATCTATTCTGTGTGTAAATATAATTTCAGCAGCGGCATCTTGAACTTCTGTGCTGTGGCACTGGTACTGTGTGAGCTGGGCTACAGGCCGGTGGGGGTTCGTCTTGACAGCGGGGACCTTTGCAAGCAGTCCCTTGATGTGCACCGTGTCTTCAGACTCTGCAGCAAGCAGTGAGTAAGGTGTCCTCCCGTCTGTCTTTAAACTTACAGTGAGATATGTTCTGACTCCTCCAGAGATCTGTGGCTCGCGTCTAATTTTGTGTCACTGCTTTTTGATTCCTCTCTTTTTGTTCATTTCATCTCTGCAGATTCTCCATTCCTGCTTTTGATTCCCTGATCATCGTTGGGACTAATAACATCTCAGAAGAGAGCTTGGCTGAAGTCAACAGTAAGGTAAATTGAGTGGCCATACAGGGTAATTCATTAGGAGTCAGTCAAATTTTGTGACTTGTAAAAGTGACTCCCTGCAAGACCTTTCCATGTCAGCTTGATGTGTCATTGTCTTAGGAGAACGCGATCAGTGTAGTTGGTGTTGGAACACATCTGGTGACTTGCACAAAACAACCTTCCCTTGGCTGTGTATATAAGGTGATTTAATGAGAATTCACACTTACTAGCCTCTCTCCTCTCCTGCCATGTTTAACACCTGTATGGTTTTGTTTGTTCCTCTGTTCATTAGCTGGTGGAGGTGAGAGGAAGACCCAGGATGAAGGTCAGTGAGGACCCAGAAAAGAGCACTGTTCCTGGGAGGAAAGCTGTCTACCGGCTAATAGATCCTGAAGGTGAGAATTGAGTACTACCTGCTGCAGCTGAGCTTCTTTCTCTGTGTGGCACAACAACAGGAACGCCACAAATTACTTGTTATAAATGATCAGAGACAGGTCCGTGAATGGCAGTATGATCGTCCCTTTAGGCAGAAATGAATATGTTCCTGTAAATCTATAATTGGTTTCTGTCCTTTCTCCTCTGCAGGTCATCCATTTCTAGACGTGGTATGTCTGGCGGTGGAGTCTCCTCCAGAGGCGGGACTCCCACTGAGCTGTTACCCCCTGGGATGCAACCACACCGCCCTCTCAGTCACTCCAGCTCGGGTCACCTGTCTGCGTCAGGAAGTGTTTAGTAAAGGACAGGTGAGGATGGGCCGCTCTCTCAAACATTAGCAGACAGCTTATGAAGAATTGTGGGATAATCACACTGAATACATACTTTTTTTTTAAGCTTTGTATCTTAAAGATTTTCCATTTAGATTTTTAATCAGTGACTAATAAGTTTACAAAGAACACCAAACGTATGTAATATAACAGCAAAGAAAAGTACTTTCTTTAAAAACTATTAAAAAAAAATCACACTTCATGTACTAAACAGTACCAAACAAGCCACTATAGTGTGTGGGAGCTTTGCCTTTATGAGTGTCTCCAACATTTTCTAGGTCACACAGCCTTTGTGCAGCACTGCAGAAACTAGAGCAAAGGTCCAGCGCTCCCTCCAGACTCTGCACCCTCGGCACAAGAGACTGCAGAAGCCGGATTCCTACACAGTAAGTCTCTCAGTACAAGCTGTACTGAATGCAAGAGTACAGACCAACTTAGTCCTTCACTAAGATGCAGAAATTAACTCTCACAGATTGTGAAAGATTTCTTTACCTATGCCTGTGGCTTTCTCTTCCACTAGGTGGCCCTCTCCCAGAAACTCCACAACATGGTCAAAGAGATCCAAAAAGGAAGCAGCAACAACACCAACTTTCTTTTAGCCAACTAAAGCGAATCAAGTGTTTCCTAAATTGCCTCACAGAAGTTCTTATATTTATAGAGCATCGTCTGAATGAACCCTTACAGTGGGGACACTCCAAATACTGGAATAACAGCTGTTGTGTCGCCGGTGTTATTCAGATGTAACGAATGTTTTTAAAGAAGGATTAAAATAAAGGTGTTTAGTGCAATGATCATCAGGGTTAGACACTCTTTCAGACATATCCTTATAGTTATGTTTTCTACATTTGGAAACTTTCGACAATAAACATCCAACAAATCTAAAAACAGGAGCTGCACTGTGAAATGAAGACATAACAGTGCAGAAATAATCATGTTCTCTGAACCAGACTTTGCTGCCTTGTTGCAGATTAATATCATTAAGTTCATGTTAAGGTGCTGAAGAAAGACGTGGTTGGAAACTAGAAAAAAAAATAGAAAGCTGCCCGTGCATTAATTATTTTTTCATATTAATAATATTCTAAACTTGGGACTAAGACTCAGGTTAGTGGAATTTTTTAAATAAATATGTAACCTCAGACCCTTTGATCATGCTTTTGAAAAAGTGGAAGCAATTACAGGTTGATATTTTAGCTCCTGTCAAAGATTATGATTTTGTTTGACAGTATAGAAGCTAAGGAAGTTTGACCCTAAAGTATTTGTGCTTTCTTATCCATAACACTTCATCCATAATCACAGTAATCAACATTTTTATGTAGGTGAGACTACACAGGATGAAGGCACTGAGGAATATCGAAATTTCAGGTTACTTTAGGTTCATCACACTGTCGTCTTTTCACTTAAATTAAGAGGAAATCACCAGATTATAGATTACGTTTCCTTTGTCTACATGATATTAATGTAAAATGATTCATATGTAATATGTAAAACACACACTTTTCATATTTAATTGTAAAATTCCAGAAATCCTGCCATGCAAAAAAAAGGTAAATTATCTTCATATAATCACCTTGAGTGTGGGGGTCTTTAAAATTCTTACTGATAACTTGTATTTAATAATAAAATCTCATCTTCAATAACAAAGGCTGCTTTTTGTGAGCAAGAAATCACCACTTCAGTTGTATTTACATCTCTGAACTTTCCTGCTGTATTACTGCAAATTATAGCACTTTTTTAACCAACAAGTGTATTGATTGTCATTGAGTGCTTGATTTATGGAACAGTTTTACCTAATGTGTTTCTTTCTGGGCTCTTAATATGAAAATAAAATGACACAACAATGAGGTTTTTATCAAATATTCACATTTGTTTTGAAAAGGTATGCTCAAGTTAAACATAGAAATGTAACAAAAAAGTTGTAAACATATTCTTTATGTTAGTAATAAACAAGCCCAGTTTCGTAGTGATATGTGTTAGTAATAAAAACCTATTCACAACTAAAGTCTCTCAAATCCAATGGAAGGACTCAGTAAAAGATAAATGGCTGCTTGTGTTAAATCCACACAGAAAAAGAAAGTTCTAAAGCTGTGTATAAGTCCTTGGACTCACGTGTAGCTTATTTCTTTCAGCTGTTCTGACAGTATCTGTGTTTCTGTCCAGTGATGGTAAAGAAACTGAAAATCAAAGACTGCAGCTGTTTCCAAGTGTTCTTCTCATTTACCTACAAACCAAACGCATGCCACTAAAACAGTATTAAATGTGCCATGATAACAACTTTAAGTTCATTTCAACATGTTTTTCTGCTTTTTGCAGTTTATGGTTTCTTTGCAGGATTCATTTTAAGTTTGAAAAGAAGCAGCAGAGTGAAGATGGAGACAGAGTGTAATGGTACTGCTCTTAGTTTAGATGTAAAATTTAACCTTTAGGCGATTAACTGAATGCTCACCATTCCTCTTTACTCTGCTTCAATCTGAAAACTGTTGGCAACGATTCTCTACATCCCACCCCCCAAGCCTCTTTTCCTTGCTGCTGCAGGACATGTGAGAAGAGTTCCCTTGAATTCTGATTGGCTGCCTGCTGACCAGTGGTAGTGGAACTGGAGATACACCCAGTGGACATATGGAGCTGATTAAAAACAGAGAGGCAGTGATATCATCCTTGACTGTCTCAGCGGTGGATCAGTCCACACTCTTTTACAGCCTCAGGGAGTCCTGCTAATGCACATTACTGAACTTTAGTCTATTTCACTACATAAATAATGGTCAGTAGTGGGCGAGTTATTCCTTTAGTTATGGGGATCACAAGGCACAAATCCTCTATCCAAAATTCCACGACACTACTTTTAAGCCATCCCTAATCTCTTTATATTTTGCTGGAAAAATGGGAAATAGGTGATTTATTGGAATGTCCAAATATATGGAAATGTAGTATATAAGGCAAAAACAGTTTGTGCTGTTCTATAGTTTGAAAGTCTGTAAGGCATGACCACCTTTACTCTATAAGTAGTTTTCAGGAATAGTTCTCCAGGATTCTTGCAAGACATTCAAGCTCTTCTTTTGGATGTTGGCTGCCTTTTGTTCTGTTCTCTGCCAAGATGATCCCACACTGCTTCAATAATGTTGAGGTCTGGTCTCTGCTGAGGCCAGTCCATGATTGATAGTGTCATGGATAAAACACTGTTTTGGGATCATTGTCATGATAAAAAAAAAAACTTTCTATTTTTGTGTTCTTAATGCCATCAATTTTGACAAGTTCCCCAACACCACTGGCTGAAGTGCAATTCAAATCCACCTTGTTTGTGCAAAGATACAACTCAATGCCTGTCAAACAGTCTTTTCTTTAGCAATTTGTCAATTTGGTTTTTTGTATTTGTGTAAAGAAATGGGAACCAATTATGTGCTTTTTGCCTCTGGCTGCTAGTAACAAAGTGTCTAAAGGTATAATTTTAAGTTGTTTCTTTGCTAAGTTTTCTGTTTCCTGCAGACAACACACTGATACACTGCTTTTAATGCTTGGCTGATAGGTCAGTGGTAAGTGACTTAAAAAACAAAAGTGGCGATGTGCATAGACGCGACTGAAAACGAGTGAAAATCTCCACACACAAAAAAGCTCGGGACCACTTTAAAAGTTAGAAGAATGCATTTTTTATTATAAGAAAAATAAATGACTAGTGGCTCAAGACTTCTGCAAAGTACTGTACATAATAAAAGTTACTAAAGTTTTGCATTGTGCAGTAAGATGAGAATCAATTTATTATCCTGTTAGGTCCACATATATTTGGACTTCTTCTTCTCTATTTTCCCTATCCTTCTGTTCATTCTCTCCCAACCTCTCTGTCCTTTTTCTTTCTCTTCGTCATCCCCCAGTTATGTCTGTTCTGATTGTAATGACTTAAAATAAAATAACAATATTAAAATTTAAAAAGTAATAAAAAAAAATCCTGACAAAATTCTAATTAACTATGACAATCAAGTGGACCAGAATAGCAAAAGGTCCACTTGGCACAATCAATCTGGGCATTTTCCTTGGACTTCAGAAGACAATTCCGATTGCTACAGTGACGCGGGAAAAAAAGTGATCAATACAATCCTAAAATTAGTTCTAATAGGTACATTAAGAAACCACAGAGCAGCATTTTGAACAGAGTTCAGGATGACTTTTTAGGGATACCCCAGAGGAGGGAGTGGAAGCGGTTAAGAAATACTGTATATACTAGCTGGAAATGACAAACTGGTTTTAGACTCAGATTCTGACTCTAACCAGTATTCTTTTTATTTCAAGGACATAAATTACTATATTTGGAAAGAGGGGGGGCATATTAAATAGCACACGCAATTTGCAAAGTGCATCCATAAAATAAGCGCAAGATGCAGACATATTGGCTAATTAGTGCTAGGTAATGGACTGATAAGCCACTACAATTTCACCCCCCAGAATTAAAGCACAAACTTGCTGAATGGTCTGTTGTACACTACAAACATGTTGGTCAGATAATCCATCAAAATGCTCCCAAACATGCTCCCCTTATTAACAGTATTAGTTTAAAACGATTATATGTATAATGTCCTGGAAATCTAAATTTCAGCTACGACATAAAAACAAAACAAAATAAACAAAAAGAACAACCTCTAGCGAGCTCACCAGTCTTTTGATTTACTGTTACTGGGTGACACATCAGTGACCTTTGTAATTTGAACCGCACTTAACCTCCTGACATGCCCAGATACCCGCTGAGTCCACTGCGCATTCGCTGCAGAAAACGCTTTCACCTGCAGATCTTGTAGAGGCCGGCAGGGGGCGCTCTGTTCTCTGGCTTCTCTCCCTCTCTGGCTGTCCCTGCGACTCTCCCTCTACTCCCCTCATCTTCCCTCAGATACTGTACAGCAGGCAAAAAAAAAAAAAGTCGGATCAAGCTTTTCCGGTCTGCTGGCACTAATTTCCTCTCAAGACCTCTGGCGTTGAAGCTGAGGATACGCACAGATCCAGAGACAGAGAGCGACATCCTGGGGAAGGAGCAGCAGGGAGGACCTGGTGAAATTAACCGCACAGTCTTGCACCCGTCTCAAGGGGTTTTCTACCACGGGTGAGTGGATCCTGTGAGCAGGGAGAGGAGGAACAGAGAGGGAGAAGGGAGCAGAATGCTTCGGCAGATGGGAGCGCTCCCGAGTCTCGTCGCGGCTGCTCCGTGCTTTCCCATCCGCGCGTCTCTTCGTCTCCGTGAAGCCGCCACATAGCGGCCGCCGCTGCCCGTCCTCCTCTCCGCCGCCACTCCGGGTATTTGCCCGGCTCGTTATTGCATAACCCAGCGTCTTTGTCACCAGCCCCGACTTGATTCTCGTCAGTCAGCGGTGAGGGGATCCACATCTTGTTTACCGGCCCAGCGAGAGCAGCGAGGCGTCCAAGCAGGATTTTAAGCCGGATCATCACGCTGTCTGGCGGTGATGAGAACTCACCCCGAGTGGATTTCACTGGTGTGCTGCCAGAAGCATCTGGAAAGGATAAGACAGGAATACACTCCCCCCTCCAGAGTACCAGAGGATAGTTCACATCTCAGACGGGTCGGTGTTTGAGCTGTGCAGCTGCTGACTGATGCCTTTTAGCTTGTGTTTTATTGGGGAATAGTTTTTTTCACTCTGGCTGCCCCAACTGACACAGTTCATAACCAGATTTCCTCCTGACCCCAGTGGGCTTGAACATGTTGAATACCCCTGTCCTTGTTGCTTGCAGCTGGTGACTGAAGGATAAGCATCCTATTCGACAAATCACAACAGATTAGTAATCCAGCAAGGTTTACTTTTAGCGATGCAGTGAAGATGTGTGCAGCCAGATTCAGTGGCTGCCTCAATGGCTGTGCTGAGGAGGCCCCCAGTAGTGTTGCAGGGGCTGCTGGTTCAGTCATGGTCTCCAGGATGCTGGACTGGTCTGAGGCAGGTGCCCGCATCCTCCACAGCCTGGAAATGGGCACAGTGATGACCATCTTCTATCAGAAAAAGTCTCAGCGCCCTGAGAGGAGAACGTTCCAGATAAGGCAGGACACGAGGCAGATAGTGTGGAGCAGAAACCCAGACAAAATAGAAGGAGAGAGTAAGTATAAAATTGGGGATTGATTTCTGTGAAATGTTTAAAGTCAGTAATTCATGTTGAAAAGTCAAACAGTTCTTCTAAACTAGCAGCAGTGAAACAATTGTGCTTTTAAGGCTTTTAAGGCTAATCCAATGTTTGCGTCTGCCAAGTTTAAACCAGCCCGCAAAACACAAGCATGTTTAAACCATGGAAACATCTGTCTCACATTTATAACACGCAGAAGTGTGTTTGAGTCAACCAAAGAGTCAACCTGGTTGAGCCTTTCCATCTTGGAGCTGTTCTGAAACAAGACCACAGATTCAGACAGCAGCGCTCCATATAAAACAACCTGAAGAACCAATCCCATAAACGTATAGGTTTGCTCTACATCACAGGTGTCGAACTCCAGTCCTCGAAGGCCGCAGTCCTGAAACGTTTCCATGTGTCTGTGCTGCAACACATGGAGAAAATTAGTAGGTCATTATCAGAACTCTATGGAACTTGACTGCATGCTGAGGTGGCAATTCAGCCATTTGATTCATGGTACAGCAGCTCATGAATATGGTGCAATAAAAGTACTTTTAGAAGTTAAAACTTAAATTTATTTAAACTTACTTGCACAAGGGTTAGGGGTTGCCACCTCGGCATGCAGTCAAGTCTTTCCAATGACCTAATTTTATTCAGGTTTGTGCAGCAGGGACACATTTCAAAGTTTCGAGGACTGGAGTTTGACACATGGTCAGAGCTGCTGACCATGCATGTAACGCATTATTAGAAATCTGAGTATGATGTTATTTATGTGGACTCTTTCAGCTCATTGTGAAAGTCTCTACTGCTGTTTTGGTACCATTGTGCTTGATTCTCTCCTCTGCTCGCTGTTTTCTGTCTGGTTTAGGTTGATACCTGGCTTTTTTTTAAGGCAGTAAATGAGAATTTTTAGGAAAAAACCCCCCACCATCACTTCATCAAGACAAGGTTATTAAAGAAAATCCAATATTCTGATGTTCCAGTTCAGTCTTTATTTGAAAAATCTTCAAAATAGATATTATGCGTCATATAAAAGTGGTTAGAAACAGTCTCACATAGATGCAGTGCCAACACTAGACAGCAGATTTTCCCACGTCAGTTACATTAAAAGCTGAAATGAAAGGCAGTGATCAATACAGTTTTCTCCAGGCGTTAATCTGCTTAACATGGCTAACTAGCATAGGCAACATGAGCACTTGGCTAATTAGCCATCAATATATAATTCACATTATCAGAATTATGTCCTGACCCCTGTTTCCTTTCTTTATTTACAATCATCCCATTACAAACTGTAGTCTGTATAAAAATGTTAAAGAGTTATTATGTGTATTTATGTGTATGCTCATATGCTCCCTAACTTGCTGCACTTATGCAAGATTTCTGTATCGTGCTATTAAATAATGAGAGCTCAACAGCAGGGGCAGTGGATCATGTGTTTGATGACCTGAAGTTGAGGCAGCAGCACAGAAAGGCCTTCTGTCTTGAACCATCACACCCATGTTCACAGACTCATCAAGCCTCAAAGATAAATCTGCGGATGTGACAAAGTTTTGTATTCACACAAATGAATGTGAATGGCTGTGTTTACGCTATATTTATGAGTTAAATGAAGGAGAACAATAGATCCCATAGAACTTCTTAACATTTTTTACACACCTCACACAGTACAGCCTCTGTCTGAGTGCTCACTGCTGATCCGTACAAAGAGAATACCTTGTTCTGAAAGCAAGGCATAATTGCGTGATGTGGTACTGTGTATTTTTTTTTCTTTTTTGGGAGGTGGGGCTGCTGTAGGGCTATAAAAAGTGGGTAAATCTAGAGAAAATAGTTGATATAGAGATATATAGTTGGCAACACTGCTGTAAATAAGGGTTGCAGGCATACAGAGAATTCTCTTTATTGAAAAAAAGAGAATCTATGTCTATTATTAAAAAAGAATATATACAACAAACAAATATCCAGATACATACAGTG
Organism: Rhamphochromis longiceps; assembly: GCF_057381845.1. Lineage (NCBI taxonomy): Eukaryota > Metazoa > Chordata > Actinopteri > Cichliformes > Cichlidae > Rhamphochromis > Rhamphochromis longiceps. Next base: position 16,114,295 of record NC_140573.1, on the reverse strand, counting down.
ATTACATAGTTATGAAGAAGCTTTATAAAAATGCAAAATAACAATAATTGGGTGTATTTCTCTATAGCAGAGGTTTGATTGATTTTAAATATTTGTGCTCAGAAATCTTTTAACTATTGAGAATAACACATTCATACAGGATATGATGGCGCTGTTTTCCACAAATCACATGCACAGATTGTGTATCAGAAGATGTTGAAGTATCAGCCAACGATTAGGTGTCAGTGAAATATGCTGACAAGCAAAGAAACAGGACACCACAGTCTGCTTCCTCAGCTCTGTGTTCACGCTTTTAAGAGGTGATTACCAACTATAGACTGTATGTAAAAGATGGATATGGACACCTTGATGTTGGTCACTGGGCTGCAAAGCTTTTTAAAGCCTCAAGCTGAGGATTTTTGCAGGTGCCATTGTCAATAGAGACCTGTCCTAAACCACACTCTGCTTTAATGTCCTAAACAGTGTGAAATCCACTTCTTGAAAACACCACCTTCAAGCGGTTACATCTTTTAAATCCATCCATCCATTTTTTTAAATACAGCATACCAGCTGTGACCCATTAAGATGCAGTTTAATGTTAATTTTTATCTGTTATGGCAGCAGGATAAAGGATAAAAGTACAGTCAAGTGCCCAGTGAGGCCTTATACTGAGACAGTGCAAATGTACAAAAATTACACATTTTGTTGCTTTTCTGTCTCAGTTTCTTTGTCCATAAGTGCACTATGGATAAAGAAAGTGAGGTTTTACAAACCAAATGACACAAATATTTATGCACACCGTGTGTGTTTGTGTGTACAGCACTTTCTTTCTCCACAGTGCGCTTGTGGGCAAAGAAACTTTGACAGCCTAAAATAAAACCAACTTCAAAGTAAATGTAGGAAAAGCTGACTTTGAAGGCTTAGCCAACTGTTTAATCAAGTTTCTTCTGATTTAAAACTAAATTTGTCCAGTTTTACGCTCTAATTCAGATTCCTTATAAAGGTTTTGTATTTAACAATTTTAAGAGTGTTTTAGAGCTTTAAAGTTTGATTTCTCATGGAACTCATGGCTCAGTAGCTTTCCTTTTTCGGGGGTTTTGAGCTATGAGATTCCCTCTGTAGTCACTGGATGAAAACCAGACCTGATGTGGTTGAAAGCTCAGGAAAAAGGCATTGTTTTGCTGGTGATGCAAAAAGCTCTGAGATCTGGATGCTGCTTAAGCTTGAAGCAAAATCAATATATAGTTAACTGATCCTTTGAAAAAACAGGTTTCTGGGGTTTTCGTTCTAAGCGTTGCTGTAAAATGACATTTTGCTGTGGCAGGCTGTTCCCCACAGTGTCGGAGTGTCTCCCGTCCCGACACTGTGACAGGGCCCTCAGACGACAGACAGATCATGACCCTGTGACCTCTGTTTCCTCCAAGTCAGCCTGCCTGTCACTCTCAGCACACATGCTGCTGCGGCGTGGATCTTTGGCCAGCTTTAGCTTTTCTGCCGGCTGCCCAACATCCTGACTGACTGACTGGCAGGTTGTGGGCTTAGACGACTGAGACAGCCTATTGGAGTGGAGTCAAGTGGCAGTGGTAAACTTAAAGCAGGCGGCTGTTGTTGGGCTGTTGATTCGTCCTGTCTGGGGTGTGGACGCTATTGTCTGCGTCCTGGATTTTGTTGCCCGGGAGTGGATTTGTTACAGATTCTGTTAGTACTGAGAAAACTTATGGTATTCACAACTGGCATGCTAGAGTTTCCTTCTGTCTGCCATGTGTTATTTTAACTCCAGCAACTCTTCAGAGGCGACGCATCACCCTGACAACCAAGAAAACTGAGGTTTAAATAGGTGTCAGGTGTTGTATTTTGATCCAAGCCATGATTTTTTAAAAACCAAACCAAGTAGGTCATATATACAAATATATATATATACAGTATTCTGTAAGTCTTGAGACAACTGAATTTCTGTGAAAAATTGGAAATTGGTGCAGCGATTTATTGAAAGCTATCCAAACATAAATGGATATATAATCTATAAGGCAACAAGAGAGTGGTTCAGAACAGCCTCCTTGTAATTTCGATAAGTATTCTTCATGAGTAGCACTCCAAGCTTCTTAAGCTCTTCTTTGGATGGTGGCTGCCCTTTGTGCTGTTATTTGTCAAGATGATCCCACACCACTTCAATAAAGTTCAGGTCTGGATTCTGGGGAGGCCAGTCCACGACCGATAATATTTCATTGTGTTTTTGTATCTAAGTATGCTTTTACTGGATGTGTTTGGGGTCATTGTCATGCTGAAAAATGAGGCTGCTGCCAATCAGACATTTTCCTTGAAAAGCAGCCCTAAACCAGGACATACATTTGAAATTAGGATTCACTACAGGATCTGTTGCCACTGATTTTTATTAAAGTCATTGTGTAATTTGGCTTAATAATAAGATATTTTGTGTTATTTGCTTTGTGAGGGTTTCGATCATTGTCTGTTGTGTGAGCAGCAGAATGAAATTTTTATTTTATGAACACATTCACAATGAAAAGCTAAAACATACAGCACAGAAGCTGGGAGAACACAGAAAAGCTAGCCTATAGTTTTTAGATGACCTTCCTTTTTTTTTAAAATTGTTGAGCTGTGATATTCAAACTGTAGCAAAGTTCATGTGTGCCATCTCGGCCCTCTGTTTCAACAACAAACAGTTCAGTATCAGTAAGCATTTCTTAAGCTAGCAGTCATTTAAGGGGTTGGGCAAGTCAGCAGTTGTTAGAACCACAGACTGTAAGTAAAAGATGGTTTCTGGACTTCTCTGCATCTCATTTTTCACAATCACATGTTGTTACTTGCTCTGCAGATGATGTCCAGTAGGTGAATAATGAAGAATTTATTAATACTGTTTAGTTATCTGTAGTTGCCCCTCCTCTCTTCTGAACTCTCCTCTGCCAATCTTTCTCTGAACGCTCAGAGGCTGATTTAACCTTAATTGTAAACCTAGCAAAAAACAGCACCTTGGCTAATGAAGGGAAAAACATTCAAGTGTGAGCATGTACAAAATCACAGAGAACACCTACTCTGTCCAAGTCTACACATTCCCACAATGGTAAAAACAAAAACACCCCGTTTACACAAAAACACAAAAATCCTCCCACTGGAAAAACTCATCAGTAGATTCTAGGAATTCAGCAGGTCTCTCTTTGACTTTAGCTCCCACAGCTCTTACTCTCAGCCACCCATGTTTATCCCTCCTCTTCTCGCCTCTCCATTTTCTTCCCCCAGCTGTCCTTTCTCATTTTCCTGCCCCCACGCATTCACCTAAACACCCTTCTCATTTCCAGATTTTCTCTGACCTCCCACATTATTTTCTCACTCTGCTTTCTTTCACTTTCTTTTTGTAGTTACAAGCTCATTTATCTCACGCTTAGACCATCATGACCATCCCCTTCTCTCCTGCTTTTCTTTCCTTTGTTTTTGTTGTTTTTTTTCCCTACTGTTTGCTCAGCTATGTACACACCTGCATGCTTGGATTCAGTGTTTTTTGTCTGAGATGAGCACTTTGGCAAACAGTGGAGGTATTAAGTCTTGAGGCAAAGGAAGTATGGGGTTATCAAGGAGTGTCTCACTTCCTGCCTCAGATTGAAGGGCCGAAAACAAAAGGCCCAGCGTCATCTACAGGAAGCAGAGACATGGTCCACAAATGAGGAGTTGGATGTTTGAGATACTCAGAGTATTTTGAATCAACAAAGAACAATTTTGTTCTTGATTAGGGTTAGCCAGAGTCAGTTTATCTGAAATGTGCATATGTAAGATCACTATGCTGAAAAATATGAGATTGCTCTCAGCGGTGTCGATTGTCCTCCCATCTTTAAATTTTTTCTTTAGCTCCATTAAGCTGGGACCATACAGAGTATAGAAAAGTAGCTTCAGAATCTGAAAAATGAAGTCTGCATCCTTTATAATGGCCAGCAGGGGGCAACTCCTGTGGTCACTAAAAGAAGGTTGTAAGTATGTGGAAAAACTTCTCCTTTGTTATTTGATCTGTGACCTCAGTAAATGTTTTCCTTCTAATTTATTGTCTCCATTAGAGTGAAAAACAAGGATAGAGCCAGGCATTATTCAGTGCTTAACAGTTAATCGAATATAAATTTTAGGTATGATTTTGTCTTTTAGTATTTATGAAAAAAAAAGTAGTGCTATCAGCGTTAATCTTCATGGGGCTGTACGGCGCTAACGCGGTAACAAGCTAACCGCTCTAATGTGTTGACGCCGTGCAGTCCCACGCACGGGACGACCCATGCTAACTCGCTAACGGAGATTTGCCGTGTTAATGTGGTTATGGCGTTAACGTCATTTTAACGAGATTAATGCTGACAGCACAAAAAATTGGATAAATTGCATTTTTGTATTCATTTTTACTATCATTTTCTCTTGTCTAGCATGAACATTTTCCTTTACAGCAATGCACTTTCTCCCCTCCTTCAGAGCCAACTCAAAATTTAGTTCAACTACATTATTTGGTTGACAAGATTGTCTAAAAGAAGTAAAAGGTGTAAAGGTTTTTGACAAGTGAACCTGCCTATTAGCAGCGGTAGGTGCCTTTGTGTACAGATCACCAGAGGTGTTTCACCTCACCAGTCCTGGAGCACAGTGTTGGTTGGCTTCAGGCTCTCCATCGCTCCCTGCATGGCTACCACGCATGTCTCTTCCTGAAGATGCAACATAATTACCAGTAGAGCCCTATGTCTGTGAAGGTTCTCAGTCATCCAGGTCTAAGGGCTTGGAAAGAAAAGCGTCTGAAGAGCCCTACCTATTTATACATGGGCCTAAATTATTGTCTGTTATAAGCTGTTTGGCAGTCTTTCAGTATCTACATTTATAACTAAATGAAAACTAAAAAGTAAAGAAGAGAGAAGAGAAATATCCTTTAGTCGTGTTGCATAGTTTGTCCATTAGAGGCCACAGTATCAGTCCACCTCTGATGACCAGTTTACATGTATTTGAAGTGCCTGAAGAAAGCTGCTGTAACTTTTAGAAGTTGTCTTCATCCACAGCCTTTCCCACTCCTTTCTACTCTTCTTATTAACAGTAAACATCTGTGAATTACAGTAGAAAATGGAAATCAGAGCCAGAAGTGGGGCAACGTGGCATTTTTGATGCTTTTTATATAACTACAGCAAGTGCAAGAGGTTCACATCGTCGACCCAGAGTGCATTGCTCATGCACGGTAATGACAGCTTCCATAAGTCATAATATGTATTAAAGTGGGATTTTTTGATTATTTTTTAAATATTTAAATTCCAAATTTGTAATCTCCATTAAATTTAACTTCATTTTGCCTTGTCTAGCTGGGCTATACATCTGTGTTTGGATGTCAGCTGAGTTCTTCGATAATGAAAGCTTAGAAGTTTTGCGCAGCAATAATACTATTAAACCATGTTACAGTTATGTCATATCAAGCTTTTCAATGACGAGTCCTTCTAACTGTTCATTATTTAGTCCTTGTCTAACCTGAACACCTCCCTCCCTTCAATTCAAATTCTTTGAGCTGCCATAAACTATTTGTTCCAACGGGCAGGAAATTCTGTTACTAGCTGTACCAGAAGAAATTTGTTTCACTGGAAGTCCACTGCAGCTATCAGTGGTGTGTGGTTTTAGGTCAGCTATGCACAAAATGGCTTTTAGGAGAGTTTCTACAGCCAGTGTCCGTCTAGCACTGAGTATTGACAGCAAACCAGAGAAGTTCATAAGCTGCTCTCATGATAAAACAACTGATTATATCTCTTTTTGTGATGGAGGTTTACCTTGTATTTTCTTTCTGTGAGGCTTCTGACATTACCTCACACTCTTACATGCTAAATGTGCAATTGGCCCTTTGGATACGTCTCCCTACTTATTCTTTAAACTTTACTTTAGATTGCAGAGTCTGTGTGTCTTTATCACAGCTATGTTTACAGCTTAGACCCGGATTAAAGACCGTAATATGTGTGGTATTTATCAGTCTCTGCATACTGCGGAGTGGGAAAGGCTGGGTGTGTGCTGCCATAGTTATGGTGAGCGAAGTGTGACGTTTGGTGAGCCGAGCGCCTGTTTGCCTTATTGTCCGGAGTCCAAACGAAATGGCAGGAAATAATAACGAGAGCGAGCAGAGGAAAACAAATAGGAGGGTTTTGAGGTATTTCTAAAATTAGTTTGGGAAGAAAGTGACTCAGCTTAGACTGTGAAGCACTTTGTATAGCTTCATGACTGATGCATATAGTGAGGCATTTTTGTTTTTTACATGTCTAGCTTGAGGGATATAAAAAAGGCCATGGCCTAAAAAGGAGTTTTATGATGCATCAGACAAACAAAAATAAAATTAGACTTAAAAAAGTGAAAGTTTTTGGTGTTGGGCTCTGACTAGGTCTTTTCTTTTTCAGCCAGTCTGTTGCAGGCTTGCTGCTGTGTTTGGGATCACTGTCCTGTTGCATGACATCTATCTGTCTTCTCTCTCCCCAGCAGATGGCCGCCCCTCCCTGAGCTTAGTTCTGCTGGAGGTTTCTTCCTGTTAAAAGGAAGTTTTTCCTTCCCACTGTCGCCAAAGTGCTTGCTCATAGGGGGTCATATGATTGTTGGGGTTCTCTCTGTATGTATTATTTTAGGGTCTACCTTACGATATAAAGTACCTCTAGGTGGCTGTTGTTTTGATTTGGCGCTGTATAAATAAGATTGTATTGAATTGAACCCAGTTTCAGACAACTTTCAGCTGTCAGACATTTGACTCTTTGGTATACAAAGGGGTTTATAGTTGATTCAAGGTGTCAAGGTAAGGTGTCCAGGTCCTGTGGCTGCAAAACAAGTCCACTCCCCCCAACCCCCCACTGTGCTTGATAGTTGGTATGAGGTGTTTGCGCTGGTATGCTTTGTGCATTATGTGCATTATGGCCAAACATTTCCACTTTTGTCTCTTTTCTTGTAGGAAGTCTTGTTGTTTGTTCAGATGTACCTTTGAAACCTTAAGCTCTGCTCTATGTGCTTTTAGAGGTTTTTCTTGGTCCTCATTCGTGTGAAGACTTTCTTTTACACATGACTGTATATGATCATGAAGACCGCTATTAAGAGTTACCAAGCAAACATTAGCTGTGTTTCCTCTTGGTTTAGTTTGAGTGCAACACCAGGTTAGTATTTCCAAGTACGAATAACCTGGATCTTGTTTTAAATTTTACCATGATTTTCACTTTGAGACAATCAAAGGGATATTTTTTAAGCTAATGTATGTGTGAATCATTTATGTTTATAATGGTGTTTTTTTTTACATCTTATAAAGTTATTATTTCCATGTACTGAAACCAAACAGATCTCTGGTTAAGAAATTGCTGCTTCCAGTGCTGGACCCCATCTCAATGAAGTACGGCCACATTTCCATCTGAGGAAAATGGCTTTCTCTTAATCTCATGCCAAACGTGCTCCATGTCATCTCCACATGCAGGAGGCTCAGATAGGAACCAGATTTCTGTTTGATTCCAGATTATTTACAACCTGCTGAGGATGGCCTTGGCTTGATAAAGACCCGGAACACTGTTCTTTCCCCTGCTGTGTGTTCCCTGTTGTGTATGCCCTGCAGTGTACATTTTGGAAAGATAGCTTTTTCCTGGTGGGATTTTTTTATGCCAATGGGAAAAAAGCTGTTGGGCTTCTGCTTGATTCCTGTTTTTATTCGGAAGAAGCTTCTCTGTGGTGGAAAAATCACATCCAGGCTTATAAAAGTCACATTCAGTTCAAGTGTCTGTGTGCTACAGTGGGTCTTTCTGTGGTCTGTGAATGGCAGAGCATTTTTGAGCCTATGTTTATGTGTGTTTGCACAAGACATCTGCTATGTCAGTAAGCTGGGGTTTTCTTTGTGGGTGTGTCGACTGCTGCCAGTGTCAAAGCAGAGGCCGGAGTTTACATCATATTCGGCGGTCTGTCACCCGACTCCATAAGCCTGCCAGTGGAGCTTTCACTGACTGAGCCACAAGTGTGCATTACATCTATGAAAGCCTTTATATGACACAGGAAATAAGCCAACGGTTAGATTGCATGTAAATCTTCATCAAATAAACAAAACTGCTTGACGTGCTATATTTTGAGAAATAAAAATGACTTATTTATAATAACTTTATGTTATGACTAAGACTGCAGGCACTGAAATGAACAACGTGCCAAAGTGTGATTTATGGTTGTGCATATTTGCATTCATGCAACACAATCTTTCCTTCCTCTCTCTCTCCCTCCTACAGTCGACATACGGGAGATCCGGGAGCTGCGGTTGGGGAAGGGCTCCCGTGATTTTGAGCGCTACCCTGAGGAGGCTCGTAAGCTGGACTCCACCCACTGCTTTATAGTGCTGTACGGCCTGGAGTTTCGCCTCCGGACCCTCAGTGTAGCTGGTCAGTGTGTGTGTGTATATAAGCTACTGTCTGTGTATGTGTACTGATGATTCCCAAAGTGTTTTCACAGCTACTGTTTGGTTTTTCTCACAGTCATGTCTGCTGCTCAACTAGAACTCGCATCACATCACATAACATATTTTCTGTTACTCATTTTCACAACTTTGTTCATCTTAAACAATCAGTTTAGCACTGCTGTTTATTTAATTACTGTCAAAATGCCACATTTTGACACAATCTAACAATGTGCTTGGTTTCTCTATCATGATGTTAAGGCTCTACTGCAAACATATGTTGGTGGGCCCCTGGTGTTCACTGTCATAGTCTACAGTATCATAATTTGCCAAGTAACCATATAAGCAAAGCTTAGTTATGTAATCAACTTAAAATCACATCTTAAAATTTGATTTTCAACAACAAATAAAACAACCGTGTTTTATATTGTACTGTTACTTTACAATGAATCGTACAGACCTCAGTTATAATGAGTAAACCTGGAACCTACGTGGGTTTAAAACTACTGGTTTCCAAGTGAAGGTGTAAATCTAAATAACAACTATGGGGAAAATGAACTCTTATTTGTTAGTGTGTGTTTTTAATAGTTTTTGATACAGAGTTATATTTGTTATGAGAATCATTTTACTGTTGGGTATGGTCTTTTATTTCTGGAGGAATTCAAGACAACAATAAAACTACAAAATTTAAAATACCTACAATTCAGTTTTAGCAGGACAATTGTTGCCCTAAAAACATTCTTGCTCTGTGAATTTGTGTTTGTAGCCTTCAGTGAAGAGGAAGTCAACATGTGGATCACTGGACTCAACTGGCTAATGATGGACACGCAGAGGGCACCGGCACCACAACAGATTGACAGGTTTGTGTGTTTGTGTTTGAGAGAGCTGTAAACCTGAGGCTTCATATACACAAATGGATATGCTCCTATATCAACACACAAATCATTCCTGTCCATCATCTTAAAGGGCAGTTTGTGCTGGGAAGGTAGAGGAACGACAAAGAGACTCTCAGATTTATTACAGTTGGTCTTCTGATCACATCAGTGTAGCTTTGTACCAGAATGACAAGTATCACAAGAAACCTGTGGCAAACATCAGAAGAAACTCTGGATGAAAATCTGTATTATGAGTAATAATAAGAGTAGAAAACAATAATCATATACTTACACATATATAGACCACCGGAAGGGACCGGTCCGGTCTGGGGGATCTTGAGGATCAGGACTGTCCAGCCTTCGGTTAGCCATTCCGGGTGTCTAGCAGCTGGTTCATTAGTACTGCCAGAAGCTTGTGGAGTGCAGTCAGCTTCTTCAACCAGTAGGTGTGAACCATGTCGGGGCCTGGTACTGTCCAATTCTTCATACTGGAGACCCTTTCTGCCACTGTGATGGTTACTGGACCCTGTTAAGGGAGGTTGCTGTGGTCTGCTCTTAGATCCACTAGCCCCTGAGCATTGCCGTTAAGGGTTGCGTCCTTCTCCCATAAGCTCTTCCAGTATTGCTCCGTCTCCAGCCTTGGGGGTGCTGTTCTCACAAATTCACATTAACTACTTACATCCAGGGTCTAGCTAGAACCTCATAGATTTGAAACTGAAAGTTAGAAATTCCTCCACAAATAGTGATCCAATTGCTGCAGTATGGTGATATAGGCACTCTGCAGCTTTGCTTTACATAGAAATATGTCAAGTGTCCTGATTTTATTCGGTGTGTTAAAGAGACAGTAAGTAAGTAACAACTAAAAACACATCTTTTTAGAATTGCATTTTGTTAACTTTTGTCTGTTTTTGTTTTATACCTTGTGAAGCACTTTGTGATCTTTTATCTAGAAATGTGCTATATAAATAAAATTTTACTTACTTACTTATTAAGTATTAATGTACAGGATGTTTTATTAAATGTCAGAAGTTTGTGAAGCTTTTATTTTGACATTTAAATAAACAGGAAGCTGGAAGTTCAGAGAATAGTGGGGAAAGCATGGCTGCACCTTTGAGACCATTCATCAAAACAATCCTTTGGAAAGCAAAGGATGTGAGTTCCATCAGTTCTTTGGGAACTGATTATAGTGTGTTTTGTGACAAACCAGTAATAGAAGTTCTAACCTGCTTATTGTGTTAATATAAGATTATATGTGTAGGAAACTTAACTTGTAGTCTCTTGTGTTAGTACTATTTACATGACAACCTATTAAGAGTTTTTTTTCTGGCTTTCTGATTTCACTCCAGTTGATGTCAATGATGTCAGTTCGATGTGATGGATGTGTACGAAGTCAATAAAGGAGCAAGTATGCTCTCTTTCCTTTCCCTGAAAAGGAGTTTGGCTGGTTGATTATCTATAACTCATTTATTCAGATTGATTAGTTAAAAAGAAGTTAGCCCCACTCAGAGTTATTATGAAGAGGGAAGCTTTCTAAAGAAGGCTATAAACATGCTTTTAAATGCTGTAAAGTTGCCCACAGGAACCTATATAGACTGGCCAGCTGGGTTCAGCAGAAGCTATAGGTTAACAAGTAGCTTTTCTTTAGTCAAAATCTAAACATGAACTCTTAAACTTTTTCTGGCATGCCCCACTTCAACAGCCCAACGGGTCAAGCCCCATAGCCCACATTTTTTATCGATTATTAACAATGAAAAAAAGATCTACGTTGAATTTGACTTAAATAGGGGTGAAGATAATCAGTGCAGTAACAACAGGAAATTCTCCTTTTCTCTGGGAAAAAACAGGAAACTGTTGAACAAAAACTAAACAAAATGAGCAGGAAAATTATACACCCCCTCCCACTCTCTTCCCCAAAACTAAAAAAAAGGCTTTTCAGTGCCTCACCTGCAATGTCTCTGCATCTCACGTTACCTATACATTCACATCATCTGGCAATCATTTTCAATTCAATTTCAATTCTTGTTGTAGTGGACAGCAAGAGAGAGGGGCAAATGCACAGCAGCCACTATCCATTATTAATGAGTAGCAATGTATAACTTAGGGCTTTTTAGAAATACAATGTGTGGAAGGCAAAATAAGACACACATATGTGTGTATGTGATTTTGGTCTACACAAAGAGTCTTCAAATCCTGAGGCTTCTGTTTTTCTATGAGGTTGCAATTGGATTCAGGTCAGGTGATTGGCTGGGTCATTCTAGCTGCTTTATTTTCTTTGTCTGAAATAAATTGAGAGTTTTCTTGGCTGTGTGTTTGGGATCATTGTCCTGCTGAAACTTCCATCCCTGTTTTATCTTCATCATCCTGATAGATGGAAGCTGGTTTCTCACAAGAATGTCTCAGTAAATTTTCCATTTGTTCTTCTAGCTCTGCACAAGTGGTCCTTGGCTCTGGGGAAACTCTTGTGATAATTCTTTTCAGTTCTCTGTCTGAAATCTTGTGGGGAGCATCTGGTCGTGACCAGTTTACGGTGAAATTATGTTCTTTCCACTTCCAGATTATGGATCCAACAGCGCTCACTGGAACCTTGAGTAGTTCCGAAGATTTTCTGTGACTAATACTAACAGTATATTTTGCAACAATAACTTTGCAAAGGTCTTGAGAGAGCTCATTGGTTTTACCCATCATGAGATGTTTCTTCTGTGACAACTTGGTAATGAGACACCATTTTATAAGCCATCAGTTGGGACTGAAAAAGCTGATTTTAATTTGCACTAAGTGGCAGATGCTAGATATCAGCTGGTGTCCCATGCCTTTTTGCACCTCCCTTTCTTCAATACTTATTGTCCTCGCTGTATATACGTGCGGAAATTGGGTTGTTTTTAATATGAAACATTAAACTGGACAATGCTCCCCACAACCACCAAAACGGGAGGCCAATTGGTGCCAATTAAAAGTACAAAACTGAAGTAATGGAAACAATTAAAAAAAACCTGTCTATATTTGTGATCTGGGTATATCAAAGGAGTGGTGACCTGGACAGAAACGGAATTGTGAGTCAGCAGTGAGGACAAATATTTATTTTGGGATGAAAATATTTGTTCCGGACAAATGTGCGGAGGCAGTTTTTTGGCTTATGTGGTGAAAGCAGAGGAACAGAGAGGTGTTGTATGGCAGAAAGACAGTTTTGTTGTCTACATAGTGAGCACAGTTTATGTTTGGAAGTGGTCGAAGGGAATGAAATGGATAATTTTATCTATTTATGAAGTTAAGGAGAAGAACCATTGGCTGAATACTTAAAATAGACGCAGGCATTATGACAAAAGTCAACTTCAATGTCTTTGAAAGTTTAATAGTTAAACAAAAAGGGAAACTCTGTATAACATTGGTAATGTGTGTCTTTGTGTGTTTTAACACTGGAACACTAATTAGATTAGCTTTGTAATGTTACAGTATGTTGTAAGTAGCACTAATATTGAAGACATTAAAAGTGAAACTTTTTCATCCCAAATATAAATGATGATCTTTTTAAAAGAAAGAAAAAGAAGGGTACTCTTAATGAAAGACAATAAAAATATCCTACTTGAATGACTTGGCACTATGACCGGCAATTTCAATTCCATTTTATTTATATAGCACCAAATCACAACAGCAGTTGCCTCAAGGCAATTTAGAATGTAAGGGAAAGACCCTATAATAATATAGAGAAAACATCAACAATCAGGTGCAAGCACTTGGCAATTGTGGGAAGGAAAAACTCCCTTTTAACAGGAAGAAAACTCCACCAGAACCAGGCTCAGGGAGAGTCAGCCATCTGCAGCAATCCCAAGTTGTTAGGAAATGAGCACACCATGGATAATGTTCCTTCCTCACACTAAGAATAACCAAAATCGATAACATCGACTTAATGTTTTAGTTAGTATGACCAAAAATGATGCACTGGGCACATTATCATCAGGAAATTATTTATTAGTTTTACCTAAAATAGAATGACTTCTTTTCAGAGCACAGTCTGTCAGAATACATGTTCTGCTTCTATGTTAACAGTTAAAACAAAGTCTAAAAATATTCAGTGCTTTCCTTTAACTTCAGTGTTTTAGCACAGTACCCAGAAGTGTGTATGTTAGAGTTTAATGCTTTTAAATGCTTTCTCTCTCCTATTACTTTACCCTCTCTCCCTCTGTAGGTGGCTGAGGAAACAGTTTGAAGTCATGGACAGGAGCCACGAGGGCAGGTGAGTGACATGCAGGCCTTCAGCACCCAGTTGTAAAGCCTATGACGGCTGCTCATTAGTGGGTGCCACAGCAGGTGGAATTACGGTGAAATCATATCCAGATCTCATCAGAGAGACTCTGCCAGGGACCTGCCCATACACCTCCATGCTCCGAGGCAAATATCACGCAGACTATTTTAAATCCAGGCTTCTGTTTGGGTGGAAGTAGCTCCAGGACAAACAGCCTGCCACCCCCTGATAAGGAGGAGGAAGTGATGTGATGCGATGCCGGGAGAGGGCAACTTCCTGTCTCCTGTGAAAATAGTAACAGTAGCTAGAGAGAAAGAGGAGGGAGGTGGCAGGTCTGAGACCAGTAGTGATAGCGGTCATTGAACCTAAAAGATCCCAAGAGCGCTGACCTAGATTCTTTTCCAGCTTCCTTCTGTAATCTCTTATTGATTTCTGAAGTTGCATATGTAACGGTATGGTATTTGCCACCATGTGACTCACTCTGAACAAACTAGATGATTTTTTCATGTGCTGAGTTTAGATTCACTGCACTTGAATAAGGTTTTTCTTTCTTTTCTTTTGTTCCCATCCCAGCATTACAGTAAAGGATGTGAAAGCTCTGCTGCCTCAGGTCAACTATCGAGTGCCCAACATGCGCTTTCTCAAAGACAAGCTACAGGTTAGAGTGAAACATAAGTCTGAGGATCATTTTAATGTTTTACTGCCTGCAGCTTCTTTGCCTTTTTGAATTTGCTCTCCTGCATGTTCTGACTTGACCACAGCACTGTTTGGTGTCACTGTAACTCACAACAAACCCATTTACATAGGAGGTGGAGGCCAGGAGCGACCTGTCATACCCCAACTTTGCACAGCTCTACAGAACACTGATGTTTGATGCACAGAGGAGTGTGAGTGTCAGATATAAACCTACATACATTTGCAGAGCACTGGAGGAAGTATTAAAATCGTATACTTAATAAGTAGCATCATCAGGATGGAAAAGACAATAAAGAAGGTTTTTCTTAAGTCACTATTATAAACCATATACTAAATGTTATGCAAGGAAAGTTTTACTGTCCAAGTGGTTTCAAGGGTGGGGGGTACACCTTGCCACACCAGAATGTGAAATAAGCCAGCGAGCTTGAGCTTGAGCACAGCCTACACTAATGATATGATAAGGAACTCATTATTGGAGTTTGGATTTCATTAAATCTATATGATGAGATATAGTAGGTTGTTCACCAGCTAAATTGTTTCATGTCCTCTGGAGGATTCATTTTGACATTAGGAACTGTAGGAAAAAATCTGGGTTAAGTTCAATATCAGCAACTAGCGCTATAAACTAAGCATGCTACGTCCTGCGACAATTTTCACTTTGATCAGGAATAAGCTTACTGAGGAAACTGAGACTCAGTTGCCTTTTTTAGGATGCCATTACATGTTGTTAGTGCTTCGTAGCTACAGGGTGTTATACAGCATGACCCAAAGTGGCAACTGATGAAAATCTTTCAAGAACCTTTTTTTGTTGTTGACTTAGCAAGCATAGACAGTGAAGGAAATGGAGCTGTCATGATGTCAACCATCAGTTTCTGAAGTAACTTTTGAACCCTCAAGATGAATGTTTTCGCTGTCTTCATCTTGGTTGCAATAAACTTGACATGAAAGGCAGGTCTGGCTGAAAAGCACACTCATTAGCAAATGATGCCACTAACAACTCTTTAGGCAGTTAGCTTGCTGTTTCTCACGGGTCCTCCATTTTGAAACACAGCATGACCAAAATGTACAAAATAGGCTTCATTTTTTTATTTAGTATATCCCAAAATGAGTAACTGAGCTCACAATTTACTATGGTCAACACATGAAGTTGTTTTTTTCCTAGACTTCTATGCTATGTTAAGTAGCTAGCAAAGTGTCTGTGTTAGCATGCTACGAGCACACATTGGTTTTGATACCTAAGACCAAACAGAGAAATCCTGTTCAGGATGTTTTATTCAAGAAATCATGCAGCACGATTTTAGTCGTTTTTATATTCTTCAATTTTCTAAAGCTCTGGCTGCTACAACAGCAATATAACATAATTGTTTTCAAAACATTTGTAGACAAAATTAAAGAGGTAAGGATGAGAGTGTTTGGTAGGGTTGCCAACTGTCCCGTTTTAGCCTAGACATGGCGTATAATGAGGCAAATTAGTTTGTTCCTTATTAATGTCCCTGGATGCTTGTGTCCAGTCACAACCAACACTGATGACCTATCAGGCACACCACATGTGAGGAGTAACACGTGATTCGTAAAAATAACGTTTGGTCTCCGTAGCATAATAAACTGGGTAATTGAAGCCTGTATTTACAGTATTTTTATTTGAATATTTTTTTCTTTTCTGATTATTTTTCAAAAAAATGACCATCATTTACTTTATTTTTCTTTATTGTGTTAGAAAAGGCATTGAAACTGATTACCAACATTTTACTGCATTTTTATTATAAGAATATGGACATAAAGTGCATATTAAACTTTGCCCAGCTGACTGTGCATTGTGCTTCTGGTGCACCAGTGTCCCTATTTGATAGTTAAAAAGTTGGCAACCCTATGATTGGGACATGTGCAGAGAAGCGATGGGGATATATTGGTCAAAGGATGTTAACCATTGAGCTGCCAGCAGGAAGGAAAGAAGGAGATTCCAGAGAAGATTCATGAATGTAGTGAAGGAGGGCATGCAGAGGATTGGTGTGACAGAAGAGTTTGCAAAGTATAGGGTGAGATGATCCACTGTGGCAACCCCTGAGGGTCTAGCTCAAGGAAGAAACAACAGCAATATTTTATATGTTTATACAGTATTATATTTATCTGATCTTGATTGTTGTACTTAAATATCACTTAGCTAAAAGTTTCAGTAGCTCAGAATTCCACTAAGTAAACACACCAGTGCTGTGATACTTCCTCTTCTGCTCTCATGCACGCTTTGCTCACTTTGTCCTTTACTGCTCCCTCCCACCTGTCCATCACCTGGTTCCTTCCCTTTTGTTCTTCAGATTATTGAGCAGCTGGAGCTCTCCTTCCCTCTGCGGTGAGTTCCTCCACCTTTTTGTCCTCAGTGTCTTGTCCTTCATCCTCACATCCCCTGCTATCCCACTACTCCTCCAGTTTTCCCAGTTTATCAGGGAAGTTTTGCATTTCAAATCTTTATATGATTTGTCACATTAATGAAATTTAATAATTGTTTTGGATGTCCAAAAAAGTGAAATGTTTTCTTAAAGTTATGTATGCGATGGGGCGGTGGTAATAAAATAAAGAAAGCTATCACAATGAAATTATCTATCACTAAAATTCTTGATGTTTCATGCCTGCTTTCTCATTCAATAGTACTTTCAGACATCTGCCATCTAATATCTTGTAAATCACTGTCTTTTCAGAAATGTTGACAGACCAGAGCTATGTCAAATCTCCCTCTATGACTTTCAAAAGTTTTTACAGATGGACCAGAAGGTACAGAAAAGATTGAGTGCCCATCAGCACACAGAAAAAGCTTCCCAAAACTTCTTTGCGCTTACTTTTCTTTATCCGGCTCGTCTCAGGAGTCCTGGGCGTCAGATCTTGGTCGTGTCAGGGAGTTTCTTATGGGCTACATGAGGGGGGCACCACAGCCTGAGCCGATGCTACAACTGGATGAGGTGACACACTAAATAAGCACAAAAAGTTAACCTCTCAACAATCCACCAGGTCACTGACAACCTCGCTGTACGGCTGCTTTTGTTATAGACACATACAGTGGGGCAAAAAAGTATTTAGTCAGCCACCGATTGTGCAAGTTCCCCCACTTAAAATAATGACAGAGGTCAGTAATTTGGACCAGAGGTACACTTCAACTGTGAGAGACAGAACGTGAAAAAAAAATCCATGAATTCACATGGTAGGATTTGTAAAGAATTTATTCGTAAATCAGGGTGGAAAATAAGTATTTGGTCACCTCAAACAAGGAAAATCTCTGGCTCTCACAGACCTGTAACGTCTTCTGTAAGAAGCTTTTCTGTCCCCCACTCGTTACCTGTATGAATGGCACCTGTTTGAACTCATCATCTGTATAAAAGACACCTGTCCACAGCCTCAAACAGTCAGACTCCAAACTCCGCCATGGCCAAGACCAAGGAGCTTTCGAAGGACACCAGGAAAAGTATTGTAGACCTGCACCAGACTGGGAAGAGTGAATCTACAATAGGCAAGCAGCTTGGTGTGAAAAAATCAACTGTGGGAGCAATCATCAGAAAATGGAAGACATACAAGACCACTTATAATCTCCCTTGATCTGGGGCTCCACGCAAGATCTCATCCCGTGGGGTCAAAATGATCATGAGAACGGTGAGCAAAGATCCCAGAACCACACGGGGGGACCTGGTGAATGACCTGCAGAGAGCTGGGACCAAAGTAACAAAGGTCACCATCAGTAACACACTACAACGGCAGGGAATCAAATCCCGCAGTGCCAGACGTGTTCCGCTGCTGAAGCCAGTGCATGTCCAGGCCCGTCTGAAGTTTGCCAGAGAGCACATGGATGATACAGCAGAGGATTGGGAGAATGTCATGTGGTCAGATGAAACCAAAGTAGAACTTTTTGGTATAAACTCAACTCGTCGTATTTGGAGGAAGAAGAATACTGAGTTGCATCCCAAGAACACCATACCTACTGTGAAGCATGGGGGTGGAAACATCATGCTATGGGGCTGTTTTTCTGCCAAGGGGACAGGACGACTGATCCGTGTTAAGGACAGAATGAATGGGGCCATGTATCGTGAGATTTTGAGCCAAAACCTCCTTCCATCAGTGAGAACTTTGAAGATGAAACGAGGCTGGGTCTTCCAACATGACAATGATCCAAAACACACCGCCCGGGCAACAAAGGAGTGGCTCCGTAAGAAGCATTTGAAAGTCCTGGAGTGGCCTAGCCAGTCTCCAGACCTCAACCCCATAGAAAATCTGTGGCGGGAGTTGAAAGTCCGTGTTGCTCGGCGACAGCCCCAAAACATCACTGCTCTCGAGAAGATCTGTATGGAGGACTGGGCCAAAATACCAGCTACTGTGTGTGCAAACCTGGTAAAGACCTATAGTAAACGTTTGACCTCTGTTATTGCCAACAAAGGTTATGTTACAAAGTATTGAGTTGTATTTTTGTTATTGACCAAATACTTATTTTCCACCCTGATTTACAAATAAATTCTTTACAAATCCTATCATGTGAATTCATGGATTTTTTTTTCACATTCTGTCTCTCACAGTTGAAGTGTACCTCTGGTGCAAATTACTGACCTCTGTCATCATTTTAGGTGGGGGAACTTGCACAATCGGTGGCTGACTAAATACTTTTTTGCCCCACTGTACGTGGTCAGTGCTGGTGTTCCAAATGACCAAAGGAAAATGGTACATTACTGAAGTGAAACCCTAACCTGAGATGAAATGCCATTGGCCTGATGGATGTTCTCGATAAACTTGAGCATACAGTCAAATCACAGTGTTTTCCTGACAATTAGATCTTTTTGCTGTTTTTTGTTTTTGTTTTTTTTTTAGTTCCTGACCTTCCTGTACTCTAAAGAGAATTCTGTGTGTGACCCTCGTCTTTCACCCGTAGTTCCTGATGACATGAAAAGGCCATTGTCTCAGTACTGGATCTCATCTTCGCACAACACGTAGGTCTCACAGGAAATCTTTCAAGTTCACAAATATTCATAATTCAATAAGAACATCTTTTAAGCTAAACACAGATGACAGTTTAAAAAGTTCAGTGATAAACTACCAACTTTATTATTATAGAGAGCATGTCATTAGAGACTGAGTTTGCAGATAGGAATTTTTATTCTGCTTGCTAATATTTTTAGGATTTTTATACATTTTTTGAATGTTTTTTCCAACGCAGAAGTGAAAGGGATATTGCTGTTCTTTGACATCTAATTATCAAAAATGTTGAGTTAAAAAAATTGGAAATTGAAAAGTCCTTCATGACAGAGATATTTCAAGAGAGATATTCAAAATCCTCGGATTTGCTGGTAACTGCTGAAAACAATACGATTCAATATTTCTGTGGAAATTTAAAGACTGGAGTCTGTTTTGTTTTTGGTTTTTTTTGCTTGCTAGTTGCGTCGAGGGGTAGTGCTGGGGGTTGTTAGTATTTATTTTTTTAAATATCATTACGGTATATTTTTACTTGCTACAGTATTAGTTATTCTATAACCACCGCTGCTATAACCAGGTTGTTTTCTACATTCATGCTTTTTCAGGTACCTGACAGGTGACCAGTTTTCCAGTGAATCATCTCTAGAAGCCTACACTCGCTGTCTGAGGATGGGCTGCCGCTGCATTGAACGTATGCGAGATGTTTTTTAAACTCACTGGTGAACTACTCCTTCCTGCAGTTTATTACATACATAGTGCTGTTCCACAAGCTTTGGGTTAACCAATACAGGCTTCATTTCAGGGTCTAAAATCTTAACTATATGTTTGATTTTTAATTTCTAATCTAAGTGGACTGCTGGGATGGACCTGATGACCTGCCAATCATCTACCACGGCCACACATTAACTTCCAAGATCAAATTCCTGGATGTGCTGCATACCATCAAAGAACATGCCTTTGTTATATCTGAGTGAGTACATGATTGTGTTCATTTACTGAGCCGTATTGCTAAAGTAGCAGTTTTAAGTAGCGACTGAATCACCATTTTTTTCTTTAGCATTACAGCTCTTCTACCTACTGTTGTGTCTTTGCAGGTATCCTGTGATCTTATCCATCGAGGACCACTGCAGTGTGGTCCAGCAGAGGAACATGGCCACGCACTTCAAGAAAGTTTTCGGAGATCTGCTGCTCACCAAACCGGTTGACAATAACGCAGAGGAGCTTCCTTCGCCCTACCAGCTCCGCAGGAAGATCCTCATCAAAGTATATACTCAACACCTCAACACTGAAGAGATTTTTCATTTTAAATTGAAGTTAATATCACACAGTGATGTTTGTCAGGTGGTAACAATGTGTGCAGAGATGTGAGTTAATTCAGAACAATGGAGGAGGTGTAGATAATGGAAAAATAAAACTATTTTTAAAGGTTGCCTTCAAAATAGATTCAAAGCTGTATTGCTCTCAGCTCTGTATATATCTGGTCAAAAGTTTCATCATATCCTGAAAATTTACACCACATGTTCACCAGAAAGCTTGACTATTCCACAGAGTGGTAGATAGAGTAGCTGACAGTAATTACGATGCTGCCCTCAGCTCTCTGTCATCAGCCCCAAAGCACAGCGTCCCACCCTGTCTATGACCAGCCAATCCTTCCTGATTATAGGCTAGAAATGCACGCAAGCACAATTAGTCTGCCTATAGTTAAGACAAAGAGTTACTTTTGGCCATTTGAAAAACAAAAATCTCTTTGAAGTTTAAGTTAATGAAATGCCACCTACAAAAAAGGTGTTAAATGAAATGTCGAAAAATCGTTTTATATTTATACATTGGTGTGAAAAAGTGTTTTTGCACCCTTTCTGTTTTCTTATTTTGTTTTGTTGTTTGTCACACTTAAATGTTTCAGATCATCAAACAAAATGTAAATATTAGACAATGATACACAAGTAAACACAGCATGCCATTTCTAAATGAAGGTCTTTATTATTAAGGGGCAAACCTTAATAATGAACTGCATCGCCCTGTGTGAAAATGTGATTGCTGCGAAAGCTGTGGGATTCCAGTGAACCATAGTGAGAGCCATTATCCACAGATGGTGAACACATGGAATAGAGGTGAACTTTCCCAGGAGTGGCCGGCTGACCAAAATTAGCCTAAGAGCGCAGCGACGACTAGTCCAAGAGCTCACAAAAGACCCCAGAACAACATCCAAAGAGCTGCAGGACTCACTTGCCTCAGTTAAGGTCAGTGTTCACCATAAGAAAGAGACTGGGCAAAAAGCAACATAAAGGCTCTGTGGACTGATGAGACAGAAGTTAAACTTTGTGGAAGGTGTGTGCCTCATTACATCTGGCGTAAAAGTAACAGGAACATCATATTAACAGTGTGATGGTCTGGGGCAGGTCAGGACCTGGAAGACTTGCTGTGTTAAATGAACCATGAATGCTGCTGTCTGCCAAAACATCCTGAAGGAGAAAGTCCAGCCATCTGTTTGTGACCTCAAGCTGAAGCACACCTCAGGTCTGCAGCAGGACAATGAACCCAAGCCCACCAGCAAGTCCACTTCTGAATAGCTTAAGAAAAACAAAATGAAGACTTTGGAGGGGCCTGGTCGAAGTCCTGACCTGAATCTGACTGAGATGCTGTGGCATGACCTTAAAAGGGTGTTTCATGCTGGAAAACCCTCCAATGTGGATGAATTATAACAATTCTGCAAAGATGAGTGGGTCAGAATCCCTCCACAGTGCTTCACTACCAGTTATCACAAATGCTTAATTGCAGTTGTTGCTGCTAAGGGAGAAATCAGGAAGGGGACAAACACTTTTTCAAACCACTATAAAATTTATAATGCCAGGTATTTATTTCTTGTCTTGATATCACTTGCATACTCTTACCTCCACCTAGGCAAGATATATTTTTTCCCACATTTTTTTCCACACAATTTGTCATAATTTAAAAAGAGAAAAAGGTTTCTGATTATGACAAGAAACTCAAGAAAAACTGCTTTGGTAATGAGTGCGGCAAAATAATACACTGTTTTGATTTGTATGTGTAGATTTTTCTTCCCCTTGATTTTACTTAAAAATGGCTTGTATGTCATGGCATGGTGGCCAGTTCTTTGACATCATTTCAGGCCGTGTTGAAATCGTACAAATGCAAACACTGACAGTTCCATTCCCTAAATGGTGATGTCTGACAATGAGATCACTGTTTACCTTGAGCTGTCAATTAACATTTCAGATTCCACATTAATGGAAAATACACCTGGTTGAGATTTTCCTGGGACAGTAAACCTGTGGTGCTCAGCATCTTTCTTTCTTCCTCTGTCACAGCACAAGAAGCTGGTTGAAGGAACCCTGTATGAAGAGGTGACGTCAGCCAGCTACTCTGAAAACGACATCAGTAACTCCCTAAAGAACGGCATCCTTTACCTCGAAGACCCCATTGACCATGTGAGTTTGTGTAAGCTTGGCTAAGTGATTATGAAGAAAATATACTTTAACCTCTAACTCTAACTATACTGATCGTTGTGTGTCTAAAATGTGTGTATCCATTTGCAGACATGGACGCCACATTATTTTGTCTTGACCAGTAATAAGATTTACTACTCTGAGGAGACGTCTCATTATCAGACAGCTGATGAAGAGGAGGATGATGAAGGAAAGGAGGTAGAAAAGTGGCACATAGCAACACATGGCAAAACTTGGTGCTTTCGCAACCAACTTTGGTATTACTACCTCCTATGTCTTTGTAATTGGTCAGGAGTGCAACAACAATGAGCAGCACTGTGCAGAGCGCTGGTTTCATGGGAAGCTGGGTGGAGGACGCGATGGCCGACAGGTGGCTGAGAAACTCCTGCAGGAGTACTGCGAGGGCGGGGCCAAAGACGGCACCTTCCTGGTCCGGGAGAGTGAGACATTTGTTGGAGACTACACCCTCTCCTTCTGGTCCGTGTGTTTTCTGTCATAAAATAGCTGATAAATTAGTAACACAATCTGGTGCAGAGAAAGAAAAAAAAAAACAACATTTGTAAAAAAAAAATTGCCATTTCATGATCAGACATCTCAAATTTAAATTATCTCCAAACCCCATATCCAGGAATGTCAGAAAAGGTTTCTAATTATCTTGAAAGTTCATTAACAGAACAGCTTTACACACTAGACAGACTCGCTTAGGAAAGCCCAGGCTTTCCTAAAATGACTAGCGGTAACTAGGCTTAAAAAAAACTTTAGCAAATAAGGAACCTAAATGTTTAGAAGTTGCCTACAGAAGAATAAATCATCGACAGTTCAGGGACCCACATATGATAAAACTCTGACTGAAGAAGATAGGACTAAAGAGACTAGAGAGAAGGAACTAAATCACAGTACTAATGCAATCTTATTCGCCTTCCAGGCGCTCTGGTCGGGTCCAGCACTGCAGGATACATTCACGTCAAGAGTCTGGCTCCACCCGCTTCTACCTGACTGATAACCTGGTGTTTGACAGCCTCTACCGGCTCATCTGCCACTATAGAGACACGCCGCTCCGCTGCAACGAGTTTGAGATGAGGCTGGGAAACCCTGTACCTCAGCCGAATGCACACGAAAGCCGAGAGTGAGTGACTCACATCTTAATATAATAAAGTAGAGGGTAAATGTATTGATACTTTAGTGTAAAAATACATTACAAGTTCAAGTCGTGCATTAAAAATGTCCTGTAATGTAAGCAAAATGATGCTAGAATAGAGGAAAAAATATGAATCTTTATTATTGATGCCTTTAATATTTATTGTATTTTATAGACTGCAGGTTACATAATTTTCATTACTGAATCAAATCGTCTTTGAATTATGTTAGTAATTAGTTCATTAAAACAATCATAAAATTAAAGTAACAGCTTTTGTCCTGCCAGCAATTTAAAAGGTTGAAGCCCAGGGAGCAAACTGAATTCATTGCTCAATGTACTCCACAAGTGACAGTGCAAATAACAAACTGTTAAAATGAAGTTTGTTGCTGTTCAGGTGGTACCACTCCAACCTGTCCCGTGTTCAGGCTGAACACATGCTGATGCGTGTGCCCAGAGACGGAGCTTTCCTGGTTCGAAAACGCAGTGAACACAACTCCTACGCCATCTCCTTCAGGTAGAACTTGACACACCGTAAAGGACAAAAATATGAGTTCTGGTCTCTGCTCAGTTAATTCTTAAAGCCAGCATAAAAATGTCATTTATTTTTGTCTATAACTTTTTTGTGTGTAGGGCAGAGGGTAAGATCAAACACTGCCGTATCCAGCAAGAAGGCCGTCTCTTCATGTTGGGTAGCTCGGCAGAGTTTGAGAGTCTGGTGGATCTGGTGAGCTACTATGAGAAACATCCTCTGTATCGTAAAATGAGGCTCCGCTACCCCATCAATGAAGACACTCTGGACCGGATGGGCACCACGGTTGGTCAAGACACACCTCACTTCAAAGCATAACCTTGTTGTACAGTATTGTGTAGTCTTAAGCGCCCCCTCATTTCTTTTTATTTTCTCTACAGGGAGACAAAATGTAATGAAATTTTCACTCCTTTTCAGTCCAGTCCTTGTACTGGACCATTTTCAGTGTTTTGATTGTTTGTTGAGCCACTCAACACTGAATTATTCAAACATGAAAATGCATCTAACTCAAGGCACGGACCTGTGTTGTTACACATAACAGACAACTTGGCAAAGAACGAATTTTACATTTTATCGTTTTGTAACTAGCAGCCGGTCACAAAGACACATCATTTGTTTACATTTCACTGGTTGAATCACGAAAAATGCACAGTGAAAAATCAGACATATGCCAAATTACAGAAGAGCTGGACTGAAAATCAGTGGCAACCATTTTTATACACTATTGAATTTCAGCCAGTGGGGATGGGGATCTTAATAGAATTGATGGAATTATGTAGAAATGTACCATCAGATTTTGATCAGTCATGCAATAGCATCTGGAAAGCACCTGAATGGCAGCAGCTATATTTTTCAGCATAAGAATGATCCCTGATACATTACGTATGCAGTAAAAGCATAGCTGCATACAAAAACACACCAATGGAACACTGTCAGTCATGGCACCCCCAGATCCTGAGTCCCAACATTGCTGTAGTGGTGCGGGATCAGTTTGACAGAGAACAGAACAAAAGGCAGCCATGATCCAAAGAAGAGCTTTGGAATGACTTTAAAGAAGCTTTGAGAACCATTCCTGAAGAATATTTACAGAAATGACAAGAAACCTTGCCTAAAAGATCTCAGGCTATGTTGAAGAATAAAGGTGCTGATACTAAATATTGGCTTTCATGCTTGTTAAAATTGTACAAAATCAGTTCTTACATTATACTACTACTACTCATCAAGAAATGCTACACAACTAAGTGAATTTCCATTCAATATGAACATATAAAAAGCTGATTTTCAGAGTTTTAGGGTGCAACGGAGTCATTAATCTAATAATAATTTAATGTGCTTAATATTTCGTTGTTGTTTAGTCTATGTCTGACAATAGCAAACAAAAAGGCAGACCTTGTATTTCCTGTTAAACATGCACACTGTTCCAATGGTGGAATGCTTCTATTAAACATTGCCAAAGTCAAATATTGATGTTAGTGTATGTTGAATTAATTCAAAGTCAGTCAGAAGTAACAAAACAAAAATGGTGGCTGAAAACTTGATTATTTATTTTTCCAGGAGCTTGACTATGGAGCGCTGTATGAAGTTCGCACTCCTCATTTCTATGTGGAGGCTAATAAGATGCCCACAGCACGGGTGAGTGTGACTGGAAACACATGGCCTATGGCCCTTAAGTTTAATGGGTTTGTTTATTGATTATCACATATTATCATATTCTTTAGTAAATGATTAGTAGTTTTAATTGCCTCATTTTGCTACTATGGAAACACGGTCTAATAGCCTTTGGCAGCTCTCTGCAGTAGCAGCACAAGTACAAAGTACAGGAAATGTTTGTTTTCAGTCAGGTATTGGGAGTCCAATGTCCTTCTTGAGGGGCTAACAGTAAAACTACTGGCACCAAAGAAGAGAGTGGGGTTTGTGCTTTTAGAATAATTAAAGGAACCAAAAAGAGAGACTGTTTATTTAAAAAGAGAAGCTGTGACTGAAAGAAACAAACGAAGAAAGAACAGAAGGAAAGAACCAGCTGTGTTTTTAAGAGACAGTTTAAAAAAAAATGTAATTAACTTTGGCGCCATCAAGCGGCTGCATCTAAAGCACAATGTGGCTGTTACGTCCCCACTTAAAAGCTAGGCGATGAGGGTGGGGGACAGTAACAGTTAGATCCAGGTGGAATGAAAAGAACGCCAGGCAGAGGTATTTAATATAAAATAGATCTTTATTGTAGGCAAACACCTCAATAATCATATAAATGGCAACAACAAAAGGAGACAGCGCCGCTGCTTTAATGAGAAATCAGGGAGGTCAACCCAAAGTGGTAATGACCACTTCAACAAAGAAAGCAACAATAAGGCTTCAACAGAAAGAGACAGCAATGCTGCTAGCAAACAATATCCAGGCAGGCCACACAAACTAATGAAGGCTGCCGTCACTCATGGGCAATCACTGCTCAGTTAAGCACTACTCACAAAGAGCCACACACCAGAAGGCTGTTCCACACCTAAGCCAGTAGCACACTCTGACCAGCACAGCAGAAATCCACCCGAAACCTCTCCCTCCTCCTCCACACTGCTCTTCTCCAGCTTATATCACCCCTGAGGGTAATTGGTTGTAACGAGAGCAGATGAGCAGCAGGTGTGACCTAAAGGAGAAGGCAGGGGCAGAGAGAGACAAGGGGAGGGGCCAGAACGAAGGAGGAGGAGAGGGAGAAGAAAACACCACGCCCACACAAGGGCAGTATCAGGAGGCCCAGCTAGGGCCGTAACAGTGGCATAAATGCTGCAATGAACTCAGTGAAAGCAACACATGTGATGCTTCTTATCACTTTAATTCACGTTTCAAACCTCCACAGCATTAGTTATGTCTCAAAGTGCGTTCTCATTTCTCTAAAATTGTGTTTTCTTAATTGCATCAGAGTTTGTGAATTGGTCCTGTTTCTCCCTGCATGTTTTAGTGTACGGTCAAAGCTCTGTATGACTATCGAGCTCAGAGAGAAGACGAGCTATGTTTCCCCAAACAAGCGCTCATCCTGAATGTGGATAAGCAGGAGGGCGGCTGGTGAGTGACGCTCAGGTGCACATGTACCTTCTTCTGTTTTCTGCATACCTTCTTGCTGTTGATATGCGACCTGCCTTTAGGTGGAGAGGTGACTATGGAGGAAAGAAGCAGCTGTGGTTCCCTGCAAACTATGTAGAGGAGGTCCCTAGTTCCCCCACTAGAGAGATGGATGAAGCAGTGAGCTCTGATTCACTCACTACTTTCAAATGAGCTTCCAGCTTTCACTGTGTATTATTCTGACAAATATTTATTCTTTTGTGTCAGTCCACAGAGAACAGTCCTCTGGGAACTTTCCTCAAAGGCTTCATAGATGTACCAACCTGCCACCTGGGTTAGTGGATAAACGTTCTTATGTGTTATAGTTTTATCAGGTATATTAAATAATTACTGCAGGAAGGGACTAGTTCCTGCTCAAAATGATGTTGAAATTTAACCTTGATCAAAAAGATCAGTCCACAACTAGGATCATTGACTATTTTAGAAATCGAGGATTTGGTCTTTTAAAACGAGCTGCTCTCTGGTTTGTATTTTAGACAATGCAATGTTTTTAATAGTTTAACTGCATACATGTGTTTACCAGAACAATTTATTGTTTTACATGTCATATTAAAAAATATTATTTTAAAGAAAACAATTTCTTACATGCAAAAGAAAAGAAATAAGTAAAGTAGTGTCAAATAAGATAAGGTGTACATGCAACCTAAATAAGGTATATAAAAAAATAAGCCTTTATCTTCTTGGAATGCTTTCCAACATTATTACGAGGCAAAAAAGGACTCTGACAGTATTGTATCTCCTGAGTGAGGTAATTGTGGGTTTTTATGTGAAATACATACATCTTGTACACTCCAAGCCCTTATTTAAAGCTGGATAGCTGCTGTCAACCTTAAGCTACCAAATTGAAACATGGTTTCAGACTAAGTTAACAGTTGATCTGAATCAGTGTTTTTGTTGAAAAATTGGGCGTCACTTTTTATTCATACACATGATACATTTCTACTGCAGGTGTATTTTTAGTCACAAATGTGGGTGAAGCGGTTGCACTTACATGGTGACAACTGGGCTCTACAGAGTTATATTAGTATTGAAGTATTAAAGTAAAAACAGCATAACAGATTTTGTTAATGCTGTTTTTAGATTGCTCTGTGGAAGTCCTGTTCTCACTCCTTGCAGGCTTGCCCCTGCTGTGACTTCCACATGTCTCAACTTTCTCAACTTTAAGACTTCATCATCGTCACCAACATGAATTTCAAGTTCAAGATTTCTGTGTTTTGACACAGAATGAAAGAGACTTGTCGTGCATCACAGAGGCCACAAAACAGAGCAGTCTAAAAAAAAAACCCATCACTGGTAGCGAGGCAGAAATGCAAAAGATGATGAACTTGAAGGTGAGATTGGCCTAAATTAAATTAGTCAGGGTTTTAGATTTGCGTGGATTCATTAGTGGAAAGTAAAGCTCTGGGCTCTTACCTAGGCATAATACTGCTTTGCACATGTAGATGATACTGGGCTCAAAATTCAAAACCAGGAAGTCCAGCCAGTTGTTTTAGGACTGAAGAAGCCTCTTGGATGATCAGTAAAATGTTTTCATAAACCAGCTCTCAAGACTATCATGACCTAGATGAATGAGAAACTACACAGGCACATTTATCCAATTCTAACTTCTTCCCTCCCTTTTTTCTCATTCCACTTGTACCTCCTTTAATCTCTGCAGTGGTGCATAAAGACGGAAAGAATTCCCGGGCCTTTGTGTTCACTATCCACTCCCAACACCTCTCTTCTCATCCGGTCCAGACTCTGGACGTAGCAGCTGACAGTCTGGAAGATCTCACCGGCTGGGTCAGCAAGATCAGAGAGGCTGCACAGAATGCTGATGCACGAGTGAGTGCAACTCCGCACACATACACAGATGAGTGCAAACACATCTGTTAGAGTTTTTGCTACTTGAATAATTAGACCGCAGGTCGTCAGGACTTCACTTAAGGACTTTCCTTGCTTACATGAAAACGTGACAGAGCCTCGATTACACTTCGCATCACAACTAAATTTTGTAAATAGCAATATTTATGACTATGTATATGATATATGTGGCTTTTCTAGAACAATTAAGTATGAATATTTTTCAGATGTTTGTGTAAAATGATTTGTTTTATCTTTATGCTCGATTGGACTGGATGTTTGCTGTGTTTGTCAAACTGACTTATGGTTACTCTTTTGATCATAAAGCAGGAAACTACATATAAAAAATTTAGAGATTAGGAAATGTTTTCATCTCTAAGCGGAGTCTGCATTTATGGGTCCGAGCCTGTGGTGAGCTTAGCAGTTTTGTCTTGCTGAATATCTAATTTTGGGGGTGACAAACTGAGAGATTAATGGGTTGGTGAGTTATATCTGTGCTATGAAGGGGGCTCTCTCTTCACCTGGTCAAAGCACTTTAGTCACTTGCCGAGGACATCATCTGCTCCTGACAATGTTGTATTCAGATTTCACTTTAAAATTGTCTACATGCACCACGTTTTCATGTCTTCTTTAATACACTACAGCAGGGGTGAGGGAACTCCAGGCCTCGAGGGCAGGTTTTAGATCTCACCCTGGGTCAACACATCTGAATCAAATGATTAGTTCATTAACAGGTCTCTTGAGAACTTCAAGACATGTTGAGGAGGTCATTTAGCCATTTAAATCAGCTGTGATGGATCAAGGACACATCTAAAACCTGCAGTTCCCTACCCCTACGTTATGGTGTAGTGTAAAACTTGAACACGCTCTCAGTCTTGCAGAAGTCCACTTTACTGTTAGTGTGAACACTGAGGTTCTTGTAACCCTCTGCTGTCTCCAAACAGAGCTTGGGAATGGAAATAGGGATCACTGGTGTTGTTGTCCTCCTCATGCCCACAACCAGTTCCTAGGTCGTTACCTCATTAAGCTGCAGATGGTTGTGCTTTGCTGCATTCTTCCTCATCACCAGCCTAAAGTCTGTGGTGTTTGGGGTGAAGAGAAAGGGAGACGGGATAGGAGATATGTTTCCTGTGTTTTGTGATCAGCAACACACAAGTCTGTGAGAAACACAAAAACACTGTGGGAATCACTTTGTTGACTCTTGCATGCTAACTCCCCACTTCTTCGACTCCACTGCTGTTGGCTGGCCTTAAACCAGTGATGGTCTTCAGACCTCCCTCATGTTGTTTTGCTGAGATTTCCACTCCAGCTCCCTCCTGTATTTGTCCTTGGCCTCCCTGACTTATGCCTTCAGTTCATTTTGAACTTCTCTCACTGCCTCCCTGTTAGCAGACCTCAAAGCTCTCTTTTTCCTGTTGAGCAGTGCTTTGATGTCCTTTGTTACCCATGGCTTGTTGTTTGGATAACACTTCACACTCTCTGTTGCAATTGTGGAGTCGGTGTACAAATTTATGTAGTCTGTGGTTAATTCTGTGAGCCCATCGATATCCTCCCACAGAGTGCTTGGCAATTAGTCACCTCAAAACAGCCCTGGAGAGCCACAAAAGCATCCACTGATTATTTCCCCACCGTCCTTGTGGTCACAGGCTATCTCTTGACTAAAGGGGCATTGCACAGAGTGATGTGAACCAGGCTGTGATCCAAACGACTAAGCGTGTGGGGGGGAGGATCAGGTTTGGAGCAGATCTATTGTCCTGTCATTTTTGGTGGGGCAGCTAGCCTGCTGGGTGAAGGTGGTTATTGCGGTGTCAAAGGTGTTGTGGTTAAATTCTCAAGCGATAGCAATAAATGCACTTGGATTTTGTCTCTGTAACCGGGTCTGGGCATTTAGGTTCAACATGGCAGTGGAGAAAGCAATCCCCTCAAGATGCTTGGATCTGTTTCCTAGTCCACTGTTTACATCACAGAATGATACATGGGGAACTTAGTTGGAAGTTGCTGTCAGTTTAAGTTGATATAAGAGTTGTAGGTCATAGGTGGGTACATTCCAAATGGGATTCCTAGAAGCTGCTGAAGCATGTTTTTGAATCAAACTGCTACACCACCAGCAGTAATCTCAGCTAGAGTAGAGAGTGTGAATGTATAAAGTTTTCTACGGGACAACCTTGTCAAATAGTGAAACTCCAAACTTGACAGTTTCCTCATACTCATATGTCAGATACATGCTGTTATAATGTCGGTTGTTTATAGAAAATATAGTTAATGTTGTCAGAAGATGATGCCATGTTCAAGATTCAAGATTCTTTATTTGTCACATGCATAGTCTGAGCGGAGCGGTCAGGAATGTTGCTCCTTGTTGTCCATGTTGTTGTTTTCATGGTGTGAAAACCGTTTGCAGAAAAAAATGTGACATATGTTTAAGAAATGTTCATATTTGTATGGTTGTCTCATCTCCATGGTAACAGATGCAGGAGGAGAAACAGATGGAGAGGAGGAAGAAGATTGCAGTGGAGCTGTCTGACCTCGTGGTCTACTGCAGACCAGTGCCCTTCAATGAGGACAGTAAGGACCATACCATTTCATTTCTTTTACCATTATAAACTGTTGCTGTATGCAATCTCATGTCTCACTTCCTGTTTCATTTGCAGAGATTGGGACGGAGCGAGCATGTTACCGGGATATGTCCTCCTTCCCGGAGACAAAGGCAGAAAAGTTTGCGACCCGTGGCCGAGGGAAACGCTTTCTGCAGTACAACCGTCGTCAGCTTTCCAGGATTTATCCCAGAGGACAGAGGCTGGACTCCTCCAACTATGACCCTCTACCTATGTGGCTCTGCGGCTCACAGCTGGTTGCACTCAATTTCCAGACCCCAGGTTAGTGTGTGGATGCATTACTGTAGAGAGCCTTTCTATCCACACAGTGAGTCCAAGACAGCATGGGTTGATGGCAAGTTGTAAGATTTTCCTCATCTCAGACACTAATTCATGTCTGTTCTCAGAGAAATTTATCCATCCATCTTTTTCCACTTATCTGGGGCTGGGTTGTGGGGGCAGCAGCCTAAGTAGAGAAGCCCAGACCTCCCTCTCTTTGGCTACCTCCTCCAGCTTGTGTGGGAGAACACCAAGGTGTTCCGAGGCCAGCCGAGAGATATAATCTCTCCAGCGTGTTCTGGGTCTGTCCCGTAGCCTCCTCCCATTGGAGGAGTGAGGAGGAGCAAGAGGCCGGGCAGACCCACCTCACCCGGGAGACACTTAGGAGGCATCCGTGACAGATGCCCGAACCACCTCAACTGGCTCCTTTCGATGTGGGGGAGCAGTTGCTCTACTCTGAGCCCCTCCTGGAGGGCTGTACTTCTCACCCTATCTCTAAGAGAGAGGCCAGCCACTCTTCGGAGGAAGCTCATTTCCACCGTTTTTATCCACAGTCTTGTTCTTTTGGTCACTACCCACAGCTTGTGACCATAGGTGAGGGTGGAGACGTAAAACAACTGGTAAATCGAGAGCTTCACTTTTATACTCAGATCTCTCTTCACCACGACAGACCGTAACAGCATCCACATCACTGCAGTCACAGCACCAATCTGTCTGTGGATCTCCCGCTCCCTTCTACCATCACTGGTGACCTGTCACCCTGGATACTTAAACTCCTCGACTCAGGGTAGGAACTCGTCCCTGACCTGGAGTGGACACACACCTTTTCCAGCTGAGTACCATGGCCTCAGATTTGGAGGCGCAGACTCTTGTTCCCACTGCTTTACACTCGGCTGATGCTTGCCCTCAGGCACGCTCCCCGGGCCTGGCTCCTGAGCAAGTTATCGCTAACAAATTCCTAACAAATTTGACTCAAGCAGTGGCCACCAGGGGGAGACATTGATACAGTGTAACATCTGGCTTACTTTAACAGAAAAGCTCCTATTTGCCTCTAAGAACAACAGGCCGCAGTCTGTCCACATACTCAACCTGTGATGGATCAGTAATCAATTAGTGATGCTAAATACAATTTTACACTCATTCTTTAAAACCTGTCTGTTTGTAGATAAACCCATGCAGCTGAACCAAGCTTTGTTCATGCTTGGAGGTGGGAGTGGCTATGTTCCCCAGCCTGACATCATGAGGGATGACATGTTTGACCCTTTCGACAAGGACACATTGCACGTGGAGCCAATCACCATCCAATTACAGGTCAGATTAAATAAGCAGGATAGAGGGAGTTTGATTGTACAGCTAAGTCAATCCTAAGAGAAAGCAAAGGAGCAGTTCACATTGTCCAGGCATGCTCCCTTTCTAGGTGAGAACAAGCTTAAAACTACACTTTTATTGTTCTTTGAACCATAATGAAAGTTAATGGAAGAAACTGACCATAGCTAGAGTTAGAAAGGCCACAAAGTCACACTCAGCCACCGTTTTGGCAGATCAGTTCATACAGAAGGTGGTATTTTTGCTCCCCCCTTTTTTCAAAGCGGAGTGAAAAAAATATCATATGAAGTCAGTTGTCTGACAATATGATCATGAGCCAATTTCAGCTGATTTCTAAAAAATACAGACAGAATATTAAAGTGGGCCAGGAGCACTTATAGACAAAGTAAAATCGAAGTGTCCAATTTTCCCACTGTCTTGCTTATTCTTGCTCTGTTTCCCAGGTGCTGGGAGCTCGCCATCTGCCTAAGAATGGTCGGAGCATTGTCTGTCCTTTTGTAGAGTTGGAAATCTGTGGAGCCGACTATGACAGCTACAAGTGCAAGACAGATGTTGTAGGTAAGACAGCTGCTGCATAGCAGCAATGAAAATGCAACATTTCAGCAGTTTATGTGCACTCACTGCAGTGTTAACCCTCTGCTTTTCTCCACCCTCCTAGCTGATAATGGTCTGAATCCTGTGTGGGTGCAGAAGCAGTTTGTGTTTGATATCCACAACCCCACCTTCGCCTTTCTGCGCTTCACTGTCTACGAGGAGGACATGTTCAGCGATCCCAACTTCCTGGCACAGGCAACCTACCCAGTCCGTCTGCTCAAAACAGGTGAGTGCGCAAATGTCTCCAGAATACAAACTTATGAGTTATTTATTTTTGTATTTTTTAGATTGCAATGTTTCTGGAAATATTTCCTAATCTTAATTTACATTGAATTGGTTTAATTTTCTGTTTTACCAGGCTACAGGAGTGTACCTCTAAAGAACAGCTACAGTGAGGAGCTCGAGCTAGCGTCCCTTCTGGTTCACATAGAAATCGTCAATGCTAAGGTTTGGGCTACTTTATCTCTGCAACAAACAGGACATCTGAATAATAGTACTCTGCAGGCATGAGGCAAGATTTTTGGTTTCCATTTGTAGTTCAAAGATCTGTTGATGTGGAATCTACACACAGAACCCCTGACTTTCACCGCTGTGAGATACATAGCCACAAATAACATGGTATCAGCAAATAAAGTTCACTAAGCACAGTCATATTTGATGATTTCTGGATTTCCAGTTAGCAGCACTGCTGTTAGTTGAAGCTGAACACCACCATCTGAACGTGAAAATTCCAGCGTGAAATAACCTTTTTGAACACGTCTTCATCATTATTTCCACAAAACAAATATCACACAGCCTCTTTTTTCAACTAGGCACTAAAAGTCACAAATTCATGAATTGTTAAAAATGTTCAAAATTTATGATTCATTACAAATCCACATTTATCAAATCCCACTGTTAAGTATTACATTCTGAAATAAAGCTGTTGTATTCTCTATCCACCTTGTGGCTACAAGGAGGAAGACGATGAGAACTTGTACACATCCATCCAGCGGTTGCGAGATCGAACCTGCGAGCTGTCCAACCAGGTTTCTCTCCTGGAGAGGTCAGGCTCCGCAGACCTGAGCTATCAGCAAAGTCTGGAGGAGCTCCGAGCCGCTCAGGACCAGTTGAGTGAGCTGGTGGAGGCTCGCAACCGCAGGTTAGTCCCTTAGCAGTGGCTCCTGCAAGCTTTAATTTAACATCTCCAAATTACATCTGTATCTGCTACATCTGCTATCTGTCTGTCTTCCACTAATCTGTCACTGTTTTTCTTGCTGCTCTTTCAGGCTGATGGAGAAGAAGAGAAGGGAGAAGCTGAGACAACAGGTGATAGCAAAGCGCAGCTAATCCTCCCGTCCACCCGAGAGCGCTAAACTCCAACACAAACTGTGCCTCATAGGTTGTGTGGTGACAGCCTGAATAGAACAGGGCTCGGTTCCAGGAAGTATATTCAATAAACTGTTAGTCTGATAAACTCTTAGTTGATTAACTCTGATATCAGAAGCTCAAGGTTTTCAGTTTCAGAACTGCTCATAAGTGTTTTCTTTCTCTACTCACTTGCATGAGTAGAGAAAGGAAACACTCATCACTGAAGATCAGATACCACAATGCAACAGGGGAATATAGTGCAGAGTCTCAATTTTAATCAAATGAATGGAGGAATGTGAACATGTGCCAGTGCTGACTATGACATTTATCGGGGGGGGGGGGACTCATTTTAATTTGCTTGGACCAGTCTGTTATCATTACAGACCTTACAAACTTTTATATGAAATTTAAAATTTTCTATCGTGTTCACAGTCCTTTACATGAGATGTGCATCCAAAACGGACCAAAAACGCATGAACTGGGAAATTACTGAAGCCGAATTCAATCCAGGCCCGATCCAGTATGAATCTGTGATTCTTGTCCATTTTTAATCTTTTCTGTTGTGCAAGTGGACTCCAACCTGAACATAGTTTTTGATCCATTGTGGAGCCTATCATAGGCTACCTGTGGGCAAATCTGGGTCTGAGTTGATCCAATGAGAAAGATTCAGGTGATTTTTTTAGTCGAAAACATCAGATTCAAATTCTGATTTTCAGACTCTCTACCATTCAGCCTGATGTTTGACTTTAATTTAATGAGTTAATGACTGAATATCAATCTGTGAACACATTTCAACATGAAATCTACAGAACACACCGCATTTTGCCTAAAAAGCCAATTTAAAATACATTTTTAGACTCTTAATGCCCTTTCAGCCTAATCTTCATTCAAATATTCATCTCCAACATCTGTGACTGATAGTATGACCGATAGCAACACGGGAAATGAAGTTCATTGACCAGTGTGTTGTCTGTCTAACGCTTCATACAGATCAATTTAACATAAACAGTAATTGCTACAGTGCTCTAAACTTGTTGATAGGCTGACAGTTACACAGCTGTCCACAGGGTCACAGAAGAGATGGATCTGAGTGAGGGTAAAAGCACTCAAATCTAAAAACAGCTAACTGAGGTCTAACTGGGATTTGTGTTTTTCTAAAAATGTAAATTTCCTTAAATGAATTACCTGTGCTATGCACTTTCATAGTGAATGAGGAGCTGAATCAGAGTATCAGTCAGCTGATTCAGCAGCAGCAGGACATTGAGTGGGTTTAGTTCTGTTTACCCAGTGACTGAGTTTAAGTTAACTCGCTTTCTGGAACAGAAAACCTGGCGTTTTCCTCATCTCAGGGTTAACAAAGAGTTGTTAGATAAACCTGCTTCCTGGAGTAGACTCTAGCAGGCTTTCTACAGCAGCCACATGCAATCCATTTAGAAGTGAAGAAAACATGTTCTTTGACGAGAAAATATCATATAGTATAGCAACGTTCTGTGCTGAGGGCAGAATGAAAAAAGTAAACACAAACATAAGTATCTCATGGACTGAAAAGACATAAAACTAAGCTATAAAAACAATCGTGGACTAAAGGCTGAAACATATTAATTGCAAACTGGTTTTTCTGTGACAGATTTCATGAAAAGTAGATCGCATAACAAAACTACAACGTGTTTCTAATACTTTTGGCAATAGTGTCCAATGAAATGGAATCTGGGGAAGTTTAAACCATTGGTGAGAAAAAGAAAGTGTTTGAAAATGAAATATTTATGAAAACAGACATTATTCATTATTTTGATGGACCTGGAAGTTATTTAAAAAGGAAAAACAATCAGTACAATAACAAATAATGAAATTATTCTTTAATTATTATTTGCCATTATTATAAAGAGTCATTGTGGGAATCAGCAGTAAATACAGCTAGCACTTTTTCAAATGCAAACACAATATAAATTTCCATTTGACATTTTCAGATGAATGCTGTACAATTTAAACAATAATTTACCTACAAAGCTCCCCCTGAAATTTGCACTTACTTTGTTTCAGGCTTTACCAAGAAAAACAGGATAAAAAGGGAGACGAAAACTCAGGTTACACAAATGTGGGGAATGAAAAATTAAACTGTTCGTAATGGATGGAAAAAGGGGTTAGAGGGCACTTGTAGCAAAAAGGAAGTATCCTGTATGTGCCTTTGTTCTGGAGTGTAATTACTCTTGTATTTAAGAAAGAACAGGAGCTCTCTTTACAACTGGAATAATTTCCCTTTTAGGGAAAACGATCTACAGTCTAGAGGAACATGCTCATTTGGTTTTTGACCACTACCCATGAAATAGGGTTTAAAGGGATCTAAAGATGCAAGTCTGTTCCTCCTAATCAAGACCAAGTCCTCGGTTGATCACTTGAACTCTGCCTCCAGGTGGTGGGGGCTTCTGTCATAGACTTTCTTGTTCTGCCGGGGAGAGCACAAATTCTCACCAAACCACGTAGAGAAGTTTTTTTTCAATATTTCTTCAAAGGGCTCTAAATTTATCTATACTACCTTCAGAGAAGTGTGAGAACAGTGAGTGGGGGAGGAGACGAGAACGCTCCCCTGGGTGTCTGCATAGGGGCTCAGATGTGTTCGCCTCTACAGGGAAACACCCACAAATAAAGGGCTATCACTAAAAAAAAAAAAAAACCAAGCAAAGAAAAAAAACAACAACAAAAAAAACCTAGTAAAGCATTCTTTTTACCTGCCAGCTCTGATTTCATGCCTTGTTTCTAAACCATCGATCAAGATCAGTTTCCATCATCTGACTTTAATCAACAGATGTGGCCCAACTGGTCCTGAATTTGCCAAAAGCAGCTTTGATTGGACCCTCTGCATGACTTTATATTTAACCACCCACCCCTGTAGCTACTTCATCTCCTCCCCTGTCTGATTTCTCATTGTATATAACTTCTTTTATTTATCAGACAGCTGTAGATCCTGTTTTAATAGATAAAAGAACGTGCTACAAGGATGCTAGCGGACTTCAGATTGAAGATACTATAACTTTATGTAGAAATTATTATTGTGTACCTGGAGCTCCCTTTAACTGTCCCCGTAGACACAAACCTATCTTTCTCCCTACACTGCAGTTGCACTGGGTAGGGACTTCTATGCAAAGGTCATCGTTTTGGCCTATAGCCATTGTGTATTAGGCGGTTGACACAAGTTGTGTTTTTCTCTCTGCACCTATGCTAACTGTCCAGTATTATTATTCTGCATTGCAAATCATGTGCAAGTTTCCATTTAATAAAGCTCTTTCATGTAATCGGCAGAGTGTCTTTTCATTTTAAAACAAAAATCCAGAAAAAGGAGTGATCACATTTTTATTGATATATTTTTTTTTTCTTCTTTTTTCTTCTTCTAATGATTAAAAAAAATTGCATCCAAACAAATTCTGTCCCCTAACGTGCGGCAACCAGCCGCTCTCCACCTAGCTCCCTCCTCAGGTATGGCTCCAGGGTGGGGCCCTGGTTAACCGTCTCAGGTAATTTCACCCCGTGGCAGGAAAGGGACCGTCTAGTCCAGGGCTGCCCAATCCCAGTCCTCAAGAGCTACTATCCTGCAGCTTTTAGATGCATCCCTACTCCAACACAGCTGAATCAAATGGTTTGATTACCTCTTCAGCATGCCATCATGTTTGGCAAAGGCCTGATAACAAGCCATTCATTTGATTCGGGTGTGTGGGAACAAGGATGCATCTAAAAGCTGCAGGACGGTAGCTCTCGAGGACCGGGATTGGGCACCCCTGGTCTAGTCCAAGTCTGCTCTGTTGTATAAAAGCTAAACTTATACAATTATATATGTGTCAAGTAATTGATAAGCAACATTTTTCACTGAGTCATTATGTGAACCAAATTAAGAACTGTTTAAATGCTGCTATGCTGCTACCAGTTAAAGAAAATTCAAAGTTATGGGCTAGCACAATCCATTTCATTCCAAACTTCCCAAAATATTCTACTTTTGCACTTTGTCATAGTTGTCTGTAAAAAGATTTCCCACTTTATTTTAATGTTGTTTTATTAGTTATTATTTTTCCTCTGTACGGTGTTTATCCTTATTCCTATGTTGCATTTCTGAAGAATTGTTGTTGCCAAGCTTTTTATCCTTGATCGGCAAATGAAGTAGATTTCTATTCTGATTTTGTCAAAGCATTACATTACAAGCATTACAAAGAGCTTGTTCAACAGGTAGTCATATGATAAAAATATTTATTGACCCTTGTTTATTTATTCGGAACATGCTGATATGTATGTGACTGGAGCCCCAGTGTAAATTAAATAAGAGCCTTATAAAAGGAATGGTGTCATTAATAACTGCAAAAACAGTATTAAAACCACAAATTTCTAAAATATTGTGATCTATTTAAAAATACAAGTTAATATATAAATATTCTTGCTTGGGTTTTACATTAAATTATTTTCTTTTAGACCAGTACATAGGTCTCTTTCTGGTCAAAGAATTACATATTAAACCTGCAGTCCCATTTCATTCTGTTGAAGTGGTCCACCAGTTAGTTATTCTTTAATTTGTTGTGGTAGAACAGTGGTTCCCAAAATGTCTGTGAAGGTTCTCAGTCATCCAGGTCATCGTAGTCAAAGGAGCTTGCAAAGAAAAGCGGTGGTTCCCAAACTTTTTTTCCTCCCCCCCGCGCGCGCACACTCACACTCACGCACAATCACATCCTCCAACCACACACACCCATATTTTGCTCCATTGCGGTTTATTTCACACCTCAAATATTTAGTAAACAGTTACGCAAATACAAGTAATTGCAATAAATTACAGGTAGTAAGGAAATAAACTAATAACTCTTTTACGCTACGTCCGCACCTACACGGGTATTTTTGAAAATGCAGCGGTTTCGTCCGCACGTAAACGGCGTTTCGAATCACAGAAAACGGAGATTTTAAAACTCCTTTTTTGCGTTTACGTGTGGAGGAGGAATACAGAGTTCGTCATGCAACGTCAAAGGTATGTGCCTTTTTTCACGTCACGCTGTGCGTCACGTTATTGTTTACATGAGATGAATTGCAGAATGGCAGATATTCAGATTTACAGGTTTTACACGCTTGCATATAAACACGCAGTTACTGTCTCTATTTAGAACGGCAGAGGCGTCACGGTGTAATTATTTTACATGTAGTTGTTTTTATTCTGTGTAATAATATTCAACATTGCTATCAATACATTTTTCAAAAAATGCTTCTCTGTGCAAAATGGGTTTAAAAACATAAACAGCTGTGGGATACTATTTGTCTGTTTAGACAGGGGGACCAAATCGTGGTAGGATGGCAGAATCAGCCTGATATTATTTGTATCCCACTGTAACTTTACTGTATAAAGAGCTAACATCTGAAAGGGAAGATATGCTTCACCATATTTTCTAGTCTTTGGCTTAGAATGAAGTTGGTTTGGAAACATTCAGCGATGCTTCATCTCCTGCTTTGCATTTGTGTGGCGCCCTGTGCTAGCAGTGTCCAAGCGTTGCCCCCGCCCCCCGCAATGGCTTTGGGCGGGCCCCACATTTTGGGAAAGTCTGTGCTAGAAAGTAATTTGGAAGAAGCAGTGTCTGTCTGGCAAAGCTCCTCGGACTGCAATAGTTTTAAATGGACAGCTCCAACATTTGAGTTCAACTGTTTCATGGAGATGATGACTTCTCTTCAACATGTGAACCCCAGAGTGAGAGGGCTTAGAGACTCTCCGCAAACTATGCTTCAGAATCTGGCTGAACGAATCAGAAAAGAGATTTCACTGGTAAGTCCTGGCAATCAGCTCAAACGTATATATCCAAAATATCTTTCTTTTAAGTAAAAGTGTCCGTGGAATAAAGTAAATGCAATCTCTGTAGCAAACATCGGGAAAGACTAGCCTCTCTTCAAGTGGTAACGCAATGTGTGGTTTTTTTTATTTATTTATTTATTTTTAGAACATGTAGCCAAATGTGTAAATGAGAATGCATACATTTCCCTACTGGAGATGTAAATATAGGTAAGTTGACACTTGCCAAACTCCTTGATTTACACATAAAAGGTATTTACAGATCTGTCATAGCAAACAATCACAAAAATCACTTGTGACAAGACAGCTCTACTTGCTTACAGGATTTACAGTTATCTACACACTCTTAGATCTACTGAGGAGTGCTAAATTAAAGGAGTTAAAGTAACATACAGCATCTCAGTAAGGTGACAACATGCAACTACACTATGCGGCTGTGCCTTAGATGTTGAAGCAGGCCGTCTACTAATCAGAAGGTCTTACAAATTGAGAGTTACAGATTCCTGTTTAATTGTTTATTTTTTTAATGGTTGTCACAGGGTTGTGAACAAATGTCTACATCTTCTCCACATACACAGCAGTAGTGTTACACCACCTTTAAAGGTGAAGTCAGTAATTTATTTTACACTATTAAATAGCCAAAAACCATAGTGTACTCCGAAATATATAGGAGGTTGGTGTGTAATTACGTCTTCCAACAAACATATAATTAATCTATTAAAAATACACATCAGTGGGTTTGCAGTTTGTGGAAGCAGCAATGTTGTCCCACTCTATTTGAATGCAGTGGTCGGGAAGGACTTCTTTCATCAGACTAATCACGTTTTATGTGGGCCAAATGTAAAATACCAAATGTAGAAGAGAAGAGAGTCCCCGTAGGCATTTGCATACTGTGAGGATACATTTTAATTCATGTCTGCTCCTCCATATTCAAGATATGAAGCATCACATCTATGTTCTGTTGTAGGAGAAAGATTCCAACAGACAAAAACTGGCTAAATAATAACAACAGCTGGTTAAAAACTAACACTATGTTAATGTTCCATCACACTTTCTCAATGATAAACAGTTTGGTTACATTCTTACGGTGGCCCCTAGAGACAAAGCACGTACAAACTCCAAAACACTTGCAACCTCCAAAACACGTACAAACTCCAAAACACTTGCAAACTCCAAAACACTTGCAAACTCCAAAACACATGAAAAATCCAAAACACTTGCAAAATCCAAAACACTTGCAAACTTGTTACGGATTCAAATATTGGG
The DNA here is from genome assembly GCF_057381845.1 of Rhamphochromis longiceps. Classification (NCBI taxonomy): domain Eukaryota; kingdom Metazoa; phylum Chordata; class Actinopteri; order Cichliformes; family Cichlidae; genus Rhamphochromis; species Rhamphochromis longiceps. Next base: position 16,071,876 of record NC_140573.1, on the reverse strand, counting down.
GATGGACACAAGAGGAAAAACCACAATAACAACACTGGTCCGGCCGGGTTGAGTCAAACAATGATTTTAATGATCACACGCGTGGGAGATGGACACCGTACGCAGACAGCATCAGATCTCAAAATGGTGGAGCATTGATCAAACTCTTATAGCCTCTAGTGGCCCCCACCTTATCATAAAAGCCTAAACATTCACATGCTTTCTCTCACACAGTGCCTAAGCTACGACCTTGGCTCCCTGTTTATCTGCTCCTGCTGAGATGGGGCAGAAAACTCCAGTATGTTCTGTTCTCTTCTAATCAGACAAATAAGGCGATGACTTTCTGCGAACAGTATTTCTTATAACTCAGCAGTATAATGCATCATAAAACAATATCATTCATTCACAATAAATCAGCAATCTAATGTAATGCAAATCAGTTTAACAAATGCAATAGTTATCACCTTCTTCTAATTCAGGAGAATAATGCAAACTAAAACTACATAATAATTCACAATCTTTAATTAGGGGTATAACATGGCATAAAATAATATTATAATCTCACAAACTCCAAAACACGTACAAACTCCAAAACACTTGCAAAATCCAAAACACTTGCAAACTCCAAAACACGTACAAACTCCAAAACACTTGCAAACTCCAAAACACTTGCAAAATGCAAAACACTTGCAAACTCCAAAACACTTGCAAACTCCAAAACACTTGCAAAATGCAAAACACATGCAAACTCCAAAACACTTGCAAAATGCAAAACACATGCAAACTCCAAAACACATGCAAATTCCAAAACACAACGGAAGTGCTCCAGGACGCTAGGGGCAGTGTTGAGCTCGATTTGCAAATTAAACAGCAAGTTTGTCTGTATGCGACGGTCTAGTCTCCGTCGCGCTTCCCAGGTTGCCTAGCAACCATGATACTAACCGCTGGAAATGTGTCATACAACTTGGTTTGACAGAAATGAGGGAGAACATATTTTGTTCATTTGTTTGTTTGTTTCTACAAGAGCTTTGTGTGATTTGATAAGTATCTGAGGCTGAGACCACAGGACAGTAAAACATGATTTTTGGGCTTCATTTCTGTACTGAACAGTTATTTCAAGATTAGTTAGTAAATAACAATTAGCTAATGTTGTTCATGAGACTAAAGTCATATCACTTTGGTAATGTAAATATAATATGCCCAATATTATTATAGTTATTATATTAATCATTATTAGCTATTACAGCAGTGAACATGAACTCTGTGTCAAATACTGAGCCTCAGTACAGATTCAAGTTGCAGTTATTTATATGTCTTATCACCTTAAATCTTCACTCAAAGACAAGTATCTTTGACAGTGCATATATAGGTGTATCATATATAAGAGACAAATGTTGTTCCTTCAGTTATTCCTTCAGTGAGTGCAATGCCTCACAGATGATGTGCAGCAGTGGGTCCCTCAGTCTGTCATCACTCTGGACACTTGCAGTTGTCACACATGGAAATCAAATGTGTGATAAGCTGCAGGATTCAAACACAAGTGTAACTTATAAATACATGTTCATACTTTTATTACACAACACAGAGAGAAAGAAACAGAGAGAGAGTGCAGCACAGACAGACAGGTGACAGTCTCAGGTGTATACACTGCTACAAAACAGCACAAAAGAAGGAGGATTTAGTATTTGTGTTATTACGAAACAAGAAGAGTTCCCAGATGGTTCAGTGGACACATGTGTGACTCCTGTGATTAAAGCATCTTTCTTTCAGCTTAACGAGTGAACCGTCAGCTCGTTCAAACACACGTTAAAGTCCGTTTGGCTCGACACCACCGAACAGAGGCAGCAATATAACATAGCTAACATTAACATCCATGCTAGGGAGGGGGACAGTAGTGGCGTGGCACTTTCAAAACACGTCTTTCAGCCTTCCGCACTGAGAAGCAACATTTCCAGCTTACTTAGTTTTTCTAAGTTAAGACAACTCAAATAAATTGAGTTGATCAGCGTTTTTGCATAAAAAGTACTGGTAACTTACTTAAATTGAGTTCTAATAACAAATTGTTAAAAATTGAGTTCAACCTACTTAATATTTTTAATTAAACACAATATCAGTCCCTGATTCTTCAAGTCTGATTAACTGAGTGTCTTTGGGCAAGATATTAAACCCATATTTGCCCCTGATATATGTAAGCATATTCACAGAGCACACACACAACAGGTTTGCAGCAATTTCAAACATAGCGGAGCTGCTTGGATAAAATCTTTGAGGAATGAAGAGCTAGCAAAGTTGAAGTCTCAGTGAAAGAGTTAAACCAAAAGCGTTAAATATGACAGAAATGGCTCACTTCAGAAAGGAACTTCAGGGGTTACTTAAGGGTTAAAGAGTTAAGAAAATTTGAAGATGAGGAACACACTTCTGTGGTCCACTGCCATTTTGATTAAAAATCTAAATATTTTAACCAGGCTGGTTTTCATTAAATCAAAGAAACTTTCAGCTGTAATAAACATTCAAACTGCTTCTTCATTTATGAGTTAATTGTTTTAACTGAGTTGTTTCTCTAAAACTGTTAGCTAACTTGGGAGCTGAGAACCTCAGAAATGTTGCGAGAAATGAGAAAATCTGTTTCGGGTCTAGAGAATTGAGTCCTAAACATGTGTTGTCTGCAGGGGGCGCAGAAACCCTTCAAGAAGGTGATTGATGTTAGCTCAGGTGATCCCCACAGAGTTGATTTACAACATGTTTCATTTCTTCGACAGGTTAGTGTTCATTAATTGTGTTGTGTAACTTTTTGTGTTGTGTAAGCATTCCTGTCAAACTTGTGTATCTGTCATATAAGTTGTGATTTTTTAAGTGTAATCTTATTTATCCATTTTATTTTCATGTGCTTTATTTATGTCCATTACTTTCTGCAGTGGATGTAATGTATAGTGATTATTGTTAATTCCTGCATTTTATATTACTCTTGCACCATACATATCCTATATTTGTAACCATGTTGTCTTCTTAATGTGTTAAAAACACTTTCCTTGTTCAAAAAGTCTTGTCTACAAACTCCTCTCTGAATCTGGCCTACTTCCTCAGGTCTTGGCAGTGTGTATATACCCTCAGCTGCTGGAAGACAAATGTTTTCCTCTGGATGTCAAGATAAGAGCTCAGAAACTCCTGGAGGCCTGTGACGGAGCAAGTGTGGGTGAGGGTTAAAAAATTTGCATGTACAAACTGAATTTTAAACTTGAGAGTCTGGGATTTTAACTCACATGTATATTGAAATATACTTAAATAATTATAATTTGATAGGTTCATACACTGCATCCTCTGGTCTTCGTCATGTGAGGCAAAGCATCGCTGAGTTCATCACAAAAAGAGATGGAGTTCCTTCATATGCCCAAAACATCTTTATTTCTGCTGGCTCTCAAAGGGCTATAATGGTATGACTATGAACACTATTCGTACTATTTCTAGTTACACAAATGCTACATGTATCTACTCTGGTCGAAAGAATCCACGCTTCATACTGATGTCCACAATTCTTTTATTCCTCTCACAATCATGGAGCACCGTGAAAACTAGAAACAAGTAAACTAATATCAACAGCACGTATGACATTCATCTCAGCCACCTATTCCTATAAGTCGCAGGGCAGTGGATCAGTCCCAGCCTATACCAAACGACTCACGAACCGGTCCGATGCCCGGGGGGTTGGGGACCGCTGCACTACATAATTAAACATGTCTAACATCAAGGGAGGCCACACAATAAAACACATTTTAAGCAAGATGCAATGTCCAACTTTATCAGCCACTTTATCTTTTTTAAAATGCTTTGAAAGGACACAATAGCATAAAAACAGACAGCTGGAAAGTGCAGTTATCTGAGTGAACACACCTATCACTCAGACCACACACCCACAAATCTTTAGGGTTTACCATCGCTCAAAAAACTAAAATTGGATAGTTATTTCATTTAAAGAGTCTAAGTTATAATTTGAACTAAACAATTTGATGTTTCTATAGTGAACATAGTTGAAACATATACAATCTGCATCAAATTCATCAGCATAACACTTGCTAAATTTATTCTTGTTGAGATGACATAATGCAAGCTAGCAAGACTGGTTAGTTGCCTGGACTAGCAATATCACAAAATCATTACAAACCACAGGAAAATCACTAGGGTCACAAGAGGCAGGAAATTATACACACACCACGTGTATGCTATTGCTATTTATTGTTCATAAATGACTTTTTATCAGCATTAAGTGCTTTTGCTGGACTAATGTAATTTGCGTGGCTTGGATCAACTCAATTAAATTAAGCTGGACTCAACTGCAGTAAATAAGTTGATTCATCATTAATTAATAAGCCAACTCAAGTACATTAAGTTGGAATAACAGACCTGCATAATGCTGAAATAAAGCAATTTGATGACGTGGAAATCCTTTCCATGACTTTTTTATGTATCTTCTGCTATAGCAAACTGTAGTAGTTGTTTAGCTTTCACATTTTATCTTTGCACTTAACTGAAAAATAATATGATTTGTATTAATAATAATGTCCAGTCTTTACACATTGTAAAAACCTCAACCAAAATAACCAAAATATTCTCAAACAACAGCTTAAACATTTTTACTTCTACATGTAACATATTTTTAGAATCTTTGAAACAACCAGGTGTATTGTATTAATTTAGCCTTTAAACATAGTTTATTGAGTTAGTTGTAAAGAAAAGCTTAAATGTGTGAGTGATCTCTCATTGTTGCAAAGGGAGTTGCGAGGGGAAACAGTTTTACTTTGTTTTCTGCTTCAAACATTTATTTTATTTCATTTATTCCTGATTTTTTAATAACCTGTAGCAAAAAGTGACAGAAAAGATTGCTCTCCCTAAAGGAAAAAAATATAGCTTTTTCGATTATTGTTATAAGATTGCTGTGAAACTGCTGGCCAGTGGTGAGGGGAATACTCGGACAGGCGTGCTGATACCTGGGCCCTGCCCACACATGCTGTACAATGTGCTGGAGGAGGCTGGGGTAGTCTTGGTACCGTACCAGCTGACAGAGGAGAGAGGGTGGGCTGTAGACCTGGACAACATGCATCAAGCTTTAAAGGCTGCTCGGGGGTACTGTGAGCCCAGAGCCATTTACATCAGCAACCCGGGAAATCCCACAGGTAAGTAAAACACAGTAGCTAAGTGAAATGAGAATCCGAATCAGCACACCTTATTAATCCCGAAGGAAATTATGTGGTTACAGTTGCTGGACAGCAACTGACTGAAATAAATTCAATAATACAATATATTAAAAAGTTACAAAATATTAGAAATAGCTCTAATATATACAAATAGCTCAATTATAAATATCCAGAATATTAAAGAGGTTAAATATATATGACTGACATTTTACTTTAGACTGTAATCTGTAAAACTTTGCTATTTGTTATTTTCACTGTAGAGGATGTGCCAAATGGTGTAACTATTGCACTGTACTGTACATTAGATGGAGATACAGTCTTCTTTCATCACTGTTTATATTACCTTTGTCTTTCTAGGCCATGTGCAGGACAGGAAGTCAATAGAGGAAGTGATTCAGTTCGCAGCAGCTGAGAGAGTCCTACTGTTAGCTGATGAGGTGACCATGAGCTGTCTTTTCAGATTGGCTTTTTATTATGCATTTGTCAGGTTTTCTTTATCTATCAGTTTCTTTCCTCTGCACTCCAGGTGTACCAGGACAGCGTGTATGGGAAGGACAGAGAGTTTATTTCCTATAAGAAAGTCCTGTTTGAAATGGATATAGAGCTTGCAGAAACAGTGCAGCTGATCTCCTTCCACTCTTTATCCAGTACCTGCATTAGAGAGTGAGTTCTGTCTCTTATGTTTGTCAACAACAATTTCCAACAGGATCCTAGACAAAAGTTCTGGTGGATGGCCGCATGGACAGTGGTGGCATTGGAGCTCAACTGGAAGCCGGAGGCGCAAAAATGTAGTTTTTTTTAAAGATATTTGTAATAATATCATTTTAGGCCTCAGTCAATTTTCTATACTTTATAATTGAGATATTGCCAGTCCAGCGATGCTCCACTGTGGACCGGCGGAGGTGATGGGACCAGCAGGTGCAGAAACCTCCGGCTCGGGTGGAGGCCTCCAGACTTGTGCAGAAAAAATTGCATCTGTATGGCTTGATGAGCAAAAGGCATGGCTAAGGTCTGTCCATGCAAAGAAAAGGGTGCTCAACTCCTTCTAGCCAATGTCTCCAACATCATTGTCTATTGTTTTTTGGGAAAGAGACAGCGAGAGAAAAAGGCATATGGGTGCATTTTACCTGAGATGGATGTGGCTTAATGGGGATGGAGGCTGAACCGAAGAGTGTGTCAAAGGCTTCTTGAGTGGAGGCATCCACTGAAAAGGAATTTTGGGAGATGTTAGGTTAGTGAGTGTTTGGGCTATTTGGCTGAAGTTGCAAATGAATCAATTGTAGCAAATGCTAGGAAACACCAGAGTTGGTTCCAGCCTGGTTCCAGCCAGAACAGGCCATTCTACCACTACTTGCACCACAGCAAGTCTGCTGGGTCTGCTTTAGCTCTATCTATATCTGACACACTCTGCTATACAAGCTTGTCATTAGTACACAGAGATCTGCCTGGCCTGAGAGCCTCTGCCAGTCCCACCTGAGGCTCTCCCCAATCTACAGCCTTAATTCATGTTCAAACCATTTGCCTTTTATCTATTAAAAATGCCGCTGCGCTCTGCTTGTATGTCAGTTTTGTTTATGGCCGTTCTACATGTACTAGATGCCCCAGCTCCGTGTCATTTCAAAACATGTATCTCTGTGACTTTGTGTCCTCTTTGAGAGTTTGTGTTGTATTATGTTCAAATGTGAAGAAAAAAAAAGTATCTCTCAAAGAAGAAAGCTTTAAAGAAGAAGTTCTGGAAGTTTAAAAACTATGCACCTTAACTTCTGTCAAAAAGTTCACCCAACTCGAATATGCACAAAAATTTTTTCTTCATCCTATGGTTGAACTTTATGAGGTGCCGTAAGGGACATTATTACTGAAACGCTCTCACACACACAACTGAAACGCTCTCACACACACAACTGAAACGCTCTCACACACACTACTGAAATTTTAGCTCTCACACACACTACTGAAATTTTAGCTCTCACACACACTACTGAAACGCTCTCACACACACTACTGAAACGCTCTCACACACACTACTGAAACGCTCTCACACACACTACTGAAACGCTCTCACACACACTACTGAAACGCTCTCACACACACTACTGAAATTTTAGCTCTCACACACACAACTGAAACGCTCTCACACACACTACTGAAATTTTAGCTCTCACACACACTACTGAAACGCTCTCACACACACTACTGAAACGCTCTCACACACACTACTGAAATTTTAGCTCTCACACACACAACTGAAACGCTCTTACACACACTACTGAAACGCTCTCACACACACTACTGAAATTTTAGCTCTCACACACACTACTGAAACGCTCTCACACACACAACTGAAACGCTCTCACACACACTACTGAAATTTTAGCTCTCACACACACAACTGAAACGCTCTCACACACACTACTGAAACGCTCTCACACACACAACTGAAACGCTCTCACACACACTACTGAAATTTTAGCTCTCACACACACTACTGAAACGCTCTCACACACACTACTGAAACGCTCTCACACACACTACTGAAATTTTAGCTCTCACACACACAACTGAAACGCTCTCACACACACTACTGAAATTTTAGCTCTCACACACACTACTGAAACGCTCTCACACACACTACTGAAATTTTAGCTCTCACACACACAACTGAAACGCTCTTACACACACTACTGAAACGCTCTCACACACACTACTGAAACGCTCTCACACACACTACTGAAATTTTAGCTCTCACACACACTACTGAAACGCTCTCACACACACAACTGAAACGCTCTCACACACACTACTGAAATTTTAGCTCTCACACACACAACTGAAACGCTCTCACACACACTACTGAAACGCTCTCACACACACAACTGAAACGCTCTCACACACACTACTGAAACGCTCTCACACACACTACTGAAATTTTAGCTCTCACACACACAACTGAAACGCTCTTACACACACTACTGAAACGCTCTCACACACACTACTGAAACGCTCTCACACACACTACTGAAATTTTAGCTCTCACACACACAACTGAAACGCTCTCACACACACTACTGAAACGCTCTCACACACACAACTGAAACGCTCTCACACACACTACTGAAACGCTCTCACACACACAACTGAAAAACCAAGTCATTTCAGTTGAACAGGAAGGCATTTCAGTTAAACAGGAAGGTGTTTCAGTTGAACAGGAAGGTGTTTCAGTTGAACAGGAAGGCATTTCAGTTGAACAGGAAGGCATTTCAGTTAAACAGGAAGGTGTTTCAGTTGAACAGAAAGGCATTTCAGTTGAACAGGAAGGCATTTCAGTTAAACAGGAAGGCGTTTCAGTTGAACAGGAAGGCGTTTCAGTTGAACAGGAAGGCATTTCAGTTAAACAGGAAGGCATTTCAGTTGAACAGGAAGGCATTTCAGTTAAACAGGAAGTTAATTCTTGACAAGGAAACTGAAGGAAAAAGTGTTAGATTTCAAACAAACCACTACACAGATGTCTACTCAGCAACCTGTTAGTTAGGGGTGGGTTTTTATAATCGATTTATTGATTAAAATCAATTCTGGCTTGGATAACGTGAAATCGATTCATTAAAATCCTGAATCGATTTTTTAATATAAATTTATTTTGCCCGAAATGCCAGAATCTCTGGTGAAACCTCACAAAATTTCAACAACCACCAAAAAGCTAAGACAGTAAATCAGAGCAGGTACACGGCTTCTGCACAAAGACGTAAACACACAGCGCGGACCCGCGGATCAGAATCAGTGAGATGTCGCCTTTCTCACCCGACAGCACGGACACGGTCGGGGCTGAAAGCCGACAGCTCACTGATTCTGATCTGTCGGCAGGTCCGCGCTTTGTTTTCACGCCGTTTTTGCGCCGATTCTAAAGCTGTTAGTTTGATCTCTCTCCAAACAATATTGACTGAACCAGCAGCAAAAGAAGATCCAAACTGCGCTTCACATAAACATCGTCATGAATTCCCTCACTGTTTTGCTTCCACCACGATAAAATCGCACGTCATGCACAGCCCTCTCTCTCTCTTTCTCTCTCTCTGTACTTCAAGAACAGTTTTCCGTTTAAAAATCTGTTTTCTGCATTATTCGCTTGCTTGTTAGGCACAAGTCTACTGTTGTTTACAGCGCAGTCGGCCGCTGTTTTTTTTTTTTTCATTTTACATACTTCCGAAAAGAAAACCTAATTTCTGCCGTTCAATACTGAATAAATTTAAACTTTTTAAAATTATGCAAAATGCAAAACGTTAGCCGTGTCTCTAATAAAACCGCTGTAACGTCAGAGGTAACGTTCATATGTTGATTAATGGTTTTCTTTCGTTTTTGATGTACTGCAGAATATTTTTTATAAAATCCCAGGCCAGGAAAACCACCTTCATGTTTTTATGTGTTTTATCTTCAGCTACTTTGACACAAAGGCATCTGCTGTGATGCTCACACCTTTGATAAAGTCTTGCGTGTGTCAGCTTCCTTTTTTTAAATACAAAAATATGTAAATGTACTGATCTGAATTATAATATTTCTGACTGTCAAAATTCCCCATAATCAAATCGAATTGAATTGAATCGAATCGTGGAACAAATCGATTCTGGACCTTAGTGAGACAGCTGCATTACTTAACAATATATTAGCCTCAGCATAAGTCAAAATTTAGAATAGCGGGAGACGTGCATTATCCTGGTTATTTTTTTGGCATATGTGCTTTTTGTCTTTTTTAGCAAAGAAAAATATCTTAAAATCATCAATAAAACCAGGGAGAGAAGGCTTAGCGTTCCTCCATTTAGCACAATGGATATGATATTTACTCAAAAGTATGATGATGTTAATAATGTCTGAGACATCCAATGCTAGATGATCCATATAAAAAAAATTATGATGTAATTCAAACAGTGGCACATCATTAATATTTAGGGAAATCCAATTTTTTAAGTTGCACCAAATACATTGTGTGATAGGGCATAGAAAAAAAAAGATGTTCTAGGGTTTCATTTTCATCAGTACAAAAAGAACACTGATCCACCTCAAAGCCAAATCTCTTTTTTTAGAAATTCTGCCACAGTATTAGTTTTGTTTAAAGTGTTTCTTTAACTTTAGGTAGAATAGGCTATTTCATAAATTTTTAGTATGCTTTATCCAGTGTATATGAAATAACTAAATTAGAACCATGCCATGTAACCATTCTGTTGTAACTATGAAATATTTTGTCTTTGAAGAAACTACTAACAAATTTCTTATTGCATTTTTATCAAACAGCTGACATTGCCCTAGCAATAAATTTGGGAGCACTGATGAGAAATTATTGTATATCATAAAAATTTTAATCAAATGAAGCAGAGGCAGTGGGACCAGTTCACAAAATTTGTTATATTCTCTTTGAGAACAGTTTAGACAATATTTTTCTGAAAAGTCTGTGTAACTTAGAATGACACCGTTATCATCCAACAAATCTGTTATGAATATAATATTTTTGTTCAAACCAGTCACTCTTGAAAATTGATTTTTGATTAAGTGTTATTACCCTATTATTCCATAAGGTTGAATTATGAGGAGAAGTTGTGGGTAAATCTCATTTTCCCAAAAATGCAACGTCTGTTTTATAAAGTTTGATATCTTTATGGGGATTTTATTTGCCGCAAAATCACATTTCAAAATAAAGTCTAATCCTGTATACTATTTTATTAAACAAGAATCATGGGATGTGGAGCTAAGTAGAGTCTGGCTGTGACAGACAAGATTTTAACCATTTAATTCTAAGGGTGCCAACCATAAATTCCAATTCTGGAGTTTTGATACCACCTTTATTGTATCCCTTCACAAGCTGAGATCTTTCTATGTAATGGGTTTTATTCCTCCACAAAAATTCGAACACATTTCTATTTATGGTTTTCATGGTATTTATCGTTTTTTTATTTTTATATCATTTACGTGGCGCAAAAAAGGTTGGGGACTGCCGTACTAGCAGGTTGCTGATCCTTGTAGTGTTTTGAAATATACCACTTTTTCCATCAGTTTCCTTGTCAGGAAACAACTTCCTGTTCAGCGGAAATGCCTCTGGTTTCAGTGGTGTGTGTGAGAGCGTTTCAGTTGTGTGTGTGTGAGAGCTAAAATTTCAGTTGTGTGTGTGAGAGCGTTTCAGTAGTGTGTGTGAGAGCGTTTCAGTTGTGTGTGTGAGAGCTAAAATTTCAGTAGTGTGTGTGAGAGCGTTTCAGTAGTGTGTGTGAGAGCGTTTCAGTAGTGTGTGTGAGAGCGTTTCAGTTGTATGTGTGAGAGCGTTTCAGTTGTATGTGTGAGAGCGTTTCAGTTGTGTGTGTGTGAGAGCTAAAATTTCAGTTGTGTGTGTGAGAGCGTTTCAGTAGTGTGTGTGAGAGCGTTTCAGTTGTATGTGTGAGAGCGTTTCAGTTGTATGTGTGAGAGCGTTTCAGTTGTATGTGTGAGAGCGTTTCAGTTGTGTGTGTGTGAGAGCTAAAATTTCAGTTGTGTGTGTGAGAGCGTTTCAGTAGTGTGTGTGAGAGCGTTTCAGTTGTGTGTGTGAGAGCGTTTCAGTTGTATGTGTGAGAGCGTTTCAGTTGTATGTGTGAGAGCGTTTCAGTTGTATGTGTGAGAGCGTTTCAGTTGTATGTGTGAGAGCGTTTCAGTTGTATGTGTGAGAGCGTTTCAGTTGTGTGTGTGTGAGAGCTAAAATTTCAGTAGTGTGTGTGAGAGCGTTTCAGTTGTGTGTGTGTGAGAGCGTTTCAGTTGTGTGTGTGTGAGAGCGTTTCAGTTGTGTGTGTGAGAGCGTTTCAGTTGTGTGTGTGAGAGCTAAAATTTCAGTTGTGTGTGTGAGAGCTAAAATTTCAGTAGTGTGTGTGTGAGAGCTAAAATTTCAGTAGTGTGTGTGAGAGCGTTTCAGTTGTGTGTGTGAGAGCGTTTCAGTTGTGTGTGTGAGAGCGTTTCAGTAGTGTGTGTGAGAGCGTTTCAGTTGTGTGTGTGAGAGCGTTTCAGTAGTGTGTGTGAGAGCTAAAATTTCAGTAGTGTGTGTGAGAGCGTTTCAGTTGTGTGTGTGAGAGCGTTTCAGTAGTGTGTGTGAGAGCTAAAATTTCAGTTGTGTGTGTGAGAGCGTTTCAGTAGTGTGTGTGAGAGCGTTTCAGTAGTGTGTGTGAGAGCGTTTCAGTAATAATGTCCCTTACGGCACCTCATAGAACTTAGTGCAACTGTGGGCTTCTTTTTTATTGGTTGCACAAATTTACATAACAACGCGCAGCAGTCAAAGTTAAACTGGTTTGAACTTTGACCACGGGATGTGTCAGTACCTTTTGCTGATATGCTTGCGCTGCACTTTGCTTGACGCAGCAGTAAACCATTATTCTGCACCACAAGCAATAGAAATGAATGTGTTTCTGTGCGCAGCACTGTATGCGCCATATCCTTTGTGAAAAGGGCTTTAGGCTTCTATAGCATAGCTTGTTTATGCAACCACATACTGATCATTAGAATTAATGTAGGCTAAATACACTTTGAAATATACTTTCAAGCTTCACTTTTCATGCCTTCTTATACCATACATGCATTTAAATGAATAGTTTAGACATTTCTCAAATTTTAAATGCATTATATTGATAAATTAATTAAGATAATCTGTGTCTGCATCTTAGGTGTGGTCTGAGGGCTGGATACATGGAGGTAGTTAATATGGATCCAGAGGTGATTTATTATTTTGATAACACATTGTGTGGTGATATCAGTACTCCAGTCACAGGACAGCTTGGTTTGGATCTTATGGTCAATCCGCCACAATCTGGAGACCCATCGTATCACACATACATGCAGGTGAGGAAACAGCAAAAGCCAACAGTTGTCCTCTGTTACACTCTTACTTTTAATTACTGGTTGTTCTGTTCACAAAGGAGACCTTCTTCATCCTGGCTACTCTGTCCCATAATGCTCAATGGGTTCAGGAGCTCCTAAATAAACTGCCAGGGGTAAGGTGTCAGCCAGTGCTTGGAGGAATCTATGTTTTTCCTCGCCTGCACTTACCATGTGGGATTAAGGAGCAGGCCAAGGTGGGAAATGTTCCAACAATCTTCCATCTTTCTTTCTCCATCAGTCTATTATCAATGTTAATGGAATACCAAGTCTAACCACTAAGTTTAGCCATTACAAATGAATGCCAAACCATTATCCTTACTTGAACCTGATTCCATCTTTATTCCTTACATGGCTTAACCTTGAAAACAGACTATTGAGGGATTGTGAAAAAAATGTGAATATTAAAAAAAAAAAAACCATCATTCTGATGGTACAAAAGTTGAAAGCCATACTGTCCTATATGCACTTCTGTTTTCAGTTATTGGGGCTGAAAGCTGATGTTCTGTACTGTCAGAAATTACTGGAAGAGGAGGGTGTATTAGCTGGTGCAGGTGAACATGGGGAAATGACTGACAGCTTCCATTTGAGGTAAAGTATATGAAATCATAAAACCTTTTGAGGTTTGTACTGCATGTTGTATTGCTTCAAAAAGTTGACTCTTGTTTGTGGTGCTCTCCCGCAGATTATGCATCCTTGTTCCTCATTACACCCTGGTAGAGGTCCTAGCTCGCCTCACCTCCTTTCACTGCCGTCTCATGGGTGGCACTGTGACCCCAACAGAAGTGTAAAGAAAGAGAAGCAAGAAGTCAGCTTATAGTGCCCTGTGGAGGAGGGTGGCCTAAACTAAGTGTAAACTTGAGATTGGTCAGATTTATGTGAAGTATCTCAAGAGGATAATTCAAATAACTGTCTGTATAACTAAAATAATATTTTTTTTTAGAAAGATTTCAGTGTCATTCTGCAATAGTAACATCTGCTTTGCAACAGTTCCAACAGTAAAGAATTTAGCCAAAAACAACATAGGCTATATTGAAGTTTTGACATGATGCTCATGATTCTCAGTAGTGAGCGTCTTCTTCTTCTTCTTCTTTCAGCTGCTCCCTTTTTGTGTGCCACAGTAAATCATTGATGTCCATCTCATTCTTTCCTGGTCTCATTCACACGCAAAACCTTCCTTTTCTCCATCATATCAGCTTTACAAATCAGAGCACTTTATTTAGAAGTTAGAGTGTTAGCCAGCACTCTGTCAGCTTACAACACTAGAGTCAGTCATTATTAACCTGGGCCACGAACAAAGTGGTACAGAAATTTCATTCTTTATGATCTTCATGATACAACCCACACCATTTATCTGGGCTTGTATAAAAAATTTGAATAAAGCATAGGTGGATGATATCCAACAACAAATAAAACAGATTTTTTGGTTTTCCAGTTAATGTGAACAAAGCTAAGAGTGACGCTTTTAGATGAATTATAACTGTCTAGGTCTTATCGTTGATTCATATGTGTTGTGGAAATCTTAAATAAATTGAGGTGCATGGAAACATGTTGTCTCTATGTGCTTTATTTATCTTGAAAAGGAATGTAATCGTTGAATGTTTAAACACACACATGAACACGTGGTATATCTGAAAGATTACATGGACAGAATGGAGCTTAATTAACCTTGTGTTGTGGATGGATCTCAGATGTTGTCTTGACTGAAGTCTGGTCCATTTTCAGCATCTGTTTTACTATATGATTGCATTTGTCTCTGCCTATCAGGGATTCCCACATTAACTTTTACTGAAAAAAGTTTATTTTCTCATCCTTCTAACACTCATCCTCCATCTTTGCTCTTCTAATGTGTTTACCTTATCTTAACCATAGCTCGGTAGGTAGGCAACAATTAGCATACGATTAATGTCATGTTTTGTGTGCAAGCAGGATATTGGATTCAAATGCAGGACTCGCAGGACACAGAGGAATGAACTAAAGGAAGCAGCTTTTATTTCGCTGTAAATAACTTACTACAAATACAAAAAGAAAACTTGAAACTAAAAAACTCAAACTAAAACACTACAAAATAAATGAGGAACTGACAACTAGGAATTAAGTGGGAATGCGGAGGGAAGAAACACAGTATAGTGAAGGTACAACATAACAGCTAACAGGAAGGAACACGGGACTTAAATACACAAGCAGGACAACGAGAGGATGGAAACAGGTGGTAAGATAGCTGGGATGAATCAGACCTAATGAGACAAGGGGAAGCAAAACCAGACACACTGAGCACTAGGGATGGGAATCGTTTAGGTTTTATTCAATACCAGTAACAAACCGGTACTTTTGAAATGGTGCCGGTGCTTAAACGGTGCTCGAACTGGTGCTCGAACCGGTGCTTAAAGAATGGAGAACACACACTTTGTCCAAAAACCTCTTATGTTTAGCTGTTTTTTTTTGTAAAAAGATAACAATGTTAGCCTTTTCTGCAGCTATAGGGCATATATGGTATCACTCTTGGCTGGAAAAAGTGCTTAATCAATGGAAAAAAAACACCAATTTTGTCTAAAAACCTCTCATGTTTAGCTGTTTCCCACTTTTCTTTGGTCATTTTAGGCTTTTTGGCCAGGGTGAAGGGAGTATCTGCCATCAAACAAGAAGAAAGCTGCAAAGTTAACATAATTCATAGAGCGACAATAGATATAATTACAGGAAATACTCCCAGATTAAAATATACTCAGTTTTTTAAAAAGGCATGACAATATCTGCTTGTACTAACTCTTTAAAACGTTATTACACCAAGGAATAATAAAAGATCTTATTTTGCTGTATGATTATACTTTTGAACTTAAGGCCCATTATGTCAGTCAGTAACAAGCAGTTAGTTTTATATTTAAACTCCAGACTGTGCTGCTTGTCACAAGGTTAAAACATTTCTTTTGTTTTTAAAGTAGGAAAAGTCTTAAACGAACAAGTTCAAGTTCTAAGAATAGTAGACTTCTCTGGTAAACATTTAAAAGCGAACAAAATGAACAGACTGCAGAAAAACTACAAAGGATTCCGATTCAAACATATGCTATTATCCAAGTATGTAAAATTCATTTTTAAGCTTTATTTATACAAAAAGTGTCACAGGTGAAAAAGTCATATGGACAATTTCAGATATTAAAGGCAGTTTAACAATTAAGGCACAAAAACTTCAGATATAATCAGATAACACTATTGCGTTACCACTGGCAAACTGTGATTAGCCTGGAGTGTACCAGTCAGCAGCAACTTTGAAGGAAAGAGTATATTTCTTCCGTATTAGTTTCTCCTCATTTGCTCTTTTCTAAATCTGAATTTAAAAGGTGCTGAATAATCTGACACCGTCTTCTCTTAAAGACCAGACTCATCAGGAGGCGGGTATTCTAATTACAAAGTACCCGCCTCCTGAGTGTATTTCCAGGCCTCTCACTGGACCTTGATCAGTTAGACAGTTGAATCAGGAGAGATGAGCACTGTGCAGGACGTGAATCCCAGGGTGCGTGGGATCCGAGCCCCAGTGAACCTGCAGGGTCTAGCAGCATGCATCTCAGAGCAGATTGCACAGGTGAGTCAGCTGTAAAGAAGTTGAGAGACAGTATAAATTATGAGTCATTCTTAGCAGTTTAATAGTAAATAGTAGTCATTCAATTTGGTCAACCACACATCTGCAGCTTATCCTCTTTTGTCAAAGGATTATATCCACCTGTGGTATATATATATATATATATATATATATATATATATATATATATATATATATATATATATATATATATAGTAACTTGATAGTTACTACAAATGAAATGTCTGAAAACCAAATAAATATTAAGGCCACGGATCAGACTATTTTTTCCCTTGTGCTCTCTTATTCTTCTACTTATTCAAAAAAAAAAGGCCAGCATTTCCTTGACCTCCACGTCAAGGAAATGGATGAGGATGAGTGTACATTTTTAACCACAAGTATAAGCTATGGTTATGTCATATATGGTTAATATTGAATTCATTCTCTATCTCTATATAGTTTAAATTAGCCAAGGGAAAACCAAATGTCAAAGGGTTAAAGAGATAAGTACATGATTGGCATAGATAGAATTTAGCTGTCAATTTAAAAAACGGTCAATATTGATAAACACTGATGTATTTTTCCAGAGTGTAAAAAAACCCTTCAAGAGTGTGATTGATGTCAGCTCAGGTGATCCACACAAGGCAGGAATGCCACCTATCTCATTTATTCGCCAGGTTGGTGTTTTATGTATCATCTGTGAATTTTACCTGCACTTCTCTGTCAACCTGAGCACATCACTTTCTGATTGCTTTCTTAGGTTATGGCAGTGTGTCTGTACCCTGAGCTCCTCAAAGAAAAAAGCCTTCCTCTGGATGTCAGGCAAAGGGCACAGAAGCTTCTGGACATGTGTTCTGGAGGGAGTGTGGGTGAGAAAAAACAATTATATCTGCAAGCAATGCACAAAGTGAGTATAAATGCTTCTGCTGGCCAGTCTAATCACTTTGCCTGTGACAGGTTCATACTCCACAACCTCCGGTGGTTTACCACAAGTCCAGAAAAGCATTTCTGAATTTATCACAAGGCGAGATGGTGGCGTGCCTTCTCATCCAGAAGACATTATCTTAACTACTGGATTACAGAAGAGTTTGTCGGTGTGACACTTTATACTGAACATTTTAATGAAGGTTTCTTTTTGTTTTCTTTTTTAAATAAAGCTATATCTTTCTGCTTTGTATAATTAGTTACTTAAGAAATGCTTAAAAATTGGCCAATTCTTGGAAAGGTGTTCCACCAGATGTAATCTGTGAGTGATGTGGTGTGTTTCTTAGCAAATCATTCTTATTCTCTGGACTCTGACAGACACTTTAAATCCTGATTGTGAGACGCAGGCCAACCATTCCTTTAACTTGTAACCACCAGAAATGTAACCACTTGGCAAAGCCAAGAAAAAGGAAAAGTAAAATGCAGTAAAAGTTAACGTACTTCTGCAACTTCTTCACTTAAGAAGTTGCAGAAGCGAACAAGTGCAGACTCTGAAATGTACTCAGAGTAAGAAAGTAAAAGGTAGCTCCTTGAAGGACAATTCTACCATCTATTTTTATACAAAGGTAACTGAACCTGCTGGTATCTTAATATAAAAATATCAGCACACGAGAATACAAATGTACTTAGCTTGAATCTGTATCTAGGATACAAGCAGTGAATGAAAAACAAAAAACCCCCCAGCTATTTAGACTGATTTCTATTTCCTACACTAACAGTGTCTTTATCATAGTATATAACTGGCATAAAGGAGGACTTGAGTGAATGAGTCTAAGCTGTAATCAACTCTCTTCAGCTTAAATTAAAATTAATCTCTGCTATGCTTGATGTAACCGAACACTGACCATGAGCACCACCGCCACTGTGTATCAGTCCCACACCATTCCTTACTGTGAATTCACCACTTTGCTGCAACCACATCTTTTGATCATGCACAAAACTACCCACTATTTTCATCTATTATTATTATTATTATTATTATTATTATTATTATTATGACAAAAACAACATAATTTTTGCACTATAGGTGTTTTTGAACCTGCTTACCAGCGGAGAGGGCAAAACTCAGACAGGTGTGCTGACCCCCATGCCCTGTCCACATACTCTGCCCATGCTGCTGGACATGACTGGGCTGGCACTGGTTCCATACCGTCTTTTTGAAGAACAAGGCTGGGCTATAAACCTGGATGAGCTGCATAGAGCTTTAGAGGCTGGAAGAGTCCACTGTGAGCCCAAAGCCATATACATCAGCAACCCAGGAAAACCTACAGGTGAGCAGCCCATTGTTGGTACATCCTGCACAGCTTTTGATCTATTCTATATTCGTGTATACGTTAAGAGAATCCTCGTCCTCTTTTTAAAACTATATCATGCTAAGAGGTCAACTGTCTTAAAGCCTAAGAGTTAAATAAAAACTAAAATGTGAGTCTCTTTCTAGCTGTTTGCACTGCACATGTGGATTTGTGGTTTACAGCTACTTCATAGAAGCTCATTCAATAACGTGACTTTTCCCCTGGTAGGTTACGTGCAAGACAGAGAAACTATTGAGAAGGTGATTCACTTTGCTGCTACCAATGGCCTCATCATACTGGCTGAAGAGGTGACCACAAGCATAACGTTTACTCTCCCCTCAAAGAGAAAGAGTACATCATCAGTCTGGCTGTTTTTGCCTGCCTGTTTGTTAGCAGTCTAACCTCCACAGTTTTCAAAATATCATGTACAAAGTTTGTGTGATGGTAGCTACCAGTAACAGCTCGAGCTGACTTAATGTTTGTGAAAATCAAGTGAAACCAAATATAAAAATATGTAAAAAAAAAACAAACAAACTTATATTACCCACAATTTTTTATAGATTGTCTTCAAACTTTCATTGTTAGCATCCAAGGTTGACTTCAAGAAACCATGTTAAGTAATATGTCATATTAAAAAGGGCATGGAGAGAGCTATACAACAGTTTTTATTACCACAATGATGCTATAATGTTTCAGAAAATCACACATAAGCAAATTCTTCTCCAACCATATGGGTAAAGACAATAAAATACACAATTTTAGTATGTAATCCTTCAAGATCATAGTTCCAAGGTCAGAAAGCAGTGGGCTATTATAAAAGCAGCTCGAGGTCAGCACGTAGTAATTCAAATATCATAAAACCTCATTGTTTTAGTTTAGCCCTTGCCCTTTGGAGGAGTTGTGCAGGTTTTCACTTTTCACTTTTTCTTTTGATGTTCACTTGTACTGTCTAGGTGCACCAGGATAGTGTGTACGGCCAGGACAAAGAATTTATTTCCTACAAGAAAGTGCTGTCTGAGATGGGTAAAATGTATGCTGAGACAATGGAGCTGGTGTCTTTACATTCAATTTCCACAGCCCACATAGGAGAGTGAGTGTCATTCAATGATCAATGTCTAACCTCAACATGTGTTAGTCATTGTCCCTATTATCCCAATGTCCTTATTAGTTAGCTCTATTTCACAGATATCTATGTACTTGTACAGTTTATGGACTTTCTAACCAAGCTTGCTACTGTTAGTTGATAAATGAACACTCATGTCTAAATATGATCACTTTTGCCTTCAAATATAATAACTCTAAAATTGACTTTTTCTTAAAGCTTCAGAGCATAAAAGTGGTTGGCATCTCGGTAGGGTCCATTTTTGATATACAAATCGACTGCTGATGGGAATATAAGAACACCCTACAAAGTTGATTCTGTCACTCATCCTAGTCAGTCACTGGTTTGAGTGACTGAAGGAGTCACTGGAATGAGTTCGAGAAGCGTTTTCTCTGCCTCTGAAAATACAATGTCCAGATCAATACAATTAACCTTTTGGAATTTCCTTTCCTGAATGATAGAGCATTCATCAGTGTTAATCAATGCTGTTTATTAAACTCTGCATTTGCTTTGTTTAGGGGTGGTCTGAGAGGAGGGTATATGGAGGTAATCAACATTGACCCAGCAGTGAAAAAGTACTTAACTGTCATTTCCAGCGCTTCAGTGTTACCACAGCTGGCACTGGAACTTAGTGTTAATCCACCTAGACCTGAAGATTCTTCCTATAACTCATACACACAGGTAAGGGGACTGTCCTATGGTAGCTCAGGTGGCAGAGCAGGTCAGCCACTAATCAGAAGGTCGGTAGTTCGATCCCAGGCTGCACCCTGGCTGCATGCCAAATATCCTTGGGCAAGATACTAACCCCGTGTTTGCCTACTGGTGGTGGTCAGAGGGCCCGGTGGCGCCAGTGTCCGGCAGCCTCGCCTCTGTCAGTGCGCCCCAGGGCAACTGTGGCTACAATGTAGCTTGCTATCGCCAGTGTGTGAATGTGTGTGTGAATGGGTGGATGACTGAATGTAGTGTAAAGCGCTTTGGGGTCCTATGGACTAGAAAAGCGCTATACAAATGCAGGCCATTTACCATTATCATAACACTTGAACTGTTAAACTGGCAGGGGGATTGTTCCTTTCCCTGATATACTCTGTTAGGTGAATCCAAAGTCTTGTGAATATTTACAGCATTGGTGCAGCGTCAGCATGACCCAGTGAGCCATAGCATCCAAGAGGATATGAGATACAATATGTTGAATAAAACTGCAGTTGAGTAAATGAGTGTTTTTCAAGGAGCTCCCCAGCCTACAGTAATATTTATTTTATTCTTAAAGGAGATTCATCATATTGAGGATACTCTTTCCCAGAATGCTAAACGGGCGTGTGAGTTTCTGAATAGAGTAGAAGGGATGAGCTGTCAGCCATCAATGGCAGGACTCTTTCTTTATCCCCGGGTACACTTGCCACCTCACATCGTAGAGGAGGCTAAGGTGAGATTTCAAAGATAAAAATATGGATGTTATTCTGATTGTGTGCCTGTTTTTTTTTAAATTCGATTTCAGGGAACTTTACATTCCTACTTTTTTAAATTTCAGGGGTAAAATTTAATCCAGTATGTTTTTACAGCTTTGCTTTTAAGATAATGTCAAAATAAAAGCCCACTGCAGTTTATATTAACTTATAAACTGCCCCACATCACATTAGACTTCCCAGTTTGGGAACATAAATGCACCCTGAAGAAAAAAAGGTCTCTCTTCACTTGGATCTCACCCAAGTCACTTCTTCTGTCACTTGGGTGAATGAAAGAATCAATTTAGCGGGAGAAGCATTTTTTCGTCTCCCACAACTTGGATGAGCGAGATTTATAATCTTACCAAAAGTAAGGATTTCAGTCAGGAAAAGTTAGGATTTTTCAAGTGTTCCCTTCATTTTTTGAGCAGTATATATGAGTAAAAAAAATTGTTAACATTAAAAATCCAGCATTTAATTGCTTGCATTTTTATGTAACAGTGAAAATCATAAATTGATACAATGTTTTACTGTCTTTAATTTCAGAGGCTGGAAGTGAAGGCGGATGTGCTTTACTGTCAGAGGTTGCTGAGAGAAGAGGGTATTTGTGTGGGGGCAGGTTGTGAGAATGGACAGGAAGATAAAAACTATCACATCAGGTAAAATTTTATTTTATGTTTCTAGTCAGATCTTTAATTAGCCCTTAGTCCCCTAAATGTGTGATTTTGTGAAAAAAATGTAGAGAATGATTTGTAGACAAAATAAACAGTTTGCTGATGCTGTTGTGCTGACCATTATCTCATTAACATTTTTACTTGGGTCTTTTTTGATTGCTAATTGCTTAATTTTATTGGAATTGCATTCTCATTCCTACCGCATTATTTAAAGAGGTTTTTGAAAAATCTTAAATAGCAAACTGTATGTAAAAGATTAAGTTAACCCACGAACTGTCACTCTTTGGTTTCTGAAGCCTCAATGTTAACATTCAAGTCCCTAACTGTGTTGTTGTTGTTTTTTAAAGCCAGAAGTGGCCATATTACAGAGTTGTCAGCTATTGCTAGCCTGGTTGGTTAGCAGCACAGAAACAACACAAAGACATATAATAAAATAAACCAGTTTCACAGATCTTTCTGTGAAGCCACGCTTACTGGCTAACACTTTAGTACAGATTAAAGCATTATATGAATGTGTGTGAATAGGGAAACATGTCTTGTAATAAAGTGCTTCTAGTGCTCAGTTAGAGCAAGTGCAAGAAATGCTATATAAGTACTAGTTAATCAGATACTAATAATTAGGTTCTAATAATTAGCACACAATCTGGATCCTTTATTTGTAACTTTATGAAATGTAGGGCTCTATTTAGTTTCGTTGTATATATTTAAAATTGGTAAAATCGAGCAAATGCAGGCACTATTCCAAAGGTCAAATGCTTGGTGATCTAAACACATTAAAAATGTAAGTAGTTTTCATGTGACTGTTCTTTTTCAAGGTAGTATATGTTAATGTTGTGTTGGTGTGTTTCTTTTTCCTTCTCTCTCAGGCTGTGTATTTTGACTCCTCCTTCCACTCTGGAGGAGATCTTGGCACGCCTTCGTTCTTTCCACCATCGCCTGCTGGAAAAACTTGCCTGATAAAAATGTCAACAACAGAATGAAGGAAACACCTTTTAATAATAATGCTGTTGCTTCCTTTGCAGCACAATGTAACCAATAATGTAGTTACTGTACATAAAATCAACTGTGAATACTACTGTATAGATAGAGATCTCTTTAAACCTTAATCTGTCATTTTAACCAGATTATGCACTGATACTCTGCACCAGCAGTTTAGCCACTCTCCCTTTCACACCTTTCCCTAACAAGCAAAAGCCCCCTGACGCAGTCCCGGGAGGAACCACAGATCTCTTGAGGGCTGTGTCAGTGGGGCATTTGGGATAAAAATAAATGTTAAAAAAAAATCCAAAACAAATATGTGGCAAATCCGTGTGATTAAGGGAGCCCTTGAAAGCAGCCCCACCACTCTGCAGTAACTGATTTTGGTTGATTACACTGAAGTTAAACTGTTGGTAATTAAAACACTAAGATTTTTAGTGATCACTTTGTGTAAAAGTAAAAATTCCCAAAATGTTTTGAGAATATTGTGTTTATAAATAGCTGCTAGTCTGGTGTGGAGATGCCGTGGAAGCAGGACAGATCTGGACATAAGCGAAAGCATGAGTGATAAGTAAGTGTTGGCAGTAAACTGGTTGTTGCCGTCTTCCAGGATGGGCTAAAGTTTAGTTTAGTTTAACCTTATGCTTTATGCTATTATGCGTTTTAAACTAAACTACAGTGTAGTTTAACTAAACTAAACTACACTGTAGTTTAGTTTAGTTAAACTACACTGTAGTTTAGTTTAAAACGCATAATAGCATAAAGCAATAGCAATAGAGAAACATGACTTGAAGTAAAAAACAGTGCCACACCATGAATTTTGCTCTATACCAGAAAATCCTGAAGGACTGTGTGGCCAACAATTCGTGCTCTGAAGCTCAAGTACACACAGCTTAGGAAGCAGGTCAATGATCCAAAACACAACAGCAAACTTCCCACTGAATAGCTAAAACAACAAAACAAAGGTCTTGGAGTGGTCTAGTCACAATCTGGACTTGAATCTGATTGAGAGGATTTGGCATGACCTTAAACAGGACATTCATGCTCAAAAACACTCCATTGTGGTTAAATTAAAACAATTCTTCAATGAGTGGGCCAAAATTCCTCCACAGCCATGTGAAAGACTCATTACTGGTTATCACACTTAATTGCAGTTCTTTATGCCAAGGATGGCACTGGCAATTACTTTTTCACACATGGCCAGTTAGGTTTGGATAGCTTTTTTCCCTTAATAAATTAAATCATCATCAACCATCAACATAAAAAACTACATTTTGTACTTACTCGTGTCATTTTTGTGACAAAATCACAAAAAATGAGGAAAAGAAGGGGACAAGTACTTTTTCACAACACTGTACATTGTTGCATCTCCATGAATGGCTAAGTCACTACATGATCTTTGTGTCCCACCTTAAACTAAATTTCATTAATTCATATTTTTTTACACTCAAATCACCACTGTTACAAAAAACAGAATAAAAAAAGACACATGTCCCAGTGTAAACTTGGTAAGTAGATGGATTTATATTGAATTACCCTCTGCTCACTGGGAGCCTAAACCCTCCCAAACTTTACTTTGTGTCATTTAGATCGAGGAAGTTTGTATTTTCATTGAGGTAGGACAGAACTCCTCTGTGTCTGAGATAGCAATGGGGAGGAGTCTGAAAGGAAGAATGGTGGAGAGCACCAATTTAAACCATGCAAAGCAGAGGCTAATTGGCTCAAAGAAGGCAAGCGAGAAGATGATTGGACCAGAGTAATGACGTCAGTATTTGGATTGACAGTGTAAGAAAGCAGTAGTCATGTAAGGAGCTAGGACCCATCAAACGTTTGTGCCCAGTGGTCTGTAACTCAATCATATACACAGCAAATGCAGAAGTTCATTTAAGCTGAAACATTTTAGTGAAGTGAAAATGATCTGGGAACATTTTTTCTTTATTCACAATTACATTTTGTACTTTTAGTATAACAGGCAAAGGTTTTGATTTCTTGCATACTATCAAATGTACACCTTTGTGTCACAGGTTACAGCTACTTCAGTCTTTCTTCAAATGTATTCACTTCACTGTAATGTTTGATTGTGGTGGAGATTTTATTTTGAAATAGTAACATCTTAAACTTTATCATTACTTTTCAGTCACTGACCCAAGTGTTTATTTGTTAAATTATACTTTTTAATGTTTTTATTTTCTCCATGTGTGTTTTCATAAAAATCTTTTTGGGAAAATTGCTCCAAACAATGTGATGATTTCTGTTTTGTTCAAGATAACTATAAAAACCAAATATATTTTCTAAATTCAATCCAAAAAAACATCATTAGAAGAAAAACTGAAAACATGACTCCTGGTCACCACCAGGAGTCATTGTCAGCTTTTCCTTTAAATGTGCTACTTTGCCTGTAGGTGGTTGGTGGCTCCTGCTGCTGCTGACCAGCAGCAACAAAATAAGCAGATACTTGGAGGAGGGTTGGTCTGTGCTTTCATCTCTGTTTTATCTGTCTGTGTATTATCAGTGTCCTCTCTTCATATCAGTTATAAATGTATTTTCCTCCACATGTGAAAAGTGTCAGTTGAACTCATGTATCCACTTTAAGGCGGAAACAAAAAGGGAAATATCAGAAATCTTAAAATTTATTTCCAAGTTGCAAATGGACTAAACTTGGGTAAGACACAAAGACAATGATAACACGTGTAACGATGTAAAAGAATGGATATGGTTTTGTTGTTGTTAAATTCCTGTTAAACTTGGGATCGCAACCATGGGTTTATTTTGGAACTTTTATTTTGAAAATCCGCAGCGGAAGTCTGCTACTGGTAAACGGGCTACCCCCTAAGCCTATCGTTAGTAGCAATTAGTGATGGGATTTCCGGCTCTTTTTAGAGATCCGGCTCTTTCGGTTCGGCTCACTAAAAAGAGCCGGCTCTTTCGGCTCCGAACCGGCTCTTCAGGTTGTTTTGTTGCTTTAATTAATTTATTATTAACAACAGTATAAAATTGTGCACAAAAGGAATTACTAACGTTAAAAAAAAAGTGGTTTTATTTATATATGTTTATATATAAATATAAAACACATTTCTAGCATGAACTGAACTTCCAAAGCAGAGCTACTAGATCACTTAAATTACACAATTGAAAGCATGTGTGTATTGTTTGTGTATTTATACACAGGCACTCATATATATTCAAATAATTTTAAAAAAAAAAGGTCATTTACCTGTTATTACCACACACCAAATCCGGTCGTTGGTACTTGCTGGCTTGTGTAACCACTAGGTAACAAAAGCTCAACACTGCGCCCAGCATCCTGGAGCACTTCTGTTGTCTTTTGTACGTGTTTTGAGTTTTTATGTGCTTCTGAGTTTTTACGTGTTTTTACGTATTTTGAAGTTTGTACGTGCTTCAGGGTTTGTATGTGGTTCAGAGTTCGTACGTGTTTTGGAGTTTTTACGTGCTTTGTCTCTAGGGGCCACCGTAAATATACTTTTATTTATTCACTCCACAAAAAAATGTAATAAATAAATCATATAATACAAAAATCAACTATTCACATTTCAACTTTTAACTATTTCAATTTTCCGCTTTTTCCTTTTACAAATTTAAAGTGAAACAACACAAAACACTGCAAACCACAACACAATTAAATATAAATTATAATATGAAAACAAAAAGAACATGCATATTCTCTGTCATATGGGCCCGCATGAATAAACTTTCTGAATCCTTTATCATCTACAACTGAAAATAGTTGTGTATGATTACTATACCTTTCTAATGTGATGTTGTCCCTGGCTCTCTTTCTCTGTCTCTACCTCCTGCTCTGTTCCTGCACTATTGAGTGTAACTACCGCCCCTCCCCCCTCTGCCCAGCATAAAGCACAAGACTCACGTGCAGAGTGAAGCGGAAAAAAAGTGCGAGAGAGAGAGGGTGAGAGAAAGAGGGGAAAAAAAACAAAAACAAAAAAATGTGACGGCTCGCGATAAGGAGCCGGCTCGCGTCGTTCACGTCAAAGAGTCGGCTCTAAGAGCCATTTCGTTCGCGAACGACCCATCACTAGTAGCAATGAAGCTTTCGCTGTGGTAAGTTCCTCTCCGTCCGCTCTCACAGAGCATGAGTTTAAAACATATTTGAAAATCCTCATTGAAGCTAATATGACAGTGCACTAACTGCATGAACTGCCCATACGGTAGTATTTGAGTAGATTTCAGGTTTATGACCGTGTTTTGCAGTTAATAGATTAGACGGTAAGAAAAATGGACACGTGGAGCTAAGCGGCTAACAGCTAGAGGAGGCTGTCGTGTCTAATAATTTTGAAACTTCTCTCAATAGTTTGGGCGGAATCCTGTTGCTGAAACCCATGGTTATTCATGTCCCATGTTATTGCAGGTATGTGTACTTTGAAACATGTATATGGTTGAGCTGCAGGCTAATTCTGTTTAAGACATATTGCTTATTAAGTTTGCCCAGTAGATGGCAGCATTGTTCCATTTACTATTGTACGTAAAAGGGAATTTTGGCTTTGGTTTATTTATATTTACATGAATGTGCATTTAAGTGAATTAATTTTTCTTTTGTTATCTAAACCACAACGCAGTAATGTTTCTATTTTATTTTCCGTGATAAGTATTGTTGCCATTTTATTTTTCAATCAATATTTGTTTTTATTTATTTGGGAAAACTAAGAGTTCCACTATACGATCATAAGCCTATAGTTAGTAGCAATGAAGCTTTCGCTGTGTTTGGGCGGAATCCTGTTGCTGAAACCCATGGTTATTCATGTCCCATGTTATTGCAGGGGAATAAATCACGCCTGAGCTCTACCCACTTCGAGTCCAGAGAGTTTTATTCACACAGCGCTGGAAAGAGAAGCTGACCAGGGGTTACATTGGTGCCGTGAGCCGTCAATCGAGTGTTTGGACGGTGGACTCCTCTCAGCAACGTGGGCCAGTTTCAGCGCTGCACGTTTGTGATTCATTGTTGTTCTTTCTGACACATTTTTTTTTAAAAAGGAGCATATATAGCATTTTTGTTTTATTCTAGTTGTTGTGATGGACATCACAGAGGAGGGATCGAGTACTCCTAATGTTGTTGGTAGGGGTAGGGGGTTGTTATGTTCCCCTTTGCGTTTGCGTTATGACACTCCTGTTAGTGGGCGTGGTTTTGTTAGGGGGGATAGTCAGGGGATCCCAGGGCCCCAGTCCAGTGAAGGGGTTGTTGTCCCTCCCCCTAGCCATGTGTCACACACGTCTCAGAACAACAGTTCACCTTCTCCTAACCCAGATACTATTGCCACGGAGATTGTGAGTCAGATGGGGGATATGATCCAACTGGTTGGTCAGAGAGTAGCGCAGAGTATCTTAACCCAGCTCAGCCCGTCTGCTAGTACCCCCTTACCTGCACCTACGGCCACACCTTTCCATGCTGTGTCATCTACATCTGCTGTTGATGCTGCGCCGGTGCAATTTGTGTCCCACAGGAAGCTTAAGGACCCACCATGCTTTTGAGGGGATGGTTCTGATCTCATTTCTGTGAGAGAGTGGGAGGATCTGATGAGAGCCTTTATAAAGCTGGGGAGTCTGAGACCCGAAGAACAGGCTGAGGAGATTCTTGTTCATTTGAGAGGCAAGGCTAAGGATGTGGTCCAGGTTGGCATTAGAAACAGTGTCGTAGATGTCACACGTGATCCTGAGGCTATTTTTGGAATCTTGAGGAGACACTTTGACTCTGCTCAGTGCTCACCTCTTCCACTGGCAGACTTCTACACCACTCTCCCAGAGAAAGGCGAAAGTGCATTCGATTACTGGCTTAGGCTGCACCGTGCTGTTGATCTTGCTGTTGAGCGCCTGAAGGAACGAGGACAGGCATTGGGTAGCCCCAGCATTGAGGTCACCCGAATGTTCATCAAAAACTGTCCCTCCCCTGAGCTTGCCATGATCTTTAGATCAAAGACAATTGATAAATGGACAGCCAATGAGGTCCAGGAAATCCTGTGTGAGTCCCACTCTGGAGGAACGTTGAACTCAAGCAGCACGACGGCCGAGAGAGTTGCAGTGAATACGCAGCAGATATCAACAGCGTTGCCTGTCCAGCCAACAGAGAAGCACATTCAGCCACAGTCGACAGATTCAGCTGCTTTGGAGCGGCTCATAGGCATGCTTGAGAAGGTTCTTCTGCAAAGATCCTTTCAGCCTGGTTTGACCACACGGCCTAACTCCAGACGTTCCAGGATTGAGGGCCTACATGATAAGCCCTGCTCCGTCTGTCATGATATGTCGCACACAGCTTTCATGCACTGCCGAGATCACAAATTCTGTTTTCTGTGCCACTCACCTGACCACACCAGGCGTGCCTGTCCTGGATCCTCGTCGTCTTCTGCCCCTCGACGGTCGGAAAACTAGTTGATCCACATTTGAGGGAGGAAAGTGTGGATCATCTGAGTGACTCTCCCACTTGCGACAGCGATGACCTGGGATCCATGTATGAATCTCTGTGCTCCACTTCGCCACCTGGTACGACAGTTGTCTTCCAAATGACGCAAAGAATTAAGAAATCTGACAGTTTGTTTTATACGACTGTGGGGACTGTGGGCGGAGTTTCACTGAGAGCCATGATCGACAGTGGCTCTATGTCGTGCTCTATTAGTGAGGCTACTGCTACGCGGCTTTTACAGTCCTGCCCTGATCTGAAGCTCGAACCAGCTAATGACATTGTTGTTGTTGGTGCTGGGGGCCACCAGTTCCAACCTAAAGCAGTTTGTGATTTGGAAGTGACTCTTTATGGTTTCAAGCTGCTCATCCCCACGCTGGTTATTCCAGGCCAAAGTGACGACATGATTATTGGCAGTAACGCTATTAAGTCGTTGATTCATGTAATGAAGAATACGGATGAGTATTGGAGGCTTGTATCTATTTCAGGTGATGTCACCAATGATGACTGTAGACAGTTTTTATCCATGCTTTCCAATGTTGAGCGTTGGCGAGGAGGGGCGGTGCCTGATAAGATTGGCACAGTGAAGTTGAGACAGCGTGTTACGCTGGAACCCCTTCAGGAACACCTTGTGTGGGGTAAATTACCTCCCTCTTCACCTCTATCAGCAGGCTGCACTGTTATTGTTGAGCCTACACAGTCACGGTGTAGACCCAGAGACATCCTGGTTGGCCGCTCCGTCTCATCATTGTGGGGTGACAAATGGGTTCCTCTCAAGGTGATTAACCCCAGCAACAAGCGTGTGATTCTGAGGAAGAACTGTAAAATCGCTGATGTCTACCTCTGTGTCGCAGTTGAAGAGCTGTCTCCCCCTGAAAAGATCATGTCTAACAGCCACTCTTTTGAACAGGGTTCTGTTCCCATAAGGTCTGTTGAACAAAGGAAGGAACTCTTGCACAGACTAGGACTACAAGACTTGGACTTAGACAGTTGTGAGGTGTCTGACAGATGGAAAGATCAGCTTCTGCAGTTTGTGGAAAAGTATGAGTCTATCTTTTCTAAGGATAAAATGGACTGTGGAGAAGCTACCGATTTTGTCCACAAAATACACCTTGTGGATGAGAAGCCTTTTCGTTTGCCTTATCGCAGAGTACCGCCGAGTCAGTATGAGAAGCTAAGAACTGCTCTGAATGAGATGGAAGAAAGGGACATAATCCGGAAGTCGAACAGTGAGTATGCATCGCCGCTGGTCTTGGTGTGGAAGAAGGATGGCAGCCTGCGCATTTGCACTGATTTCAGATGGCTCAATGCAAAGACTGTTAAAGACGCGCACCCGCTGCCACACCAAGCCGACGCCCTGGCTGCTCTCAGTGGAAATGTTCTCTTTTCAACAATGGATTTGACCTCTGGATTTTACAATGTGCCTCTCTACGAGCCTCACAAGAAATACACAGCATTCTCCTCGCCCTTTGGTCTCCATGAGTACAACCGGATGCCTCAGGGCCTGTCGAACAGTCCGGCGACATTCATGAGA
Source organism: Rhamphochromis longiceps (assembly GCF_057381845.1). NCBI lineage: Eukaryota > Metazoa > Chordata > Actinopteri > Cichliformes > Cichlidae > Rhamphochromis > Rhamphochromis longiceps. The sequence continues at coordinate 16,040,838 of NC_140573.1, read as the reverse complement.
ATGATGATGTCGATCTTTGGTGACGAGAATTTCAGCAGCTTGCTTTGTTACTTGGACGACTTGATGGTGTTTGCGCCTGACGAGGCAACTGCCCTTCAGCGTCTTGAGATGGTCTTCTCTCGGTTGAGGAGTCACAACCTTAAGCTGGCCCCTAAGAAATGCCATCTTCTTAAGAGGTCAGTTAGATTTCTTGGACATGTCATTTGTGCGGATGGTGTGAGAACTGATCCGGACAAGGTTAACACCATTACCAACATCAGGGAAGAACAGCTTATGGAGAGCGATGGTGTGACTCCCTCCCAGAAGAAGATCCGGTCCTTCTTAGGAATGATCCTCTATTACCAACATTTCATCCCTGATTGTTCTGCGAAGGCCAAGCCCTTGTTCAGGTTACTTTCGGGACGACAGGCAATTCCCCATGGGAGGAAAGGAAAGAAGCTCAGGAAGCAACCCTCTGCCAAACCATCTCTGACACCAAGTGACTGGACATCAGCATGTCGCACATCATTTCAAACGCTCAAGATGGAACTAGTTAATGTTGTCACCCTGGCTCATCCCAACTTTAGTGAGCCTTTCATCCTGGCGGTTGATGCCTCCTTTGATGGCATCGGGGCAGTACTCTCACAGGTTTCTCCTGGCGAGACAGTGGCTCGACCTGTTGCCTTTGCCAGCAAGACATTGTCACGGTCTCAGATGAACTACCCAGCGCACAGACTAGAGTTCTTGGCGCTTAAATGGGCCGTGTGTGACAAGTTCAGCCACTGGCTGAAAGGAAGGCACTTCACTGCTTGGACAGACAATAACCCCTTGTCCTACATCTTGACAAAGCCACGTTTAGATGCTTGTGAGCAGAGATGGGTGGCGAAGCTCGCGGCATATGATTTTGATCTAAAGTATGTGCCAGGGGTTAGAAATACAGTTGCTGATGCTTTGAGCCGTGAACCATTTGTCGAGTCATGTATTGGTCATCGTTTGCTGAAAGAACCTTATGTTGCCCTGCTAGATGAGGTCAACGGGGTTGTGAGAGGTACTGTGCAGGATGCTTTTCGGCTGACTAACAACTGCCACATTGTTCAAGACACAGAGCCAGACTCACCAGACTCTGTTTCTGAGTGCGACCTTCAGAGCGAGAGGGGTTCGATCGATGCTGATGAGGTGTCAGCTGTGCTGAGTGCGCAGTGTGACCATGGTTTGACCAATGTCAACCCACCTTTATCACAGCTCCCTGAGGTGGACCCGGTCGTTCCTCTTCCCCAAAGCCAGCTCTCGAGCCTTCAGCAACAAGATCAGGCAATAAACAGAGTCCTTTTCTATGTGCGAAGAAAAAGGAAGGCTACGAGGCGAGAAGCAGCTTCAGAACCAGGTGGTGTTGGTGGACTTCTCAGGCAGTGGAAGAAGCTTAAAGTACAGAACGGCATCCTGTACAGGGTGATAAGGCATCACCGCTTGAGTAGAAAGATTTTTCAGTTTGTTGTTCCTGATAGCCTGAAGGTTCAAGTCCTCCTCAGCCTTCATGATAATGCAGGCCATCAGGGCCAGGCACGAACACTTTCCCTCGCCCGTGAGAGGTTTTTCTGGGTCGGGATGGAGAGAGACATAACCAACCATGTTCGACAGTGTGAGAGATGTGTGGTTGGAAAAACACCTGAACCTCATGCCTGTGCACCACTAGAGAACATCCAGACGTCAGAGCCGATGGAGCTAGTGTGCATAGACTTTTGGACTGCTGAGCTCAGCGATAATAAGAAAGTGGATGTCCTGGTCGTAACCGATCATTTCTCCAAGATGGCACATGCCTTCCCCTGCCGAAACCAGTCTGCAAAACATGTCGCACGCAGGTTGTGGGATGATTTCTTTTGTGTTTATGGCTTTCCCAAGAGGATTCATTCGGATCAGGGATCAAACTTTGAGAGCAGACTGTTGAAGGACCTCTTAGAGATGGCAGGTGTGCAGAAATCGCATACTACGCCATATCATCCTATGGGCAATGGGGTCACTGAACGGTTCAACAGGACACTTGGGAATATGCTGAGGACTCTCCCTTCTACAGCCAAGGCTAGGTGGCCTCAGATGTTACGCACTCTCACGTTCTGCTACAATTGCACAGTGCATGAGACGACTGGTTTGGCCCCCTTTTATGTCATGTTTGGGCGAGTCCCACGCCTCCCTGTTGACATGATGTTCCAACATGTGCTGCAAAATGATGATGTGATCAGCCACCATGAGTTTGTCTCACGGTTGCGGAAAGACCTGTTTGATGCCTCACAGATTGCCCAGAACCACGCTTTTCACGAGCAAGCGCGCCATGCCAGACTCTACAACCGCAAAGTCAAAGGCTCACCTCTGGCTGTAGGTGATAGAGTGTTGTTGGCCAGTCGTGGTGAAAGGGGAAAAAGAAAGTTAGCCGACAAGTGGGATCCCACGCCTTATGATGTTGTGTCAGTTAGGTCTGGGATCAATGTGTACAGGATAAGAGAGAGCCACACAGGCAAGGAAAGAGTTGTACACAGGAACCTCCTTCTCCCTGTTAACTTCCTGGGCTTAGGTGTGGAAGGGAGTCTGGCCTCCCGTGCTGACTTGGACGGAGGGAACCCGAACAGTGGAGATGACCAAGGGTCTGTGAGGTCAACACAGATGGATCATCATGACAGGACACTGGACTGGCTGCTGAAAACGCCAGAGATACAGGGTCTCGCTAATGAGCCGGTGGAAGTTGAAGGTTCCCTCGACGTGGGACACCATTCTCTCTGCGTTGTGGACCCCAGCAGTGGCTCTATCGCAGCGGAGGACCCACCCCCTGAAGTTAATGCTGAAGTGTTTGAAAACTCCATTAGTGAATTCCCCTTGCCTGCTCCCGTGATCAGTGATGCTGCTCTCCGTCAAGGCTCTGAACCTGTTGCCGTGGCTCCTGTGGTTCCCATGGCTGATGTTGACTTAGATCTTGCTATTTGCACACAGCCTCAGACTATTCAGGCGGGCATGGATGGGCTAGCTATCACTAGGTATGGGAGAAGTGTTAGGCCTCCCAAGAGACTGATTTGTGAGATGGCAGCGCAGAAAGTTGAGGAAACTTCTTCTGTTTCAGGGTCAGTTTTTGCATTTCTGACTAGTATGTTTTAGCTCTGAGGGAATTGACTTGGTTTCATGTATCTTTCGACTTATTTTTTTGTGTGGTCCAGGATGTGATTTGGAGTATTATTTCGGGTGCTCTTATATGTGATGTTAAGGAGGTGTAGATGGCATCTTCTCTAGTCTGTTGAAGGTATTGGGCTTGGTACCACCCAATGTCTCGACACTTTTATATAAAACGATTCTGTATCGACAATGATTAATATTAGTGTATCGATTTTACCCCGAAGCACCTGCTGTTCATAGTTCTTTTGTTTCTGGCCCTTGATACTCCCTTGAACTGGTTTGGAGTTTAACAGAATTTAAGGGGGGTATGTAACGATGTAAAAGAATGGATATGGTTTTGTTGTTGTTAAATTCCTGTTAAACTTGGGATCGCAACCATGGGTTTATTTTGGAACTTTTATTTTGAAAATCCGCAGCGGAAGTCTGCTACTGGTAAACGGGCTACCCCCTAAGCCTATCGTTAGTAGCAATGAAGCTTTCGCTGTGGTAAGTTCCTCTCCGTCCGCTCTCACAGAGCATGAGTTTAAAACATATTTGAAAATCCTCATTGAAGCTAATATGACAGTGCACTAACTGCATGAACTGCCCATACGGTAGTATTTGAGTAGATTTCAGGTTTATGACCGTGTTTTGCAGTTAATAGATTAGACGGTAAGAAAAATGGACACGTGGAGCTAGCGGCTAACAGCTAGAGGAGGCTGTCGTGTCTAATAATTTTGAAACTTCTCTCAATAGTTTGGGCGGAATCCTGTTGCTGAAACCCATGGTTATTCATGTCCCATGTTATTGCAGGTATGTGTACTTTGAAACATGTATATGGTTGAGCTGCAGGCTAATTCTGTTTAAGACATATTGCTTATTAAGTTTGCCCAGTAGATGGCAGCATTGTTCCATTTACTATTGTACGTAAAAGGGAATTTTGGCTTTGGTTTATTTATATTTACATGAATGTGCATTTAAGTGAATTAATTTTTCTTTTGTTATCTAAACCACAACGCAGTAATGTTTCTATTTTATTTTCCGTGATAAGTATTGTTGCCATTTTATTTTTCAATCAATATTTGTTTTTATTTATTTGGGAAAACTAAGAGTTCCACTATACGATCATAAGCCTATAGTTAGTAGCAATGAAGCTTTCGCTGTGTTTGGGCGGAATCCTGTTGCTGAAACCCATGGTTATTCATGTCCCATGTTGTTGCAGGGGAATAAATCACGCCTGAGCTCTACCCACTTCGAGTCCAGAGAGTTTTATTCACACAGCGCTGGAAAGAGAAGCTGACCAGGGGTTACACACGCACTGTATCACAGCCTGAAACACACTGCTACGATTCCTAAGCTATCCGTTTTCATTCTACATGGTCTTTGGCTCCATTATCATAACAGCTGGAGGACACATCGTGCAAGCAAGCTTCTGAACAGCCTGTGCATTTCTGTTGCTTGTTTGTTAGTAGGCGTATGTTAAAACTGGAATCACATTTTGTGATCATTCTTAATTTGTGAAATTACCAATATTGAACCTCTCTCACTACATAACACCGAACCACCGTTTTGGAGCTGTGACCAAAGATACTATAATTCTTCAATGTGTTTTCATCCTGTTTTGTCAGATTGTTCATACAGTACATCCATCTTGCTCCAGCTCCCTAGATGCAGTAATGCAATGATCTCATTGATCTACAAAGTCAGTGTTTGAAATTTGCAGGGATTCTAAATTTTTCCCTGGGATACAACTTTGGTTTTTAGACAGGCCAAAATCCCACAGTGTAACAAGCTTTCGACTTAAGGACTGAATATAATTTTCAGTGATTGTTTTCAGGGTTTCAGTCTACAAATATTCTTAAAGCCATGCCAAAAAAATGTAATTTACTGAACAATTTCTGATCTCTTTTATCATATTAACAATCTCTTGGTGATGGTAGAGAGAAAGAACTCCAGCCACACACACCTACCATTGCATTTTGGCCATTCACATTCACTTCATCTGCTCTGCACTACCCGACTCACTGGACCCTCTACAATTTGCTTACTGCCACAACAGGTCCACTGATGACACCATAGCCCTGCCACTACATACTGCCCTCTCGCACCTGGAGAACAGAGACATGTATGTGAGAATGCTGTTTGCCGATTACAGCTCAGCATTCAATACCATCGTTCCCTCGAAGCTGGACAGGAAAAGGCAAGATCTAGGCAGCTCTGACGAGCTCTCTGTGCAGCTGGATCCTTAACGTCCTGTCTGACAGATTCCAAGCGGTCAGTCTGGGCAGCATCACCTCGTATCCCGTCATAATGAACACTGGTGCCCCACAGGTGTGTGTACTGAGCCCTCTCCTGTACTCACTCTACACCTATAACTGCACAGACACAAGCAACTCCAACATCATTGTAAGGTATGCGGACAACACTACAGTGGTGGGTCTTACAAGGAGGAGGTCAGCACCCTGACATACTGGTGCCGAGACAACCATCTCACCCTCAACGTCACAAAAACAACAGAGTTGATAGTGGACTTCTGAGGGTGCAGAGAAGCACACACCCCCATCACCATCAACAGCAGTGCTGTGGAGAGAGTGAGCAGCTTCTCTTTTCTAGGTGTACATCTGGCGGAGGATCTTACATGGTCAGTACACATAAACAATACAGTGAAGAAGGTGCAGCAATGCCTCTTCTTTCTCAGGAGACTGAAAAGATTCAGCATGAGTCCCCGCATCCTCAGGACCTTCTACCGCTATGCCATTGAGAGCATCCTCACTGGATGCATCACCACCAGGTATACAGTGGGGCAAAAAAGTATTTAGTCAGCCACCGATTGTGCAAGTTCCCCCACCTAAAATGATGACAGAGGTCAGTAATTTGCACCAGAGGTACACTTCAACTGTGAGAGACAGAATGTGAAAAAAAAATCCATGAATTCACATGGTAGGATTTGTAAAGAATTTATTCGTAAATTAGGGTGGAAAATAAGTATTTGGTCACCTCAAACAAGGAAAATCTCTGGCTCTCACAGACCTGTAACGTCTTCTGTAAGAAGCTTTTCTGTCCCCCACTCGTTACCTGTATGAATGGCACCTGTTTGAACTCATCATTTGTATAAAAGACACCTGTCCACAGCCTCAAACAGTCAGACTCCAAACTCCGCCATGGCCAAGACCAAAGAGCTTTCGAAGGACACCAGGAAAAGTATTGTAGACCTGCACCAGACTGGGAAGAGTGAATCTACAATAGGCAAGCAGCTTGGTGTGAAAAAATCAACTGTGGGAGCAATCATCAGAAAATGGAAGACATACAAGACCACTGATAATCTCCCACGATCTGGGGCTCCACGCAAGATCTCATCCCGTGGGGTCAAAATGATCATGAGAACGGTGAGCAAAGATCCCAGAACCACACGGGGGGACCTGGTGAATGACCTGCAGAGAGCTGGGACCAAAGTAACAAAGGTCACCATCAGTAACACACTACAACGGCAGGGAATCAAATCCCGCAGTGCCAGACGTGTTCCGCTGCTGAAGCCAGTGCATGTCCAGGCCCGTCTGAAGTTTGCCAGAGAGCACATGGATGATACAGCAGAGGATTGGGAGAATGTCATGTGGTCAGATGAAACCAAAGTAGAACTTTTTGGTATAAACTCAACTCGTCGTGTTTGGAGGAAGAAGAATACTGAGTTGCATCCCAAGAACACCATACCTACTGTGAAGCATGGGGGTGGAAACATCATGCTATGGGGCTGTTTTTCTGCCAAGGGGACAGGACGACTGATCCGTGTTAAGGACAGAATGAATGGGGCCATGTATCGTGAGATTTTGAGCCAAAACCTCCTTCCATCAGTGAGAACCTTGAAGATGAAACGAGGCTGGGTCTTCCAACATGACAATGATCCAAAACACACCGCCCGGGCAACAAAGGAGTGGCTCCGTAAGAAGCATTTGAAAGTCCTGGAGTGGCCTAGCCAGTCTCCAGACCTCAACCCCATAGGAAATCTGTGGCGGGAGTTGAAAGTCTGTGTTGCTCGGCTTCAGCCCCAAAACATCAGTGCTCTCGAGAAGATCTGCATGGAGGAATGGGCCAAAATACCAGCTACTGTGTGTGCAAACCTGGTAAAGACCTATAGTAAACGTTTGACCTCTGTTATTGCCAACAAAGGTTATGTTACAAAGTATTGAGTTGTATTTTTGTTATTGACCAAATACTTATTTTCCACCCTGATTTACGAATAAATTCTTTACAAATCCTACCATGTGGATCCATGGGATTTTTTTTCACATTCTGCCTCTCACAGTTGAAGTGTACCTCTGGTGCAAATTACTGACCTCTGTCATCATTTTAAGTGGGGGAACTTGCACAATCGGTGGCTGACTAAATACTTTTTTGCCCCACTGTAGCAACAGCACCGCTTACAACCGCAAAGCTCTCCAGAGAGTGGTCTGGTGTGCCGAAAGGATAATTGGAAGTGAACTTCCCTCCCTCCAGGACATCTACAGGAAGCGGTGCCCGAGGAAAGCTGGGAGGATCATCAAACACTCCAGTCACCCGAGCCATAAACTGTTAAAACTACTTCCAACACCTTCCATCATCTATCTATAGATCCGTAGATCTATATAGATCTATAGATAGACAGAGATAGATATAGATATCTATAGATCTCTATATATATATATATATATATATATATATATATATATATATATATATATATATATATATATATTTAAATATATATATATATATATATATATATATATTTAAATATATACATATATATAAATGAGTTTGCGGCATTTAAGCAGCCTTTTGCTGCCCAATCCGACCGGGCTAAAGCTATTGGGGTGTTTAGCTGCAGACGGGAGGCCGTATTCCGTTGTGTAAAACAAGAGGTTTAAACTGTGATGAACGTGCTTGAGCCACGCTATGATATCTCGTTGCGCGTCCACTTCAGTGTGACAAGATCGTTCCAAGCATGTAAGAGCAGGAAAAGTTTAAAGTTATGGCTGAACTGGTGCAGGCGTCTTCTGTTGCTCTAACTACAAATGGGTGGACCTCCAGGGCAACGGAAAGCCACGTGACCGTGACCGCCCATTATATCACAGCGAGTGATAGATACAAAGCCCTGTACTGCCCTATAGATTACATTAGATTAGATTAAACTTTATTTATCCCTCAGATGGGTTCCTCCGGGAAATTCAGTTTCCAGTAGCACAGCACCGACAGAAGTTGCAGAATGTGAGCAGAAATATACCATATATACACATATATAAATACAGAGAATACAAAAGGGATAAATAGAATAAATAGGAATAAGAATACAAGGGAACGGCACATTTCAAGTTTTGTGAGTCTATTACACCGTTGGATATTAACAAAAACTATTGCACAGTGAAAAGGCACTACAGCTTACTTGTTCCCCCCTCCTTTGTCCCAGTTTTCCTTCCCTCTCCCCTCCAGCGAGGAGTTAAACAGTTTGATAGCGTGTGGGACAAAGGACTTTTTAAGTCTACTGGTCCTTGACTTTGGGAGAAGCAACCTGTCACTGAACAGACTCCTCTGGTTGTTTATGGCCGTGTGCAGAGGATGCAGAGGATGCCCAGCATGGTCCATAATGTCCATATTGCACCTTAATTTGTTTTTATATAAGTACATGGAATGAGTCTTCAGTTGAATGTTTTTTAATAGGCAAAAAATACTTAAATACGTAAATGGCGAGTCGAATTTTGGTCTTTTTTTTTCTATTTTTGCTGATCCGAAAATTGATCCGATCCGTGACTTAAAACCGTGATCCGATCCGAACCGTGAGATTCTATATATATATATACATATATATATATACATATATATATATATATATATATATAACCATAACCAAGTGGCCGGCATAGTGTACAGGAACATCTGTGCCGAGTATAACCTGGAAGTCCCGAGGTCAAAATGGGAGATGCCCCCAAGGGTGGTGGAGAATGACCGAGCTAAGATCCTGTGGGACTTCCAGATACAGACGGACAAAATGGTGGTGGCTAACCAACCGGACATAGTGGTGGTAGACAAACAGAAGAAGATGGCCGTAGTGATCGATGTAGCGGTTCCGAATGACAGCAATATCAGGAAGAAGGAACACGAGAAGCTGGAGAAATACCAAGGGCTCAGAGAAGAGCTCGAGAGGATGTGGAGGGTGAAGGTAACGGTGGTCCCCGTGGTAATCGGAGCACTAGGTGCGGTGACTCCCAAGCTAGGCGAGTGGCTCCAGCAGATCCCGGGAACAACATCGGAGATCTCTGTCCAGAAGAGCGCAGTCCTGGGAACAGCTAAGATACTGCGCAGGACCCTCAAGCTCCCAGGCCTCTGGTAGAGGACCCGAGCTTGAAGGATAAACTGCCCGCAGGGGCGTGCTGGGTGTTTTTTTTATATATATATATACATATATATATATATAGAGAGAGAGAGATATCTCTATATATAGAGAGAGATGTATAGATATATATGTACACACACACACACACACACACACACACACACACACACACACACACACACACACACACACACTTAGGGCAGTATATGAGAAATACTGATGTCACATGCATTTTACAGACACACATAATGAATTACACTTGACTGCAAAAGAATAAAGTGAAAAATAGCAATGGGAGCTGGCTTTGTTTCCATCCGGAGGGACTCCTCCAGCTTTTTTCTGCCTGGAGTTCAGCCCAGTGAGTGAATAACTGAGCTTCAGATCACAGGCCATTGGCTGGCTGCTCATTACTGAACGATGCATTAAATTCTCAGTTGTAAATAATGTGATGACTGCTGTGCAGGTCTCCACAGTTACCCAAATGATCTGGCAGCCATCTTTCTTTTTTCTCTGCTTCATGTCTCTCCTTACCACCCAGTCTATTCTTTCACAAGGACCATTTATTGTCCCGGTTCAGTTTTGCACATGCTATGTAATTATTCCACTCCAGTTGCTCAGGGGAGAGAAGAGAGAGGGCTTATTCCTCAAAAGTAAAGCCCCACAGCCCTCCTAAAATCCTGCTGCCTCCATCTAGCCTCCATCACCCAGGGAAACCACAGAGAGGCTTCACAGAAATTCAGTCTTCAGCTTTACTGGAAAGAAAAAACAAGGTGAGAAATTAAACATTCATCATGTTTAGTTCTATTCACACATAGATCTCACAATTAAAAACCAAAAGAAGGATATTAGTGTACATTTGTTTTCTATTTTATAATGGTATTACACTGAATACACTGCAAGCCATTTTTACCCAAAATTGAATGATTAATCAAATAGTTTCTCACCTTAGTGTGGTGCTTTGTAGACTAGTGGCAACTGTGGACATGTAAAAAGAGCTAGGGAATTAAGCTAATTGTCTTTCTTGATCAGAGTTGAAGAATATCAAGACCAATACAACTCATATGTACAGTTCACACAGAAATACACCTCTTGCCTTATGCATGCAAACTGAAACATAAATATTACAGTTTGCGAACTGTTCCTCCAATATGGCTGAAAATATAACAGAGCGTAAGTCTCCACATACTAAGATCCTGGCTTACACTCAACATGTAATTACATACAAGTGTTTAGAACAACTGTTCTTTTTAGATGCAAAAAACCAAAAGTCAACTGAAGATAAACAATTAACTGTATAGAGAAAATCTATTTTTTTTATTGAGATGTATATATTTTTTTGACACTTTCACAACAGGAAAGAAGATATATCTGTAGCACCACAGAATCAATAACTGAATTTATTACCTAATGAATGCTTTTTAATTAATACATGTCTACACTTAACTGAATCTTTTATAAAGAGATCAATATTGTTGGCCTGGAGGGCCACTTCAGACCCTTTGGTTTATGAGAGATTCCAGAGATTTTATTGACAGACGATTACTAAAAATAGTCTTTTTTGTTTAAGCCCTAATTACTGTGACAACCACCAAAGAGCTTTTGTTGTAAACTTCAGACTTCTTGTGTTTGTGCCAAGGTTGCTATGAAACCCAGGCATCATTTGGATGCCACTTTTAATTTTTCCTTACGTGTTTTCTCTGGTTTCTCAAATGTAATTAGATCCTTGTATTAATCCAATCTCCACCACCAATTGTCTGTTTGTTTGGCCATCTGCCGCCTGTTCAGCCTGCCTGCCTGCATTTCCACTGCAGACATGATACTAGTAACACACATACAGTGCAGCACATCTGATGCACCTGACTGTAAACGCAATATAATAACAGAAGGTGACAAGAGTGAGCATGCAGGCCCAAACTAAATCTGCTCGAAGTGGAGGTGTGTTCGTTCCGCAAGGAGTTACAGCAGGAGCTCACAAGCTGTTGTGATGATTGCAAAACAGATCTGATGAGATGAACTGCTTGCTTTCATTCTCCTCATTTCTCCAGTCTCACATGTATTTGTTTTTCTTTTCTTTGAACTCTGTTTGACAGTACAGATTACTATTATTATGATAATAACTAATGATAGCTAATTAAAAAAATAATGATGAAGATAGATAGATATATCCCCCAATATTTTAAATCTTCAATATATACAGTAAAATGGTAAGTGCATGTATGATGCTCTAAAGAAGGGTTTGTCCTTAAAATGAAGACTGCCTTCTAATCTAACTAATTGGAAGGTTTGTAAACCCTGGCTACTCCAACCCCAAGTTGCTCTCATTTGTCATAGTAAAAGGTGGTTGTGTGAATAAGGCCAGTTGTATAAAAGACTTTGAATGTTCAGGTAGAGCAGAAAGTGCTATATAAGAAACAATCAGTATTTAGCAAAATGCTCTTAAAACAAACATCACATCTGTAGTGCTCTTTCTCTGCTTCGAGCTGTTCTGCTGCTCGCTGATCATCACCTCTCTTCTTAAGAAAGCTTCAACAACTCCTTCCCATGGCTTCATGTTATGGTTCATCAGCTTTATCCCTTTGTAGTTACTTCAGCTCTGCACATCACCCACGTTCTTGAATATTGATACCAGTAAACTTCTTCATTCCACAGGCACCCTCTCACTCTCCAAGACTGTGTTAAACAATCTGGTTCAAAAGTCCACTGCCCTCTCTCCTTGACAGCTCCACACCTACTGTACACAGGTATGTTATCTGGACCAACAGCCTTTCCTCTCTTCATCCTCTTCATATCTGCCCTCACTTCCTTACAGATCCTCTGCACTTCCTGAATTAATAACTGTCCTTCGTCTGTCCTCCTTGCTCTTTCATTTTCTTCATTCCTTAGCTCTTTAAAGTACTCCTTGCACTTTCTCAACACACTCAGTTTATTTTTATATTTTGCAGAATAAGTTACACATGGCTTATTGGAGAGAAAAGTCCAATGTGGATAATGATAACAAGTCTACAGTCTTCAGAGACTCATGATCACTAGTGCCTGTATCATCCATCATTACAGAGGCGGATGTGAACGCTGGCGCCAGCTTTAATAGACAGAGCAGACACATTTCACACACATGCATTGAGAACACACAAAAGTGACCTCTTGAAAGCCCTCCTTTGTTTATTTTCCTGAACGTGTGAACATGTAATGAGTGGGTCGAGGATGTGAAACACCAAACATAATGTAATGCACGTGTTTGGTTTGCATGGTGGTCTTATCATGTGTGTGTGTGAACACAGTCACAGGCATGTTGATTGGCAACATTCATAAGATATAAGATAAATTTTTTTTTTAAAACCAAACTTTTTTAAAATCACATACTTTAAAAAGAATGCTGACATTATTTTAACATCTTCTCACAAAAATGTCCACTTAACATTGATAGTCAACACTGCATATTCTGTATATACTTATCAATAAAATATATGTCTTTACTGGTTAAGATAATGTGTTTATTTTTATTTTCACAGCCTGTGTTGGAATAGATTTTCATAGCAGTACTGATGCTGTGGGACTCACTTTTTATTGGCCTTTTTGGATGTAATTTATTTCTATGACCCTATAACTCAGCTCTTGCAGTAAGATTGTTGGAAAGATGGTACAATCTATGCAAAATCATTTCATGACCATTCTGCAGTAGCTGCTGCACTGATTAACTCTTTATAGCTCGCCATTGTGTAACACTGTACAATACCACCAGGTTTAATATCAAGAAGATAATTACCGGGAAACATCAACAGGAGTATCAGGCTGCACTAATGTTAGGGGGGAAAAAATCTGTTAATGACTTTTTATTTAGTAATGAATTTAAATTATCATATGTTTCTGTTGTGGTTTCTGTGGGCGCGTCACTGGGTCATGAAATATAGTTTCCCCCTTAAACATCATTTAAGATAACACAGTGATATTTCAGTTCAGTTTTTTTATAGCGCCAAATCACAACAACAGTTGTCTCAAGGCACTTTATATTATAAGGCATTTTATAATGTAAAGACCATAGAAAAATAGAGAGGAAACCCAAACAATCAAACAACACCCTTTCAGGAAAAGGAAAATTTCCTTTTGTAACTCCTCTGTGTGAAGAGGACTCTCAATTTATGTGGACAAATTGGAGTCTTTTCCATAGATATGATTCAAACCACTGCAGCGCTTTACCTTACTTACCTACCACATGCTCCATTCTCTGTAATTAAAATATGGTCAGCAGTACTCAACGCTGCACTGAGGTCTAGTAGGAGAAGCACAGATAAGAGTCCACTATCAGAAGAAGAGCATTTGTAATCTTCACTAAATCTGTTTCTGTATGTGATGAGCTAATTCCACCTATTCAAGGCAGTAAGATGTTTGAAAGTGTTTCAGCTCATGTTGAGATTATGGATGTTCACATCTCACAGCTTCTGAGAAGCGATGCTTGACACAGTGTTGCCATGGATGCCTTCTTTGAGGGCTCTGGTCCATGTCTTTTTGCATACATTATTACACATAATGCTTTTATTTAGGGCACATGTTTTATTACTCTACAAATGTCTATTTGTATGTATATTTGCCTGTCATCAAAAATGTAATGTGCAAAATAGAGAATCTACATTTCCTGGCTCTATCTTCTTTTAATGTTTTAGCCGAAGCTGGTGAATACCAGCAGGCGATGTAAGGTATTTACTAGAAGAGTAAGAGATACCAGCTGGTGAGACTCCAGGGGGATTTGGCAGGTACAAGATATATGGGGATGAGTGACACTGAATAAGCAGGACGGGGTCAGGGGTTAGACAGTTAGCATGTTGTTCATATTTCCTGCAGGTATACTTAATCCTGTCAGAACAAAGAAAGGGATGTGGAGATGGGGCAATGCAGAGAACTAAAATTCTTTCTGAGGGGCTGGAATTTTTCTGGTGGGTCAGCCTCCCCACACCAGAACTCAAATGACCTGATACTTAGTTAATACAATTTTTTGACTATAGCTACAATGTATGCTAAGAGAATGGGTTTATTTAGGGAATCTGCAGATGATGGTGAGGACAGTGATGCAGAGGCAGACACACTGAAGAGGAGTGTTTTTAAAAATCGTTGGTGTTTTAATTCTTCAGGAGTTGTGCTGGTGGTTCAGTTGGTAATTCAGATTATAAAAAGATAGTGACCTCTAATATGAATGTCATCTTTGACCTTAAATGACACTAAAATTTTCTTTTTTTAGTGACTTTTAAGATCAAAATTCAAAATGGTAATTTTAAAACCTATGCAACAAGAACAGATCAGTTAAATTTCTAATTGTGTTATGATCGTCTTTGAAGCCTCCTTATGTTATATATGTTATTATATGCTATTTTATCATTTTTCCTTGATGTGGACTGCAAAGTTCCTTTCTTTCATTTACATTTACTACCAGTGTACTTTCTCCCCTGTTAACACCTTTAATAAAGGTACATAATAATTTGAAGCTACCTGAAGTCATTGATCTAATGCTTTGACTTGCATAATTAGCAAAGAGCCTCAGAGGTCTGCAGCACCCAGCTTTCTATTACTATAAGTAGCCACTCTGCGTTTGTCATCAGCTTGTGTGGCATTTCTTCTAAGTGAAGTAGTGTCTCTTTCACACAATGTCTCCCTGGAGATGTTTTAGGCTTGATACATTTCCATTCCTTTACTTTGCCAGCCTGGAGACTGGAGACAGGCTATTGTTGCTGCTGCTGTGATGCGTGTGTCTGTGTGTGTGTGAATAAAAGACTGGGGGTGGGTGGGTGAGACTGTGGCTGTTGTGGTTGAAAAATTATCCTCCTCAGGGCTCAGTTTCTGTTGTGTTTAGTGCGTCATAGTGACATTATGTGATACTGGAAATGATCTGTAGAATATACACAGCTTAGAAAGTGGTTGTTACAAATGCTTAAAACAGAAACCAGGACTTCATTCAGTCCGATTAAGCAGACTGATGTGATTCTGGTTGTCTGCCTACCTGCCTAAAGTCCAAATTAACGGAAGTAAACACTGTGTACGCCCACACCATCTCCCTCGCATGCTCTGGACAGTGGCTGAATCATCAAGTCGTCATCCTTCACAGGGGACCAGACACTGGGAGGACATACAGCCATCATTCCTCCTTGTATTAAATTAGTTATATACACTGAGGGCAATAAAGCTGAGCAATTTGCAGCACTGTTGCTTTTTGTTATCTAATACTGAATGAAAGAATACAGTCTAAAAACCTTTATTTTTCAGACATGGATAATGTCAAATAACATTACTGATAGCTACTGTATTACTGGAAGCAACATTTGTCTTTATGAACACAAAATGTCAAGCTGTTGAATCAACTAGTGATCAAGGTTGTTTTTAGGTAAATTAGCAAATCAAATCAGTACTCAGTCTATCTTACGGTGGCCCTGAGAGGCCAAACGGACTGCAACTTAAGAAAACACCAGCAATAAGAAAAACGCTGCAAAACATAATGGAAATAGGAAAACGAAAACGGAAATAGCTTCTAGCTTTCTCATGTGGGTTTTGAAGTCCTCTAAAATCTGAATGTTCTCTCTTGGTGGTTAATTTTGTACTCAGGGTCCCTGTGCAAACAACACCTTGCCTGTAACATGACAAAATGGTCTTCTATTACTATCTGAGATGAGAAAACGCTGGAACTTTAAACCTTATGTTAAGAGATGCCTTTGTGGTAAAAACAGTCAGATTTTTATGTAACACAGCTGAAAATAACTGTGAATTTATTTACGTCATTTGACGGGTCCCTTTAAGTGTCACTGTCCATCACCAGACCCAGACTCAAATATTTTTCCTTGTGAATAGGTGGAGACCGAACCAGAGCAGCAAAAGAGCTACCAGCAAAATTGTAACATTAACAGTCATTTAATGTTACAATTTTACACATCATTTATTGTCCTCCTTTAGTCTTGGACAGGAATCAATGAACAATGATTAGGCGGATGTTCGAGTGCAGACTGCAGCCGTTTTTAATCTCCTCCATTGGCTCATTCATTAATTGTTTTAAACAGACTCAGTGGTGAGCAGCAGTTTACTGCTTATTTATGCATGCTATCAAAAGCAACTTTGCACGTCATAAAGCGTCCTGCTTGTTGCCATTAATTACCTCTGTAAGCAGTTACACCTTGCTGGATAGCAGACAGAGCAGATCACAGCAAGACAAATACCAGAATATGTGATCAACTGCTAGGTATGGCACTACATGGGGGCACAAAGTGATGCTGTAGCATGATTGTTATTCTTAAATGAGGTGAAGCTGAGAAGGAAATGAGGCTCTATTTGGTTGCCATGGTGATTAGTTATCTGTAGGTGCTACAGAGGACACTGTGTGTGTCTGTCCAAGAAAGTAGCAAACATTACATTTTTAATCTGTAGTTTTAATCTAGTTTTGTATATAAAGTTGAACATAGAGCATCTAAGTGATTGTTTATTAAAACATTTGTCCTCAGTTTTAAGCTAAAAAAAATCCTCATGACAGCTCTACTAAGCAATAGCAATGCTGTCATCTGGATTTTTTTTTTTTAAATAAATTCATGTTGTCAAAATGTGTTTTCTCCACTTGTCATGAGAGCTAAGACTGTGTTCAGCTCATGGGTGAGGCAATAGCTTTCTGCAGGTATTGACCAGATACTAGATATTGTCTGTCTTGAGTGCAGAAGTTAAAAATGATCTGTCGGATTTAACAGTACTGTTTGTGCTGTGCATTCAGAGAACCTTTTTTTCATATCAGCCTTATGTAACAATCTGACACCTTTCTGTGGAGTTTGGCTGTTCCTCCCATTTCTACATGGGTTCTCTCCAAATACTCTAGCTTCCTACCACAACACTAACAAATAGAGTTAGTGGGGTTAACTTTATTGGTGATGCTAAATAGCAGTTAGTGGCAGTCTGTCTCTGTTAGCCCAGTGACAGACTGGTGACCTGTACATGGCCTACCCCAACTCTTGCTCTGGCAGCTGGGATAGGCTCCAGTCTCCCACAAACTTGAATTGGATGAGCGGGTATATAATGGATGTATGCGTGTAAATACCTATAGCAGTAGGTTTGTCTAGGTGCTTACTATCTACATTTTAGTAATGACTAATCTACCACATGGTAACAATTTATACTGGCCCTCAGTATCAAATCCTGTATAATGATAGTTAAAAAATAAATGAATAAAGATATTGTACACAACAGTCACAGTTTTAATCAATGAGTCTTGATATACTGTGCAAAACAATGTCGTCAGCTTTTGTTTTGATCCAGAGCTGAATTCTAGCCTAGAGAATAAGTTTAGGCTCATTCCGTCATTTCTTCCTGATTGAGCCATGATCTTTTAAATATGAGAAAAAGGCAGGGGAGCAGAGTGACACTTCACTTGACACAAAATCTGACCTTAGGAATGTAATGGGTTAGCCAACAGCCATGATGGACCTGACTCTATAACTGTATATTAAGTGCATTAACTGTCATAACTATTAAAAATGAATTCTGTGTCTATTTCAAGCCCATGAACATTTCAGTGGACATAAACTATTGATTTTTTTAAATTTAGTTTTTAACAAGCCATTTCTTGTAAACACATCTCCTGGAAAATCTTTTGGAAAACTCATATTTTGTATGTAATCATATATAATTTTGCCATCAAAAACAAATGGCAAAATTATATATGATTACATTATATATGTCCTGTGCTATTTACATAGAACAGGACAGTAGAACAATGTTCAGAGGTTGACCTGATTAAATCGGTACTGGTGTTATTCAATGGATTCCTGTGTTTGGAAAATTATATAGCCTTTTCAAAGTATACATTCATAAATCATAAAATATTGACTGCACAATATGCAAGCATGATTCTTTTTTTTTTTTTTTTCTTTTTTTTGCCTGTCCCGTTTGGTTCTTTTGCCATCAGAATTGTTGTCTAAAGGCAAAGAAAGATGCCCAACGGATTTACTTTACCAAATGGACCATCCCAGCCTTGCTGTATAGATCTATTTGATTCACCTTTGCTTTTATTGTTTATTTAATTTTCATTTGCTGAACACGGGACAGACTTGACTGGGGAAAAGAAAAGGGAGAAAGAAAGAAGGAAAGAAAAAGAGCGGGGAAGAGGGACGGGGCTAAAGCAACAAAACAAACAGACTAAAAATACATATATCAATCACCTGGATCACCTGTTGAGAAAGAAAAAAGAGAAAACAAGCAAAGAAAAAGAGAGCAATATAATAAACAACATCATCGTGATGATCTATGTGAATATAACAGTAAATATTAAATATTATTGTGCAGCACGTAAGATCGACAGCGCACAGTGTGCTTTGAGGTAACAGCCAAAAAGGGTGTAGTTTGTTTGTGTGAGCACCCGTGTGTACATCTGTGAGCATGAGCGCGCTTGTATTTAAAAGGTTCCTTCATGTAATGATCTGCTAGAGGGTGTGGGGGCCATAGCCCCGTCCTCCAGGGCATAAAGCAGGTATGGAGGAGATCAAAACTCCAGACATCCAGAGGCCCCAAGAGCAAAGGAGACCAAGGAAGACCAACGGAGGGGCAGCTGCACCACTATCCCAGAAAGAGCTGAGGAGAGCCCCAAATGAGGGGTCGCTCAGCAGCCGCGGAGCAGAAGCCGGGGGGTTGCAGTGACGTACCCGTGAGCTCCGCCGGCAGCCAGCTGTGCCAGAGTGACCCAGGTCGAGAGGCCGAGGGCACCCCACCCCCAAAGGAGCCCGATCGAACCCCAGGCTCCAGGCCCCGACAAGCAGCCACCAGGAGTGAGCTGGTGTGTACCTGGACGCCCATCCCCGGACACAAAGAACCACCAATGCACCGATGTCTGAGGCCGTCTGCCACTGGCAGGGGAAGTGGTGGTAGGGGGAGATAGGCCTCCATACCTTGGAGGGCCTGAGATGTCCCCAGAGAGGTGCCGTCTGATACCCGACCTGACATATAGACACAAAGAAAAACAGGCACACACAGATACAAACATCCATTCCCACCCTCATGCTCTCATATGCAATTACTCAGCACTCACCCAACGTGGAGACAGACATAGAGAGACACTGTACACACGATCACACTCCCCAAGCGTACTCTATACTCCAGGTCTAGGTACCCTTGCCCCCGGAGGGGGAAACCGCACCCAGACCCAGGTAGTGTTACCCTTTTCCCTGGGGTGGAGAGAAGCAGACCGCCCCGACTCTGCAGCAGCAGAGAACAGGGATGTGTGTGAAGACTCCAAACCTCCGTCCACCCGCTCATATGTAGTGTTGATGCATGTGTGAAAACCCAGGGGGGCATGGAGCTACCTGCCAGAGAGCAGCAGGTAAGCCCATAGCCCCTCCTGTTTGCCCTCAATGTAAATGGTAAATGGCCTGTATTTATATAGCGCTTTACTAGTCCCTAAGGACCCCAAAGCGCTTTACATATCCAGTCATCCACCCATTCACACACACATTCACACACTGGTGATGGTAAGCTACATTGTAGCCACAGCCACCACTGACAGAGGCGAGGCTGCCGGACACTGGCGCCACCGGGCCCTCTGACCACCACCAGTAGGCAACGAGTGAAGTGTCTTGCCCAAGGACACAACGACCGAGACTGTCCAAGCCGGGGCTCGAACCGGCAACCTTCCGATTACAAGGCGAACTCCCAACTCTTGAGCCACGATCGCCCCCTTCCTCCCATGTCTACGTGTATTTAAAATTGAGAGGTGGGCAACGACGCCAGGGGTGAGGTTGTACACCCTGATGGATTTCTGGATGACGTGTAGCGTGGCAAGTGGCAAGTGGCCCCTCCCTTGGGCCAGCTCCCCCGCTGACCCCAGTAGGCACCCCCACACTCTGCAACCCACCAGGGAAAGGGGGCCCAGGCCCATCCTGACCGGGTTCCAGTTCAGCAGCGCCACCCGACCCCACCACAGAGAAAACTGCACCCACCCCATCATCCACTTATCTTCCAGACACAAGACAATACAGGGAGTGCAGAATTATTAGGCAAATGAGTATTTTGTCCACATCATCCTCTTCGTGCATGTTGTCTTACTCCAAGCTGTATAGGCTTGAAAGCCTACTACCAATTAAGCATATTAGGTGATGTGCATCTCTGTAATGAGAAGGGGTGTGGTCTAATGACATCAACACCCTATATCAGGTGTGCATAATTATTAGGCAACGTCCTTTCCTCTGGCAAAATGGGTCAAAAGAAGGACTTAACAGGCTCAGAAAAGTCAAAAATAGTGAGATATCTTGCAGAGGGATGCAGCAGTCTCAAAATTGCAAAGCTTCTGAAGCGTGATCATCGAACAATCAAGCGTTTCATTCAAAATAGTCAACAGGGTCGCAAGAAGCGTGTGGAAAAACCAAGGAGCAAAATAACTGCCCACGAACCGACGAAAGTCAAGCGTGCAGCTGCCTAGATACCACTTGCCACCAGTTTGGCCATATTTCAGAGCTGCAACATCACTGGAGTGCCCAAAAGCACAAGGTGTGCAATACTCAGAGACATGGCCAAGGTAAGAAAGGCTGAAAGACGACCACCACTGAACAAGACACACAAGCTGAAACGTCAAGACTGGGCCAAGAAATATCTCAAGAACGATTTTTCTAAGGTTTTATGGACTGATGAAATGAGAGTGAGTCTTGATGGGCCAGATGGATGGGCCCGTGGCTGGATTGATAAAGGGCAGAGAGCTCCAGTCCGACTCAGACGTCAGCAAGGTGGAGGTGGAGTACTGGTTTGGGCTGGTATCATCAAAGATGAGCTTGTGGGGCCTTTTCGGGTTGAGGATGGAGTCAAACTCAACTCCCAGTCCTACTGCCAGTTTCTGGAAGACACCTTCTTCAAGCAGTGGTACAGGCAGAAGTCTGCATCCTTCAAGAAAAACATGATTTTCATGCAGGACAATGCTCCATCACACGCGTCCAAGTACTCCACAGCGTGGCAGGCAAGAAAGGGTATAAAAGAAGAAAAACTAATGACATGGCCACCTTGTTCACCTGATCTGGACCCCATTGAGAACCTGTGGTCCATCATCAAATGTGAGATTTACAAGGAGGGAAAACAGTACACCTCTCTGAACAGTGTCTGGGAGGCTGTGGTTGCTGCTGCACGCAATGTTGATGGTGAACAGATCAAAACACTGACAGAATCCATGGATGGCAGGCTTTTGAGTGTCCTTGCAAAGAAAGGTGGCTATATTGGTCGCTGATTTGTTTTTGTTTTGTTTTTGAATGTCAGAAATGTATATTTGTGAATGTGGAGATGTTATATTGGTTTCACTGGTAAAAATAAATAATTGAAATGGGTATATATTTGTTTTTTGTTAAGTTGCTTAATAATTATGCACAGTAATAGTCACCTGCACACACAGATATCCCCCTAAAATAGCTAAAACTAAAAACAAACTAAAAACTACTTCCAAAAACATTCAGCTTTGATATTAATGAGTTTTTTGGGTTCATTGAGAACATGGTTGTTGTTCAATAATAAAATTATTCCTCAAAAATACAACTTGCCTAATAATTCTGCACTCCCTGAGTTCTTCCTCCACCTCTGCTGCAAGGATGATTCTAACAGGGTATCTTTATAGTGGTGGTCTGCTGGCACCAAACCTTTCACTTGTTCTTCTACTTGTTTTGTATTAGTGTAACAAAAACAAACAAAAAATATTTATAAACTGACTATTTAGGCATGTTAGCAACCTAACACAAAAACAAATTCATTCTTCCCATTTCGTTGGTTGAATTTAGGAAAAATGCCCAAAAAACAACACAGTTTGACAAGAATAAAGCACTATTTTTTCCCAACCATGATATCAAAGCAGCTGTTAACCCCCAGATGTGGTATAATTTGTTATGGTGTGGAGTGTGTCCTTAAAAAAGTTGAGGAAACTTAACAAGTAGAGGTCAAAATAGAACTGCCAAGCCGCAAGAACCATCTACAGCAGCTGAACACTATATTGGGAATTAAACTGAACTGACGTTGGAGATTTTGATTAAATTACGAATGTAGTAAAATAACATCAGATTTTGAATGCGGTACCATCTGGTAAGTGGCAAAGGCTCCATTTACCTCCAATGCAGTGAAAACATCTCTGAATTTGATATTCAGCACTGATCTGTATCTGCTGCTCTCTGCACTTGATTCCTTTTTAGATAGTACACATGGAACAATTCACCCTAGAATTTATATCAAAATACTGATGGAAAACTGAGAGCCAGACATGTAGGACAAATATTACCCTCTCAGCTTGTAATCATCAAATCTCTCACTTTTTATTACAAATATTCTCCAACCAAAACTGATGGCACAAACGATTTCCCTTTCTTCTATTCTGCTTTCCCCCCCTAAACGTGTTAGTGCTCTTGCCCCATCTGTCTCCATCAACTGTTTATATAGCAAATCGTTTTTCTTCTGGGCCCCTGCAACGATGCATGACCCAAACACACACGCACAAAGTCAAATATTTCAGGACAGTAAACAACATACAAACAACAAAAGGAGCTAAAAGTGTTTCAGTGCCTCACTCCCTCATTTCCTGATCAATGGAGGGCATTGAGCTTGGTTCAGAGAAACGACCCCAGTTCATTGACCTCCTCTGACCCAGAATAAACACGCTCAAACATTCTGACAGCAGCAGGGAGGACTGGTTGAAACAAAGAAGTTGGACAGTGGGCAAAACAACAATCCCAACTAGGCAACAGGATTTTTGTCACGCCATTGGGTCTGATGACCCAGTGCTTGTGTTTTGGGGGTTCAGTTATACTCTTTGAATTATGTGTTTTTTTGTTTTGTACTGTATTTACAGTTCCTGGTTTCTAGCTTTCTGTTCTGTTTCTGCTCTCTGTGTGTTATATGCCTAGTCTTAGTTTTCTATCTCTATGTCTTCCCTGTGTCCCACGTCTTGTTACTTTTGTCTCTGTGCTTCATGTTCCAACTGTTCCACAGTGTGTCATGTTTTTACGTCTGTGTCAAGTCCGTGTCTCTGAGTTATGCTTCCTCTTTTACTTTGACAGTCGGTGTCCTTTGTCAATGTATTCTGCTATGCTTCCTTTGTCTTGTTATGTCTGATTTGTTCCAGCTGTGTTCCCACCTGTTCCCAGTGCCTCGTTGTCTTGCTTGTGCATTAAAGCCCTGTGTTGTGTTTTCCCCCCTTCATGTTCCTGATGAAATTCTTGTGTTCAGTCCCTGGTTTGTTTTCCTTGTTTGGGTTTCTTATTTTCTAGTTTCCAGTTTAGTCTCTAGTTTTCATGTTCTAGGTTTTGGTTTGTGTTTTGAGAGTTTATTTTCTATGGAAAGTCATCCATCAATAAAGGTTGCCACTTTAAGTTTTCATTCCGTGTACGAGTCCTGCCTGCTACAGCACACACCTTCAAAAATTTTCTTTCTCTTTAGCCTTTCTTCACAGCGTGAAGACACCTTTTCATCTCTCTTAATGTGTGGAATCATCTAGATGGGGAGGAGGGAAGGAAAAGGTCAAATATAGCACAATATAAAAAGTCTGCACAATAAAAAGCACATTATAACAACAGAAATATATACATTTTACTTTGCCTTGAATTCAAAACTAAAATCCAAACAAAAATCATACAAGCAACTCGTTGAATTTTGTGAGGATATCCATTATGAACAGTTTAACTCAAAGCTTTCTGGATAGTCAGAGGAAGTCATGGTTTAGTAATAATTTATTGAATGAATGAATCTAAAACTGCACTGCAATACTGTTCAATATGGGAACATTTCCACCCTTAAATATTTGAGCTGGCAGAAAAGCACAGGCACTAGGTCTGTAATCTGCTGTGCTATGTTGTGATGAATAACTCTCTCTCTGTGCATGTGTGTTTGTAATTCACTGATCCATCTGTTTTAGTGTGCAAACAAGTGAGAGTAGCAGTTACAGAATCATGAGGCTCTTCATCTGGCTTGCTGTCTGCCTCTCTTTCTCTCACCTGGCTCTATCTGCATGCACCCACCTTCATTCTGTGTACACATTTGTCACCATACCACATTATTCAAACGTGACACAGATAAGTGAAGTGGTGTAGTGCTGTTTCAGGGATACTACAAAGTAAAGAGAGTCTTTATAAAGACAGACAACTGTCCCAATAAAACTGAGACAAACCAGGATCCAGCAGTAGAAGTTTCTTGAGGGCAAAGCTGCTGGCACCAGAAAAGCACTTATTGGCCTACTTATTTCTTAAAATAGCTTATTTCTGTGATTGTGTGTTTTTGAGATTATTTTGTCTGTTGGGGTGTATAATATGTGCTTGGCTGCCTGGTCACTGTTACAGCCATATTATTGGAATTAGCCTTAAAATGAACCTTTTAAAAAACTTTAGATATAATCACCAGATACGGGGAATTCAGAAGCAAGTTGTACAGGGTGCTTATTTCCTATCTTCTTAGGCAGATTAACGTAGCTAATACACCTGATTTGTACTGTGCTACTGTTCGGTGAAAAGCCCAGTGTCAACATGTAATCTTGGCTAAAAATTAGTTTTAAATCAAAGTTATAGAATTGGATGATTACTATTGTTTGATCATCACTCTGTGAGCCACTCTATGAGATCACCATTAACGCTATAGTCACACTGGGAAAAACAGTTATTAGAGAGCATAGCACGCCAAAAGTATTGCAACTGTTTGCAGTGATCTTGATGCCTTTTGAAGTGGTTGCTTTGAAGATGGGGACCAGGTCTGCAACCAATTGCAGTCACATGTTGTCCTCAAAGTGACTTTAGTTCATCAAGATCCGTTTCCATCTACATACACAGAAATGCACATGAAACAGAAAATGCAATTAACTACTCCAGTATCCACCCAGAACCTCACAGATTTGAAACTGAAATTCACAAACTGACAACAATAAACATTGCTGACACAGTTGCTGCTGGACAGTTTTGTGATGACGAAGGATCAAAGAAGAGAGAGTTATGAGCACTAAATTGTTTGTGTCAGGTATTGCTGACATGAAATTCTGACATGTGTTATTATGAATCGGTAGCAAAACAGATTCAATTGAATCTGACTCTAATATTAATAATAATACTGATTTTGCTTTATGTAAAAGTCAACAATATAAAACAACAAGAACATAAACTCACAAGGGAAAAACAACAACAACAACAACAACAACAAAACAAAATAAGAAAAAAGAGAATTTCAGTCAAAGTTTAATATCAATATAGTTCGAGTTGAAAATCCTTCATGTCTAACATGTTCATTAGACCCAGGAATGTTGACTGTGCAATGACCTATATCTGATAACATTAAGACCACTCTTTGGCATTTAAATTTGTGTTGAATCTTAAGCACATTAATCAATTAAAGAATTCAGGATAGGCTGTTGTCAAGATACATGTTGCTAAAATGGTTGCGCAGTTAACCCTGTTTCCTCTCGACTCTGCTATCTGATAAAAATGTCTTGAAAAATAAGGTGTAAGATAGCGTCAACAAAATGGACAACTAAGTTCCCTAAACACAATGAGACAGGAACATGATTTACTGTATATAAGTCCAATGCATTTTAACATGTTAATACAAATAAACAAACAATTTCATAACATAATTATCTATCAAATCAAAGCTGTTGTGTCAAAAGCAAATGTCTCATTGGCTTACTTTACTGGAACGATATGATCAGTATTTGTTCCTTTGTGAGAGACTGTCTGTAAGGAAACAACATCAACATTGGCTTATCTGTGTTGTAGATTTTACCACACCACAGACAGACTGACCAGACAAAACTGTTCTGGTGAACCACAGCCTACTTTTATCTGGCGAGATAACATTGATGAGCCAACATTATCTGCTATCCTGTTGATCTGAACTTAAGCTGACCCAGGTCAACAGTCGGGGGTTTTTTTTGTAAATATTGTATGGTTTTAGGTATAGCTGTGCAATAATGAGGCTATAAGGCTTTGCTTGTTTGTTTTTTCCTCATATTTACAAACAAGCAATATCTAAGTTCAATCACTGATAATATATGATTATATGCTACAGACTTTATGTGATGGATTTTTCTTTCGATGACAGCTCCTCAGTCCTGTGACTTTGCTGAAAGTCATCTAATTACATGCAAGTGATTTAAATGTATATCGCTTTTCCTCTGTCATTTAGACTCATAGTCTACCCTGTCACATTCCTGCCCCCCACCCCCCACCCCCCCAGTGAGCAACATGGTTTGCAGGCGTGTGTGTGATCTGAATTTCAACATCAGTGTCTGTCTTCGAACAAGATTTCTTGTTTTCTCTCCCCTTGACTCCTCCCCTGAAATCAAACAATGCGATAACATCAGTCAATGGATTTCTAATCACAACAATGCATTGCGCAAGACACGCTTGCTGTAAAAACAGAGTTAATTCTGTCCTTGCAACTGCGACATACACACGCTCCCTTAAGATTATGTAATGCACTGTGTGGCACACATAGTACATATCAAACTCATCAGTAGATTTTCACTGCAGACCGAGTCCTCCTCCTGCTGCTGCTGTCATGGGAACAAAAGCTTAGTCTGAATTGTTTTTGGTTTCCAGGCTTATGAAACCTTGAATGCTTGCTGTTAATTTATCTCTGCTCTTACCTGGTCTTATCACAGTCATTTCCCCTTAAGAGGTATTTAAAGCAAACATGCCAATATGTTATTATTGCTCCTGGGTAGTAAATAACACAATATAACTTAAAAATAGGATAAAAAAGAAGCTCATTTAAATTCTTTTGACATAAATAACCACAGACTAGTTCACAATTTAGTAAATTTAATCCTCAGTTTTTCTTAATGACAGATGCAATTTAGAAATGGAAAAAGAAAACCTTTCAAATGCTGTGCTATGTGTATTGTACAAATATTTTCAATGATTCCTGGCTGAATAGGTTGGGAGATTGTGAACTGATTGCAGTAAAATTCATAATACAGTTTTTCTTTGCTGGCAATTCGTAACATGGAAAGAATACATGGTGATGACGTGCAGCGAGAGACTACAATTGTGGTTAAGTTCATGTAAGGTCATTTTGAGGCTGTTATGGATGCAGTTAGGATTAAAATATATGATTATTTTGAAATTACGCTGGTGTATTTATATATACAAAACGACTGTTTAAAATTAGAACACATAATTGATCAAGGGATTCCATGCACTTTTGATTAAAAAAAAAAACTTGCATGGATTAAGAAGGAAAGCGTTAAGGAGGTAAGTATCTGGGTGTTTGCCTCATTTATGAATTTCAAAATGCATATTTGGAGTTGAGCAATACAAAAATGAGAACATTTCTTAAAGCAAACTGTAACATACCTGCAGGTGTTGTACATTTTCCTATTCCATCATTTTCAGATGGAGCGCACCACATCATTATTCACTTGTGGTTGTTCTATACTTTTCAGAGGCCCTCAGTTCTGCCTTATTGTCCTCTGTGTTTAGGAACCAGAGTGCACTACTGACAGGAGCATTCACACAATTCTTGCCTCAATGTATTTACAGTGGCAAGTATACCTACATTAGTCAAGTGAAAGAGCAAATGATAAAATATTAAACTGAATTTATAAATAGATTCCAAAGTCCCTCAGACCTGATCTAGATCTCTGCCTATTTGACCATCTTGATAAGACTTTCACTGTATGCTATATTCCTCACATCTAACTGCTCACATTAAATATGCTCTTGTTTCTCTGTCTCTCTGTCTCTCTCTCTCTCTCTCTCTCTCTCTCTCTCTCTCTCTCTCTCTCTCTCTCTCTCTCTCTGTCTGTGTCTTTGGTGTGTTTGAATAACACTGAAATTAGTTGAAATTAGTTGTCATTTCGTGATTGTCCCGGCCACATGTTTTAATGTCCCGTATTTCTTAAACAGTAAGTGTTGTTTGCACCCCCCACTAAATTTCCTGCAAACATTTCACCATTTGACTTCAGCATACCCAGAACTTTGACGGAGGTGAGATATCTAACAAGCCAGATGGTTCTGCACTCTCTTGGAAGAGACTATGATTCCAAGCTGACCAGTGGAAGTGAACTTCATAATCCAGCACCAGACAATTAGCCCTCCTTCACCTCCTTGACAGGTCTAAATTGATGGACTTCCCACAGTTCTGAGTAAAAGACTTCCTGCCTCCTCTGTCCACTGCTTCCTGAAAGTGGTTTTAAAAAGAGTTTTGAAAGGTTCAAAATTTCTGAAGTCTTGCTAAAATGAAGCTAAGACCCATTTATTGATGATACAACTTGGTTTTTACCAACAGAGTATTACCAAAAAATTAATCACCTAAGTTTCTTGTCATAAAATGTGGAAAATGCCGTCAGACATAAAACAACAAGTCCTTTGGCTCTATTAACCACACTCTGACAAATGTGTTTTTTATAGAAAACCCAACGTATGGACATCAAGACTCATCCATCTATCCATGTTCTTGTGCTCATGCAGATTTTGTAAATTATACTTAATTTAAAAAGTCTCAAGAGTCATGTTTCCTATAGAGGAAAAATAATAATCACATCAGGACTAATCAAAACTGTGATATATTCTGATCACCATCAGTTATTAATATTAATTCAAGAAGATGGTCATAGCTAGCCAATGTTAGATATTTTACTGGGTTTTGTGTGTGGGATATGTGGACCACACAGTATTGCAGATTTTAAACGTGTAGCAGTGAGAAAAGCAAACATTCTCTCTGTTCTAATTGAAATGCGTGTCAGTGGGGCCTCTTTGTCTATGCTGTTTCAGTCTACCATGCAGCTTCAACAAGCCCCACAGAGAGTAGGTACAGTAGCAGTAAAGCAATCAACTAGACTGGAGCTCAGGGCTTGAAAGGCACATCATCATATGGAACAGCATCGTCACTGGGGTGTGAAATCAAAGCTACACTCAACAAAAATATAAACACAACACCTTTGTTACTGCTCCCATTCCCCATGGGATGGACGTAGAGACCTAAAATTCATTCCAGATACACAATATAACCATCCCTCCCAAACAGTGGTCACAAATCAGTCCAAATGTGTGGTAGTGGGCACATCTGCTATATTGAGATAATCCATCCCACCTCACAGGTGTGCCGCATCAGGATGCTGATCTGACATCATGAGTAGTGCACAGGTGTACCTCAGACTGCCCACAACAAAAGGCCACCCTGGAATGTGCAGTTTTTTGCGCTATTGGGGGTCTGGGGACCCAGAACCGGTCAGTATCTGGTGTGACCACCATTTGCCTCATGCAGTGCAACACATCGTCGCATGGAGTCTATCAGATTGTCAATTGTGGCCTGTGGAATGTTGGTCCACTCCACTTCAATGGCTGTGCGAGGTTGTTGGATATTCGTGGGAACTGGTACACGCTGTCGTATACGCCGGTCAAGCACATCCCGAACATGCTCAATGGGTGACATGTCCGGTGAGTATGCTGGCCATGCAAGAACTGGGACATTCTCAGCTGCCATCTGCCCTGAACAATGTGAACCATGATTCATCCGTGAAGCGCACACCTCTCCAACGTGCCAGACGCCATCGAATGTGAGCATTTGCCCACACAAGTCTGTTACGGCGACGAGCTGGAGTCAGGTCAAGACCCCGATGAGGACGACGGGCATGCAGTTGAGCGTCCCTGAGACGGTTTCTGACAGTTTGTCCAGAAATTGTTTGGTTGTACAAACCAATTGTTCCAGCAGCTGTCTGGGTGGCTGGTCTCAGACGATCTTGGAGGTGAACCTGCTGGATGTGGAGGTCCTGGGCTGGTGTGGTTACACGAGGTCTGCGGTTGTGAGGCCGGTTGGATTTGCTGCCATATTCTCTGAAACGCCTGTGGAGACGGCTTATGGTTGAGAAATGAACATTCAATGCACGGGCGACAGATCTGGTTGACATTCCTGCTGTCAGCATGCCAATTGCACGCTCCCTCATTGCTTGTGGCATCTGTGGCATTTTGCTGTGAGACAAAACTGCACATTCCAGGGTGGCCTTTTGTTGTGGGCAGTCTGAGGTACACCTGTGCACTACTCATGATGTCAGATCAGCATCCTGATGTGGCACACCTGTGAGGTGGGATGGATTATCTCAATATAGCAGATGTGCCCACTACCACACATTTGGACTGATTTGTGACCACTGTTTGGGAGGGATGGTTATATTGTGTATCTGAAATGAATTTTAGGTCTCTACGTCCATCCCATGGGGAATGGGAGCAGTAACAAAGGTGTTGCGTTTATATTTTTGTTGAGTGTATGTTGATTCTTCTGTTTAAGCGAGAAGAATTTCAGCGAGTAGTGAGTGCCCTTTAGTAATTCACTGGATCATTTTATTTTAGTCACTCTTCATACAGAAAACAGAACATATGTATGCAGAAAAAATAAAAACACTCTGCATGATAGCCTCCCTGACAAGTGTATTAAACATTATCTGGATGCTACTGTCACATGATCAGACTCTTTATCCTGACCTATGTGTTTAGCCTGTCGCTTTTTTAAAACTTCTCTCTCTCCACCTGGGATTCTTAAATATTAATAATGTATATTATAATTATGTTAGTTTGAAATTTTCTCTCTGTTCATTTGCAACTTTGTTTATAGTTAGATTCCTTTCACGTCACCAATCTCTCTCCCACTTTATTCTGTTTCACCAGAATGACTCGTCACTGCAGCATCTCCTTAATTTAATTTGCACTCGTCCCTGACCTCTCAGCTTTCTTTTGCCGCTCTAGTCTATGTTCACTGAAGGCACTTTACATTTAAGTGTCATGTCTGAAATTCATGTTCTCAGCCACGGGGCTTTGAGCTTGGTCTGTCCCTGCCGATGGACAGCACAGCCAATCTCATTAATCAAACAATCCACGAGAAAATGACCCCAGCCCAGAGGTACCTGAGTGAGAGGAGACGGTATCGAAACATAAATTGAGTACAACCGACTCAACTCAGACAAAATGACCATTTCTTTTCGTATAAAACTCTAAATTAGACTCTTTGTAATTATGAATCATTCAGTTAATCATAAGCCTTTGGTAGATATTTTAGAAATTGCACCCTTTGTTTCAACATATGCTTCGCACTCATTATTGTACTATTAAATATAATTATTAGTCATGTCAAAGAGACATTTCTTTGCACTTTAAGATTCAATTCTTACATATTGTAAGTGTGGCACATGCTGTAGACACTATTTTGAGGACGTGGAACACGACAAGCCACAATCCTCCTCAAACCTGTTGTTTATTGAAATGCCAGCGAGTCAACATGCACTACCTGACATTTCCAGTGGCCGGTTCAGAGCATGTGGAGAGGAGGTTACAGCAGTGTCATCTTTCATGTAAAGTGGCCTTTGATGACCAAGGAAAGGCTGTGGATTTACAGCCATAGTGTTCACAGCGAGAGAGCTCATCCATTTTCTCTGACCAAGCATGACTCTTGAGAAACCTTTTGTGTGTTAGAGATCAATTTCTATCCTGTCATTAAAGAGTTTCTACTTAAACACGGCTCAGTGTCTTGTTGTATTAGTTTATCCTGTTACAGCTTTTGCACATTTAATCTCATTGATAGTATTTTATAACGATAATGGTCACAAATCTCTCCTAACTGACTTACAAGACAGAAAGACTGAAAGCATTCTGCACAGTCCATTATTCCAATGAGATCAGAACAAAGACAAAGTCAAAACAAGACAGCGCAGGCAGCCTCTGCAACCAAGCAGACTGACAGATTATGTGTTTCATAATGTGCTGCATGTGATTTGAAGGAAATGTACCAGGAAGTTTAAGTTTGCATTAATGGATCAGTCACACTAAAGCATAAATAGGAAAAATCTGTTATTGTCTGGGGAGTGTACAAATGTTTGTTTTGCAATTTGCAAATTATTGCAAGTAGATGTGGTGAGCAACAGTTTTTTTTTTTTTTACTTTATTTTGCCACATTCTATTGCAAGGGGAGTGCACAGATCACATGATGGGAGGCAATCTGTCTTCTACTGTCTGTGCTGATGAGTGTGAAGCATTTTTGATGTATCTTTTTGGAGCAGGGGACTCAACTTGTAATATGGATATATATAAAATAAAATTGCTGAGCACCAATGTCATTTTGCAATTTAGTTATCATCCTGTGAATTTCTGTTTAATGTGGTTTCAGACAGACGGCAACTGATTTGTGACTTTCACAATCACAATTAATCATAATTAATTGGAATATTAACACAAACATATTGCATGTAATTGCCTTCTCGCGTAGTCTAACAGCACACTAACATCTCATTGCTGTTTTATGAATGTCTTGATGCCAAAGAGGCTTTGAAGATGGCAACTAACTGCACGTGGTTGTACACTTCTCCATCTGTAAAATGAGCATCTCAAAAGCAACAAGAACGCATGTTCATTGCACACAGTTAAAATGATTTTTGGTGTTTTCCCTAGTGTGACTGTGGCATTATCTATAGATAGCTGTGATGTGCTGTGTTTTTTTTTTTAAATTACATACATATTTGAATATTAGACATCATGCACCATTATTTCCTGAATGAGATACTAACTGATCCAGACATTCTAAAGATTACTTGGCCTTAAGTCTGTTTGGACTAGAGTTTAGAGAACTGGTGCATCACCTGAGGATGAGCTTCTTAGGGCAAATGGTTAGATCCTTTGTTGTTAGCAGTGCAGGACTGTTTTGTGCCTCGGGTTTCTCATTGGCTCACACTCTTATGCAGCCATAGCAAGCACATGAATGAGAGGCGGAAGGCGATTGTAGTTCCTATTAACTGGGCATTGCTGACTATCCCACTAATTGCTGAGTTTACTTTTGTCTGTATATCATATTTACGATTAAAAATAAAAAAATAAATAAAAAAAGATTAATCAAGTTGAATATTGATTGCTTTTCATATGGGAATTGATCCTGCAACATGAAATTTTGTATTGGAGGCATCGATATTTCAGGATCGCTCTGCACATCACTACCCCTCAGTCAGTGAGTGAGATGGTAGACAGTGGTGAAGAGGAGAGTTTGAGAGTGTGACAAAAACGCATAAATATGACTGACACCTGTAAACGAAGCAGCATCTGGCTAAGAGCAGAACCTGCATCAGCCCATCCAAGCTGAATGTCAACTTCCCATCACTACTACGCAACACAGAAATACCTTAAACCTGTGTCTTATTAGCCAGCAGCGGTATAACTACTATAGTTACAAAGACGTCCAGCTTTATATAAGTTTATTACTGCCTGTTCCTTGGTTTCTCAATCAGAACCTAAGATGGTGGCAAAACTGCTCTGCTCAAGACTTCAAAGGTAAAACTTAAATAACCAATGGACAAAGTCCATTTTTATATACATTATATTACTGATAAAAAATGTCTTCATTGAAGAGTTTCTGTCATACAGGTCCTGATGCATATATTCCAGATTGCTGGAGGTGATACTCAGGATGTAAGGCCACATCAATCTAAATGAAGATGGTAAATACAGCTGTACCTATCCTATATTGTTGTGACCATTACGGGGACATCAATCAAAAACACCAGGCCATTAAATGTCAGGGGACCAAGGTCATAGCATTCTTTAACCTTTGTCAGATGGTTCGCATGACAACAATAACTGAAATAAACAGGAATTCAACACACAACCTAGACCTAGACTCATGTAGACACTGAGTGGAATTCCAGGTGTGCCATTGGTATGCAGTGTGTTTGGTTTGGTGAGGTGTGCTCACTTTAGCCCATTACAGTGGGGAATGAGACACAGGCATCACCCATCATTACTGTAATTGGTTAAATTGTGGCTACACATACAAGTATTGCTCTCCACCTGCTGCCAATTTAAAAAGAACATCTGATGGATTAAAAAAAAACCCAGCATTTTAAATAAAAGTGTAAGTGGTAGAAGCATATGTTTATGTTCCACCTCCTAGAATGATAAACTTTGACAGCGTGTGCACTAGAAAAATGTGCTCCAGTATAACCCCAAAAATACGACTAAAAAGTTAAAGGAACAACTTAAACATTTTTAACTTTGAGTTTCTGGTGTGATTTTGAGTACAGCCCTCAAAGAGTGGATGATTTTAGTTAACACTGTTCCTTTGTTTTTTTCTTTTGTTCTCAACAAATTAACAACAGTGTATTATAAATATAGACTATTGTATAATTGTGTAATTATATACAATTATAATTTTTGAATAACTGTCAATGTGTATTTTAAGCTATTAATTACTATTATGTTACATATACGATGCTGACACAGGAGAACATGAAAGATAATAACAATTTAAAAACACGACTGAAGGAGACCATACATAATACAGGAATCATTAAAAAAGTAAAACATTCCTCTTTATGTTTACTTAATATTTTAGTGCTTCTACCACAAACAACATAGGCTTCTGACATTATAGGAAAGAGAGAAAAAAACATAGAAAGTTTGATATGCTCCTTTGAAAATCAAAACATTAGCCAACAGACCAAGACTACAAACCTACACAGTCAATATAGCTTTTGCACTTAAGAAAAAAATCAAAGCAGAACATTTCTGCATGCATTTAACTAAAGTAAACAATCAGTTTAGTGCATACACACACTCACTACTTCACACTTTTCCTCCCACTTGTAGGGCTTCTCACCCATTGTGAGAAGTATGGGATCAGAACGATGCCACCTTGAAATGAAACTGAAAAAAAGAAATTGTGGGATATATTGTGGGACAAAACACGCAATAAGAGGCTCGCACTGGGATTCCGACCCGCATGTATTTGCATACATTATAGAGGCCACTAGTGCTGACCAAGCTGCCATCTTTCTCTCATCCCGTCTTTCAATGGCTGCTTCAATTTCAGCTTGACCCTCTAAACCGCAGGTAAGTAATCATTTTTTGTCATCTTTCCTTGCTGTCGCTCTGGACTGGACATTAGTTTAGTTTTTTTTAGCTACATCTGGTGAAGTTGTGGTAAAATGCTGGTATTAGCCTATTCGTCGTAGCAAGCTAGCCTAAAGCTAATATTTGCTAAATTTAGGGATACCCGTGTCTCTTTAGGAGTTGGAGGCCGTTGTTTTAGGAGCGGCACAAGATCTCATCAACAGGCAGTGTTGGGGAGTAACGTAATACATTACGTATTTAAAATACAAAATATGAGTAAATGTATCCGTTACAGTTACCGTTCAATAGATGATATTGAGAATACAGTTACTTTGTTGAAATAAATGGATTACATGGCGGTATCTTCCTGTTTCATATACAAGGCCAGACCTACCCAAAGTGTGGGGCCCGCCCCCTGGGGGGGGGGCGCAGATCCATTGCAGGGGGGGCCCGGCATGAAAAGGGAAAAAAACCAAAAAACAAAGCTTGTACACTGCTAGCACGGGGCGCCCACACAAACGCAAAGCAGGAGATGAAGCATCGCTGAATATGTTTCCAAACCAACTTCATTCTAAGCCAAAGAGTAGAAAATATAGTGAAGCATGTCTGCCCTTTGGTTTCACCTGCACAAGTGCCGAGGTAGGTCTCCCCTGCAGAATTGGTTGTCCCTTCGTCGGGAGCAGCGCTGGGCTCTCCAAATCACGGACAAACAGTATCCCACATTCTTGATTTTTAGTTCACAAATACTTGTTGTAATGACTAACTACTCCTGACATTTTGGAGATGTTAGCTTGTTATACAGTAAAGTTACAGCGGGATACAAATAACAGCAGGCTGATCCTGCCACGATTTGTTCCCTCGGTTCAAATCACGGACAAACAGTATCCCACAGCTGTTTAAGTTTTTAAACCCATTTTGCACAGAGAGGCATTTTTTGAAAAATGTATTGATATCAATGTATTGATGTTGAATATTATTACACAGGAAAAAAAACAACTACATGTAAAATAATCACACTGTGACGCCTCTGCCTTTCTAAATGGAGGGACAGTAACTGCGTGTGTAAATGTAAGCGTGTAAAACCTGAAGATAGAGACACTGTTACTGTTAATCTGACTATCTGCCATTCTGCAATTCATCTCATGTAAACAATAACGTGGCGCACAGGGTGACGTGAAAAAAGGCACCTATCGTTGACGTTGCGTGACAAACTCCATATTCCTTGTCCACACATAAAGGCAAAAAATGAGTTTTAAAAGATCTCCGTTTTCGGTGATTCCATACGACGTTTACGTGTGGACGAAACAGCTGCGTTTTCAAAATCACCGTGTACGTGCAGTCGCAGCGTAAAAGAGTTAGTAGTTTATTTTCTTACTACCTGCAGATTACTTTTATTTGCTTAATTGTTTACTAAATGTTTGAGGTGGGAAATAAACTGCAATGGAGCAAAATATGGGTGTGTGTGGTTGGAGGATGTGTGCGTGTGTGTGTGCAAGTGCGAGGGAGGGGGGGGCAAATATTTTTCTTGTAAAACAAAGGGGGGCCCAGCAAAAAAAGTTTGGGAACCACTGTGTTAGGCTATGGTCTCTCTATTTTTGGTAATTCCACACCGGTGGAAACCCAAACAATGCACGCAATAAGAGGCTCTAAAAATTATTATACAAAAATGATTTAATATGAAGGCAATAGCAGAGTGTTACATGCATCACCCTAAACAATGTAGCCTGATGGGCAGTGTAGTCCATGCTGCAGGGAGAATGGACTGCCATACCCGTTATGTGTCTGTGAGCGAGGGAGGGAGAGAAAGGAAAAGTAGGAGCTGTCACGGGGCAGAAACGGGGAGCTGGAAGCATGTAAATATAATAATAACCACTGCAGCCAAAAAGAGTGCCTGACGAGCCCAGCTGTAAGTAAGCTATTAAGACTCGACTGTACACTGTGTTATTCCGAAACAGTAAGTTCCTTTCAACGCCTCTCTCTGTCTCTCTCTAGCAAAGCTGACCCAGACAACAAAATAAAGCTAGTTTTCAGCCCAACACGGACCCGACGTATTAGCCAGAGGTCCCTTTACTATGGTTCGGAGCCGCGGACCTGTTTTATATACGCATGGAATAGTTTTCTATATGAGATCGCTGCAAAAAGTGCAGCTTTACTTAATGTCCACCTACTGTTACTCATTTATATTAAGATTTAAACATCTAGTTGGTATTGGTATGGCGAGTAGCCTTCAGTAATAGTAATAAATCACACAGCAGTTGTAAAGTATTCAGAATACATTTCTTCTATAATCTTTGGTGGAATACATTTTAAAAGTAACCTTCCCAACACTGTCAACAGGTTAGCACCTCATACCACAGTGCATCAAAGCAGTCTCATGAGCGCTGGGAAGGACAAGCCCAGAGCCCAAAACAGACAGTGCAGGAGATGACAAGGTTACTAATTGTATGGTGAAAATTATACTTTTAGGTATCTTGATTGGCAAAAGAAAAGTAAATACAAAATCTTTTTCTCACATATAGGACATTTCCAAGATTTTTTTTCAAAACTTCTTCAATTTCTTTCATTACAGCTGTCCTGTGCCAGATGTTCTGTTGACCCACAGTGAGAGGCATCATTTCAGAAACACCAGGAAGACTGAAACTCATCGCCGGGATCAAGCAGGGCTCGTGATCTTCACCAGCAGCTCCCTCACAAGAAGGATAAACCCAGCATTTCATGAACACTGATGGAGACCTTTGCTTTGTGTAATGTTAGAAGTACTCAGATAATCCTCAGAGGGTCTGGACTTTTACATAATATAATAGCTTTAAGTCCTGTAGAAAGTTAAATATATGTTTTGCTCTCTGGTTACTCTGGTATGAATGACTCTGAATTACTTTATGATAAATAACACACTATTGTCAAAAAACAGTGAAAGAATTCCAGATCACAAGTTTTTAGTTCAAATACAAGTAACAACCTTAAAAACAAAATTAATTTCAATTAATTGTTTTTCACTATCATTTTTTTTTCAGTTTCAATACAAGATTTTTCAGTACATTTATTTCAGTTACAATATTTTTTTTTGGTTTCATTTCAAGGTGGGATCGTTCTGATCCGATACAAAGAGGTTAAGAATCTGTAGTGTTCTCATCTCTCATCTGCTCTGGATTGATTTTATGTAGCGTTCCAAGAGGAGAGCGAGATAATGAGATCACAGCATGCATTTTTCATGGACAGGGTGGAAGTGCAACAGTCACGGTTCCGAATCTACATTTCAAATAAAACTGCCGCCCACGTCCCTCGCAGAAGAACCTTTGCCTCCGAAAATGAACTTATCCTTCAGCGTTCGGCCTCCAAAGTGAAGACAGTGATCTTTGCCAATGGCAGGACAAAGGCTGGAAGAGACAATGCTGAGAAACTAAGAAAATCCTTGTTTTTCTTTAAAATGGCTTGATTCGTAACATACAGGACAGAAAAGAAAAGATGTGACGCCAGTGCTAGCATGAGGAATGCAGATCTGACAATGCTTTATCCTCTAGAATGTAATGATCTAAATCCTTAACTAAGAACATGGGAATGTAATCCTCAGAGAGCCAATGATCAACATTTTGCCGGTGAAATAGTTTCATTTGTCTGTTTCTGAGGATCAGTTTAGACTATTCAAACAGAGAGTTCTAACCTGTAAGCTGCCATCTGTAGGCAGCCTAAAAATTGACTTGCCGACATTTCCTCTTGCTGTGTGACAGTGCAAAGGAGACACACAATAACAGTGATTACATTCTGATAAAGGCAGTAATTTCATTGCAGTGGGCAAGGGCTGCTTTGTGTGTCGGAGCAGAGAGCATGTTTCAAAATCATCAGATGCCTTGATCTAAAGGTACGTCTCAGCACAGAGACACAGAGTGTGGAATCAGTCAAAGTTCACACAATTCTGCTTGTAGGCTTCACACTCCTCTCATGTAAGGATCTCAGCCAAACTGAAGCCTTTTACCCTTTTCAGTAAAAATGGGGAAACACAGTGATAGCTGCTTCTCCTTGTCCATGTTTGCTGTGTACAAGAATACATGACAGCTGCTGAAGGATTTATGAGGTTTTTTACCTTTAGAGCTCCGGCAGTTGCTGAGCACTGATATAGTGCTTTATTTATCAGTTATTTCATATACATACACAACATATTTAAACTATTTTTTGTATTTTTCTTCACATCTCTCTGATGGTTCTGATGAAAAACTTGACAGGACCAACAAGAAACAACCAAAAATGTCGATTTCTATTTACATTTTTTGCAGTGGTTTATCACAGTAAGATTGATGAAATTGTAACAAGAAGAAACATCCTTTCATATAAGTAAAAGTAATTGTTTTTTAAAGAATCTGTGGTGGACTGTTACCATTACAGCTACATGTGCTGAAATGAATTTCCCAGCTTCTCATTTGCTTTGCTTATTCCCCCCCTCTTCTTTTTTTTTTTTTTTTTTTTTTACAGAGATCATGATATTCTGGTCTCATATATCCTGAGTGATGGCTGACACATTTGTCTGTGCATTGCAAATTGCATATGGACATATTTTAAAAGCTAGAGTTTATAAGAATAGTAAATTACACAGGGATTAAATAGCTGAGAAAACAAACACACACACACACACTGACAAATTAACTCTGGTGCCACGCGTTTCTCATTTCTCACTCTGGCCTGTCAAGCTGGGAGATCAGCTCTTAATGGAAATGTTGACTGTTTTATTTAAGTGCCAAATGCTCTTCTCTTTGTTTGGACTGTTAATGTCTAACTCTTCACTCCGCTTTGCTCTGACAATGTCTATGAAAGGTTTTCTCTTTTCTTTTAATCCAGTGTTTTAGCTTGTTTCCCATTATTATGGTGTATTGGCTTTCTTCAAGTCACAGCATGAAGATGCACCAGATCTACACCCTAAGCAATTAAGAGTTATGGCCATACCAGTGAGGCAGACTTTGACCAGTACAGGGAGTGCAGAATTATTAGGGAAATGAGTATTTTGTCCACATCATCCTCTTCATGCATGTTGTCTTACTCCAAGCTGTATAGGCTCGAAAACCTACTACCAATTAAGCATATTAGGTGATGTGCATCTCTGTAATGAGAAGGGGTGTGGTCTAATGACATCAACACCCTATATCAGGTGTGCATAATTATTAGGCAACGTCCTTTCCTTTGGCAAAATGGGTCAAAAGAAGGACTTGACAGGCTCAGAAAAGTCAAAAATGGTGAGATATCTTGCAGAGGGATGCAGCAGTCTCAAAATTGCAAAGCTTCTGAAGCGTGATCATCGAACAATCAAGCGTTTTATTCAAAATAGTCAGCAGGGTCGCAAGAAGCGTGTGGAAAAACCAAGGCGCAAAATAACTGCCCATGAACTGAGAAAAGTCAAGCGTGCAGCTGCCAAGATGCCACTTGCCACCAGTTTGGCCATATTTCAGAGCTGCAACATCACTGGAGTGCCCAAAAGCACAAGGTGTGCAATACTCAGAGACATGGCCAAGGTAAGAAAGGCTGAAAGACGACCACCACTGAACAAGACACACAAGCTGAAACGTCAAGACTGGGCCAAGAAATATCTCAAGACTGATTTTTCTAAGGTTTTATGGACTGATGAAATGAGAATGAGTCTTGATGGGCCAGATGGATGGGCCCGTGGCTGGATTGGTAAAGGGCAGAGAGCTCCAGTCCGACTCAGACGCCAGCAAGGTGGAGGTGGAGCACTGGTTTGGGCTGGTATCATCAAAGATGAGCTTGTGGGGCCTTTTCGGGTTGAGGATGGAGTCAAACTCAACTCCCAGTCCTACTGCCAGTTTCTGGAAGACACCTTCTTCAAGCAGTGGTACAGGAAGAAGTCTGCATCCTTCAAGAAAAACATGATTTTCATGCAGGACAATGCTCCATCACACGCGTCCAAGTACTCCACAGCGTGTGTCATGGTCCTGGGCCATGTGGGCCCAGTATTCGCAGTTTTGTGTGTTTTGTATTTCATTCCCTAGTCATGCCTTGGATTATTTAGTTAAGATGGTCCTTATTTGATTACCTCCTGTGTGCCCCTGTGTATCTGTGAGCCCTCGTCTCTCCTTGTGTTTATTTCTATGTTTTCCCAGCCCGTTATGTCTGTGTTCTCCCCGTGCTCTCTCTCCTCCTGTTTGAACCTCTGTACTTCCTGTTTTACTTTGACAGTCTCCCGTCAGTGTTGTTTACTCCTGCCATGTCTTGTTATGTTCATCTGTGTCAGCTGTGTTCCCATGTGTGGCCACTTCCCCTGATCATCCCTCTTGTGTATTTAGTCTCTGTGTTTCATGTAGTCTGTGTCGCGTCGTCTGTGTTACCACCCCCTGTGTTCCGGATCTCCAGCCATAGCTTTTCCTTAGTTTATGTCCAGTTTAGGTTTCTGTTTGAACTATTACTCTTATGCTGCCCTCACTCTGTTTTGTTCCTTTCATCAGCCAGAATAAAAGGCTCGCTTTTGTTTTACTCCACTCCTGCATCCTCGCTTGTGTTCGCTCCTGGGTCCACCACACACATTTCCGCACGGTCTGCCTCCGCAGACCGTGACAGCGTGGCTGGCAAGAAAGGGTATAAAAGAAGAAAAACTAATGACATGGCCTCCTCGTTCACCTGATCTGGACCCCATTGAGAACCTGTGGTCCATCATCAAATGGGAGATTTACAAGGAGGGCAAACAGTACACCTCTCTGAACAGTGTCTGGGAGGCTATGGTTGCTGCTGCACGCAATGTTGATGGTGAACAGATCAAAACACTGACAGAATCCATGGATGGCAGGCTTTTGAGTGTCCTTGCAAAGAAAGGTGGCTATATTGGTCGCTGATTTGTTTTTGTTTTGTTTTTGAATGTCAGAAATGTATATTTGTGAATGTGGAGATGTTATATTGGTTTCACTGGTAAAAATAAATAATTGAAATGGGTATATATTTGTTTTTTGTTAAGTTGCCTAATAATTATGCCCAGTACTAGTCACCTGCACACACAGATATCCCCCTAAAATAGCTAAAACTAAAAACTACTTCCAAAAACATTCAGCTTTGATATTAATGAGTTTTTTGGGTTCATTGAGAACATGGTTGTTGTTCAATAATAAAATTATTCCTCAAAAATACAACTTGCCTAATAATTCTGCACTCCCTGTAGACTCTAATCCTTGAGTGAAGGTGAATGTGAGATCATGCGTTCATGGAAATGCTGACTGTGTTACATATCACGAAAGTGTTGCAGTAAAGGTATCCCATATGGAAAAGA
The DNA here is from genome assembly GCF_057381845.1 of Rhamphochromis longiceps. Taxonomy (NCBI): domain Eukaryota; kingdom Metazoa; phylum Chordata; class Actinopteri; order Cichliformes; family Cichlidae; genus Rhamphochromis; species Rhamphochromis longiceps. Next base: position 15,998,297 of record NC_140573.1, on the reverse strand, counting down.
TATATATAAATTTTATAAAGTTTGTATCTGTCTTGTGTGAAACTTGTATGAAAAGCATATAAGAGTGAAAACAGATATAAGATCCCTCGAAAAATTATATAATGAAACTTGTATGTTTTGGATACTTCTTAAAACAATATATGAAAGTAATGAGAAAGTGGCCACTTTCATGAGTAAATCATGTAAGCCTTATATGATTTACTCATGAAAGTGGCCACTTTCATGAGTAATCACATATAAGTTTATACTATTTCTTTTCCATATGGGATATATCGTCATGTACTAGCAACTTGAGTTGATGGTGAGTGATAAGTTTTTGAAGTAGCATTTGTAGTTCACTCCATCCTCAATAACCTCTCTGCACAATGCACCTCAGCGTTGCTAACTTTCTGCGGAGTCAATTGCTACAAATTTCAAAAAATTGAGTCCAAATCTTGTGACTCATTTTACAGTGGCTATGCTTATCCTATACATTGGGCATTGTAATACCCAGACCGTATCAAACTATTAGGTTATCTCAGACTGCCCATCTGAAGTCAATGGGTTGATTCAAACAGAATTAAGCATACATTATACAGCTTGTCCCTTTCAACCAATACTTGTTCCATAAACTGCCCAACAGAGTGGTTTTTGTGTTTTTTGTTATATTTTTTGGGGGGTAAGACTTTAAGCACCATTTGGGTGCTTACAAAGTGGTTTTACACAATAATATAGTGCAGCCCTTCTTCAGCTTCAGTTGACATATCTTCACCACAGTGCATAGAGATTCAAATAAGTGTTAGAAACAATACTTCTTTAAATTCTGTTAATATCTTATTTTAACTTCAAAAGATTTTAAACTCTTTGCAAAGTCTGAGTTTTACAACAAGTATATAAAGATGAAACAATGAAGATGAAAAATGGGAAGTGTCTTCTTACTACGGATGCCATTCTCAGGATATTTTCTTTCTATCTACCATAAATAAATTGCTGTTGTGTTTAATCTGAGTGACTGGTATAATCAGGAGTTCAATCTAGTTGGTTTAAATTTGTGAATGTGTTGCACACTGTTCCAAAAAATAGTAATGTCAAATGATTTTACTGTGTAGTTTACAGTTGTGTACTGTTTTTCTAAAATATCATTACATAAGTAGACTGTGATCTGACACGTCAAATGTAAAATAACATAGCATCACTGTAAATGTAATAAAACACAATTTACTTGTTTGTTAAATATATTTTGTTGTACATATGCATATTTAGATCGTAAAAATACATCCAGAAATGGCTCCCATCATGCCTTGGGACATGTGTTGCTGTTTAGATGTTCTTGTTTTATTGTTTATGGTTATGTTACTTTTAACTGTTATCTTGAATGTTGTGTTTACGCCGTGGTGCAGCGTCACTGACAGTTGTTGTTTTGTAGAGAGAGTGCTGTACCAAGAGTGACTTCTGTTGTGCTGTTGTTGAACCTTGAGGCACATTGTAGCACAGCAAGTGTTTTAATAAGGAACTCCCCCTACCAGCTTGGGGTTAAATAACAAGCTCAATACCTCTCTGTGAGCTTCTTTGTTAAGATTTCTCTGCATGCCACAATGTAAAACATTGCACGGACACGCTGTGCTAATTATATATTTTGAAAAAGAAATGTAGAGGTAGGAATTGCAATTAATATAAATAACATGATGCTAAGCATCGGCCAATGAATGTGAACTAACAACAAGGTCGCGGGTAACGCTGCAACCGTAAAAAAAACCCCTAATATGAAGGTATTTTACTGTGCATTTTACAGTAATGTTCTGTTCTTCTAGAATATCATTAGTTATGTAAATAGACTTTGACTTCACATTTTGAATGTAAATTAACGTTTAATCACTGTAATGTAATACAACATAATTGTCATGATTATTAAATGTATCTGTCTGTACATATGCATATTTAGATTGTTAAAATACATTCACAAATGTATCATGATTTCACAAATATCTGTCCGTTATTTGAAAGATTGAACTGTTGAATTCAAATGTAATGCTATGGAAAAGTATATAACATGATCCCTATAAGCTTGTGTTACATCACATAAGTATTATTATCATTGCTAGTTAGGCCGTTCGTGGCTCAAGAATTGGAAGTTCGCCTTGTGATCAGAAGATTGCCGGTTCGCGCCCCGGCTCGGACACTCTCCGTCGTTGTGTCCGTGGTCAAGACTCTTCACCTACTAGTGATGGCCAAAGGGGCCGATGGTGCGATATGGCAGCCTCGCCTCTGTCCTAGGGCATGCAATCAATTATTATTTAAACCAACTGTTAACTGTATATTTCTGTACATTTACGTATTATGATTCATATTTCCACATTCAGTGACCTTGTTTATAGGTAATTTCATTGTTTGATCGCGTAAAAATGTTCCTAATTTAATGTCTAAAAGCACTTGGAAAAGGCAGAATCCCATGTCAAATTAGTGCAACAAACTCTATTTTCATTACTGGAAATAACCGTATTTTTATGGGACAGTTATTTTCTGTTATTTCACGGTCGTATTTTGGCGCCCCAGCTGCCAGAATATTACCGTTGTTTTAGGATGTTTTTTTTAACAGTGCATATAATCTTTTGTCTTGTATAACCACTACAAAAATGATGAACCTTGTATGTTAAAACTGGCCTACTGGAGCAATCTGGAGATATTTGTTGGGTTCACCTGTTGCTGGCTGTATTTTATTACATTTGGGGACAAAAAAAGTTTGTCTTGTCAGGTTTGATAATTATTGTACAGTACCCCTCCTGTTTAGCTGGGCACAGTCACCCTGTTTTTCCCCTCCTTTGCACTGTGCAAACTTGTCCAAAGCCAGTTACCCACCACACACTGAGGAAAATGAAAGCCAACTAAAGTTTAGGACTTTTTTCAATGAGCCCAAAACACAAGAGATACAGGCAAGGAATTATGGGTAAAGGACTAAATAATAATGGGGGGAAAGTATTTGATTTGTTAATTTTCATTTTGAATCACTGTGTATGCTTGTTCACTGGGAAGGATTGCATGTTTCTGACAAGTACCACCATGCAGCAAGACTGCTCATTAGAGTCTCCATGGCAATTGGGGGAGTGAGGAGGAAGAGTGGGGAGGCTTGTGAGGACCCATGCGGAGATCTCCATTGATCTGGACGAGACTAGCTGGAGAGGATGATTCACTCACTCGCTCAAAAAAGAAAACAAGACCACAGAGTGGTGAGAGATTATAAGCACAGCCCGGAGAACATTCTTTAAAGAAAACAGAGCCATGACTTTCTCAAATTCACACTTCAAATCACAGCTTTGTAACTGAAGACCTGACTGTGAAAGAGCCTGCTAATGAGACCGAAGGGCCATTTTATTAACACACTGGGTCAGTGTTCTTGTGCCATCCATACACAAGTTTATATGCATAAAGACAAAAAGTATCATTAGCAGCTATATTTTTAACAGGGACTTGACTATCAAATCACAAGATGTAAGGCTTCATGAATAGACACAAGCCTCCCAAAACTATTCACTTGTCTGTCTCAGCCTCTACATCTTCTTGTTATTGAATTTTAAATCCTTCTCATCATATTCATGGTCTTGAATAATGAGTCCCCGTCATATTTTGAAGAAATCATTGTACTTCAGGTGAAACCAAACCATCCCTTGATACAATGTGCACTGGATGCTGGGAGCTTCCCATGATGCACTGTCTTTTCTCTACTCCCTCTTTTCACTCTTCATTCAATCATGAGCTATTATTAATCTCTGACTCTCTTCCACAGTGTGTCTTTTGTCCTGTCTCCCTCCCCTCACCCAAAATCCAATGCAGTAGATGGCCGCCCCTCCCTGAGCCTGGTTCTACTGGATGTGTCTTCCAGTTAAAAGAGTGTTTTTCCTTCCCACTGTTGCCAAGTGCTTGCTCATAGGAGCTTATCTGATTGTTGGGATTTTCTCAGTGTTATTGTAGGGTCTTTAGCTTAAAATATAAAGTGATTTGAGACAACTGTGTGTGTGATTTGGTGCTACATAAACAAAATAGATTTGAACTGAAAATTTTGTTGAAAATTGTCATCTCAAACCTTCTCTTGGCTCAGGTTTTGGTTTCCATTTTTGGTGTCTTCTTTCTGACACATGATAGCATTTATCTCTGCTAATCATCGACCCTATGTGTTTTTATTCTGAACAATTCAACTCCCATTTTCCATGTGCTAATGTATTTATATTTGCTTAACTACACTTCTACAGGAAGCTATGAGGTAGTTCAACTTCACTATCCCACCAAAATGTGGTAGGAATTCATCTATTAATTTATTTTTATTTTCACTTCTGTCCAATGTTGTAGCAATACTGCATATCATTTTTCCTTTAAAAATACCTGTCTGTTAGCCTTGGTGTCATCCTAGACAGCTTACTGTTCTATAAATCTCACATCAATGATCTCACCCATTCTGCCTATTTCCATCTATGCAACAACATCCTTCTTTTTCCACCCAGTCTGCATCAATTCTTGTTCGTAGGCTCGGTACCGCTCACATTGACTATTGTGCTTCTCTCTTGCATGGTCTCCCTCAAAAATGACCTCCAAAAATGACCTCCGTAAGCTTCAACTGGTTCAAAACTCTGCTGCTCGCATTATTATCAGTAACCCCTCCACCAGCACATCACCCCTCTCCTTCAGGAATTTCACTGGCTTTCACTGGCTCACCCAGTTTAAATCTCAACTCAAAACATTTAAGTCTGCATATTCACTGTGATCGTATTGTTCATTTTATCTTGTGCACTTTTAAATAAAATGTATTATTTATTTATTTATTTTTTAAGGTTTCTCCCAACTAAACACTGGACCTTGGATAGATCATGTCTATATTTATCTGTTGGTCCAGCACCAATTCTGGACATCTATACGATATCCAAACTAGAAGCCTGCTCCATCTTGGAGATGTCTGCTGATCACTCTTCAACTGTCCAAAAATGACTAATGAACAACATCACCCTGTGCAGTGGTTAAACTTCGGAACCAAATATCATGTGTCCAGACTAACTAGCTGACCGATGTGTTGTTGAAAGTTTCTGGTTGTCTTGATAACCCTACCTTTACCACTCTCATTGGTAATACAGTGATCCTTCGCTATAACATGGTTCACCTTTCGTTGCCTCGCTGTTTCGTGGATTTTTTTTGTGCAATTTTGCATGCTTTTTGTTTGTTTGTTTGTTTTTTACAGCGCATTGTGTTCTGCATCCTGGTTGGCTGTAGACCATTGTCAATCAATCTCCTCCTTGTCGTATCTCCTGTCCAGCACAGAATGCGTTCATTTTGTCAAATTTACATAAATCTTCGATCGCTAGCAGTGTGACTCTGCAGTGCTGTACTGTATGTTTGTAAGTTTTCTCCCCAACAAACACAACAAGGTCGACAAAACGTTTTGCACCGTCAAAGACACCTGCAGTAGCAACAAAAAGGCAGAGGAAGATGCTAAACATTGCACAAAAAGTTGGACTTCTGGACATGCTAAAGGAAAGTAGAAGTTACTGTATTTTTCAGATTACAAGGCTCATTAAGTGAAACAAAACAGTCAGATATGTCAAACTTTACTCAACTCATTCTTCTTGCTTCTTCTACTTCCATACCATTGATCCATTAATGTTTAATTCTCTGGCAGCTGCTCTATTCTCATGTTCTGGACCTGAAAACAGGGTTTGATCTTTGGTTTCATTCTATAATACTGGACTTATTTTTTTCTATGAAGGCTTGAGGGTATTTAAACAAGAGATAAAGGTGTGAAAATGTTCATACCTGTCTGAGAAAAGTGTATAAAGTGTGTAGTGAGGGGTTTTACAGCCTTAAAACATCTATAATAATTGTAAAAAATAAAGCTGGCTACTTCGCTTTTACCTATCGTGAGTTATTTTTAGAACATAACTCCCTTGATTAACGAGGGACCACTGTAACTGAAATTGTGGAAAGTTTATTTTGGGTCACGTTTCTGCATGTTGCAAATAGTGTGGCTGTGAGGCTATAAAATTGACTTTAAAGTTTAAGACATCTTAAACAATCACAAGTCATCAGTGGTTCAGAACAGTGAGAGAACTGCATGGATGCAGTTAAAGCTTTTCTCAGTATTAGCATCAACAATGCGTGCTCTTGTAATCACAAGTCAAACTAAGCATATATCACACTAAACAAATAGCAGTATGTGCATCATGCCTTTAGAAAATATTGCATGTGAGCGATGATGTTAATGATAATTGGCCTACTAATATACTAAAGAATTTGAAAAAAAAAGTGATAATGATAATGATGCATCATTAATGGTATAAGTTTTCTTTTTTATATAGCAAGCCAATGTTACATTAACTGTTTCCTACACTTGTATCCATTTCTATTTAAGAGTTTAAGTGGAAGTACGTGGAAGAATGATCAAATATTTTGCTTTCTCATGGCCCATATGGAAACAATTAAAGAGATGCATCAATTCTTTTGGGAGAAGGCCATAAAATGAACACATACTACTACTACTACTACTACTACTACTACTACTACTACTACTACTACTACTACTACTACTACTACTACTACTACTACTAATAATAATAATAATAATAGTTATAGACAAACAACAGAGGCAATCGGAGAAATGTATGAAGTACGCAGAGATTACCAGTTTTACTTAAGAGGATAAGTTATCTTTTGGTCGGAAATCTAAATTGTTTAGTTAAAAAAATATGTAAGAATGTCGGTTCCTGGCCATTTTCCAAAAACAGGGCACAACAGAAAACAGTTTTGGAAACACTGCTCTGGAATGACTCTCTCCAGAGGCACTCACTTATGTAGGTCTTTTATTCACATTGTTATTTAAAGGATTGGATATCAAGAAAGCATTATGTCTAGAATGAATATACCCAATGTAATAAAATACCTTTCTTCACAGGATCATATTATAGTAACTTTAGGATCTTGGTCAAATAATTATTTTATACATTTATTAGCGTGAGAATGAAAGCATAGCAAACAGAGACAGAGAGACAGGCGAGGACACTGAAGGAATTTTGCTGAAAGCTGCCTGGCCTTAAATGCCTCTGATCTTTTCAGCGTGGGAAACGGACATGTTGGAGATATTTCTTCCCAGACCTTCATAAATAACGGTGGATTATAACGCTCTATTTTTGTTCCATTTCTCTCTCCTTCTTCTTAGAGCTTCTCGTCAGACTCCCTTTCAGGCAGAAACTCTGTTGCTATGGTGATTTCAATCGCTGTTATTGCTACAGCATGATGAGGGGGATATGCTGGTGGAGCGGGAGATGCAATATATTTATATTCTCGAGCATTTACAAGCAGATGTCTCAGCCAGCATTTATTCTTCTGCTCTCTCTATAATTGCAACATTCCAGATCAGACATCAACACTGCAGGATGTAGAAATGAATAGGTAAAAAGAATATTAACCTATTCTCTAAGACATGAATTCATAAAACACTGGCCCTGCAACAAACTGTGGCAACCACTGTTGGGGTTGGTGAATTACTCAAAAAAAGAAATTACACATTACTCGTTACTTTTCTTAAAATACAGTAAGCTACTTAATTATTCACCAGAGAAAGTAATTTGTTACATTACTTGCTACATTACTTGTTACTAGGGATGGGTATCGTTTAGGTTTTATCCGATACCGGTGCCAAATCGGTACTTTTGAAACGGTGCCGGTGCTCAAACGGTGCTCGAACCGGTGCTTAAAGAATGGAGAACACAAAATTGGTCCAAAAACCTCTCATATTCAGCTGTTTTTTGTAAAAAGATAACAATGTTAGCCTTTTCTGCAGCTATGGGGCATATATGGTATCACTCTTAGCTGGAAGCAGTGCTTAAACAATGGAAAAAATACAAACTTTGTCCAAAAACCTCTCATGTTTAGCTGTTTTCCACTTTTTCTTTGGTCATTTTAGCCTTTTTGGCCAGGGTGAAGGGAGCATCTGCCATCAAACAATAAGGCAGCCGCATGTAGCTATGATGATGTTTGTCATAGCTACATGCTTGATGTTTGCTAGTTCACCTTACATGCATTAATGTAATAACGTGGTTAGCCTACTCAACGTAAATTACACACGAACAACATTAAGCTACTCACGCAGAGAAGAACGGCTGCTGCTGCCATCCAATACGGCGCATTTCTCAGCTTTAAAAAAAAAAAAAACGCTATGCGTCGCCAGGTGTTTCATCGGATTCGAGGTGTTACTTCCTTTGACAGTATCACAGTATCAGCTTAAAGCACTTGTTGCAGGCTGCTGAGTTTGCATATTTTGCTGTGAAGTACAGCCAGACTTCTGACCGCTTCGCCTTGGGCATTTTTAATCTGTAGCTCTGCATAAAAGAACGTACGTACCTGGACCCGCCTACTATCCTCGGAAACGTAAAATGATTGGCTAGAAGTGTATCACAGCTCAGGAAAAAAAAGCACCGAAATAAAGCACCGAAATGTGCGCTGCTTTTCGGTCTGGTTACTACCGTTTATGTCAGAACCGGTGCCATCATGGCACCGGACACCGGTACCCATCCCTACTTGTTACATACTTTGACCGGAAATGCATTGTCTCATAATACCACATATCAAAAAATAATAGCTTTATTTTAGGCTTTACTTATCAATACAAAGCAAAGTTGACAACCAGCCAAAAGAGGCTTCAAAGTGTTCACCTCAACGATTCTGCTTTAGAAACATGAAAAGGTACAAAATTCCACCCAAGATTCTACAAAGTTGACTGTTGTTGTGTTAGCAACACAATGCAGTTGTTTCTGTCCTGGATACAGTTTGCTTCTTGCCATTCTGCTCTCATCCTTTTGTGTAATAAAAAGAAGTAATTTCCATATCCACTCTATAGACTGTGCCACTATTTTCCTCCTCTGACATCTGAACTGAAATCTGCTGATTGTGGTGCTAGTGCAAGTGGAATTAATAAGTGGAACCGATAAGCAAGCAGACTAACAAAACCAAAGAATTGAACTAGTGGGAACTGTTTTCTACAAGAACTGGTTCTTGATTCCCATCCCTACACACCAGTCAAGAATTATGTCCCAAATACCCCCTTCCCAAGATAAGGACAAAATTTGTGATGCTATTCTACATGCACATAACTACGTGAGAAAGTGATTTTACTATTACTAAAGTGATATTATTAAAATATGTGATCAATACATAGAATAAGGGAATTTGCCACTTGTCACACTTGTAACAAAAGGTAATTAGCCATCAAGACACTCTGGCCCTTTGTTTCAGCCAACCCCTCATTGTCACAAGGTGTGGGGTAGGTTGGCCCTGTAGTTATCAATGAGGTTTCACAAAGAAAAATGTAATAAAAAAACAACAACAACTATTTCTTTTTTTCAGATCAGAGAAACCATACGATGCTTAAAGAATACAATATTATCAACATTACTCTGACTTGGTCTCTGTTTTAAGTCTTGATGCTTGCTCGATAATACAGTTATGGAAAGTTTCTGAGGTCTCCATTTTCAAGTTTCTAATCTTGATCTAGAAACCCTGTACCTCACTTACAAGTCACTTATGACAAATGCATACGCCTGGATTGCCAGGGGTATGATCTTTGCAAGATAAGTTTGTTAGAAGACACATGGAAGCCATACTTCCTTGGGCTGGCTGTTGGTTTATGGCTCAAAACAAACCATTCTGACCACTGAGACAACCATCCCCAAAAGTAAAGGAAAAGGCTGATCCGTGACACTGTGCACTGATTTACTGATGTAATAGTGGCTCTTTTAATTTGGAGAGGTCAATAAATGGGTACATGGGGTGTTTGTTCTTCTTGTGGATGTGTGTGACCTTTGGGTTTGCAGAAAGGTATGAGGTCAATTCAGTAGCTTCCAGCTGAAGGAAGCCTTGTGATTGATCCAAATCTCACTAGCTCTGTCTCCATAATTTTATCACCAGCATGAGTATAAGTAGATTTGTTTCTCTGAGCAAACCAGCTCTTCCCTTCTCCTCTTTATATTACATCACACTGCAGTGATGGAGTTTTATCAGTTCTTTATACTGTACAATGCTGCATTCCTCTTGCTCTAAACTATTTCATTCCTCTTTGGAAACTCACAACCACCTTTCTGTTTACACATATTGAAATAGCCGCTACCAAATTTTTCCCACCCCAGCATCCTGACTTACCCCCAACATCCAGCAGCACTCCACATCCCCTTGCAATGAAGTGGCCCAGTTTCCATGGCAACCCCATACACCAGCATATTATTCCCCTTTCAGAACTCAAAAGAGGATCAATTAGTGATGATGTCATTGCGTCAAGAGAAACACTCAAATCCCGATTTCGATTGCCTGAGAGCAGCCAGTCCCAGCCTGTGTGTGTGTGAGAGAGAGAGGGGTTTTAATGGTACATAGTAATTTAAGTGTAAATAACGGTTAAAAAAATAAAAAATAAAAAGCAAGGTTAGATTCTTCTCCTTGCAGCTCAGGCTGGAAGATGAAGGCAGACTTGGGGTGCCTGAGTCACCACCACTACACACTGTGTGGGAGGCCTGGATGGCAGCAGAATGGAGAACAGGAGCAGAATGAAATCCACTGATTATCAGCATGAGGGTTAGATGAAAACGAGACATGGAACGAAGTAGGAAGCAACATGTCAGGTGCAAGTATCACATTTCTCCTCAAGGAAAAAGTAGCACAAAAATGTGCTCCACGTCAACTAGTGACCTTGCTCTGCCATTTTTCTGATAGTACAAATTGATAAAATAACTCCCATCATAATTTTATAACTCTGCAGCAGCTCTCGCACCTTTTTCTTTCCAACACAAGAACAGAGAATACTGAGGAGATCTTTGGTGAGTTCATTGCACCAGTGAAACCAATAAGCCATGCTAACAGTGCGTGATTCCAGGTTATACATATATTTTTTATTTCTCTCTTGAACTGGATTTGGGTTTGGACTCTTTCTTTTTCCAGTGGACTGACATTTCTGCTTGTTTTTCCATTTTTTGGCAGATGAGCAGAGTTTTACAACAACTGCACTGGGCAAGCCAGTAAACTTGAACAAATATACTTTTAGAGACACTCTTCTAAAGGCTCACTGTGGTGGAGGTGGGGTCTCTGGCTCTGCTACAGTGGAGGGGTGGTGAAGTGGGCTTGAGGGGCAGTGCCAGGGTGGCTGGCAGGGCAGCTGCTGCCACTCAGTAATCAGACTCTCCCTTTTCAGTGATGCTGGGGCTTGAGAGAGGAGCTGAGTGTGGACTGGAGAAGCAGCTGAAAAGAATTCCTAATGTCAGGAAAAAGGAAAAAATATTGTGGCAATAAACACCACAAAACTGTCACCAGAGGCTACGTAGGGTCTATTCATTTCACACTCCCCCTTCTACCTCCAAATGTCATTAGTAAGGAAACTGGATTCCCAAAGGCGTACATAACTGTGTTTTGCAAAATGGATTGGATATTGATTGTGATGTGCAAATGTAGTCAGCGTCAGGCTTCTAGCTTTTTGATTTTTTTCAATAATTAAGTCTGTCTCTAATCATTGCCAAATAGAGGAATGTTTGTGCTGTGGCAAGGTACAACATTTGACCGTCACATGGTTAAAAGCAAAGCATAGAGTGTGATCATGAGACTGATCCCCACACTGTTCCACAAACTTATTAAACTGAGGTCAGTCCATCCCTTATAGCAAAGGCAACCTACTGCTTACAAGGCTCATCTGGTTCTTTTGCTGCATGCAGCTTACGAGCCACAGGTTAGAATTAGAGTTAACCATACATATATACTTTTTTTGTTAGTTTTCACTAGCAGTCAAAAACTAATGTGTACACTTATGTCTGCATTTTTATTTTGTTAAATACGAACAAAATTATTGCAGAAGCTCCCGTGTGTCTGGCCAGAAAGAGAATACCAATGTGTTTGGCAGAAAATGTCTCTTTTGATGTTGAATATTGCAAAGGCCTGCCTTAAAGGGTGTGCAAGGCAGGAGCTAATCACAGCCTCAATTCTATGGATTTGCTCACCCATTCAAACATAAGTGTCAAAGACTGGTTGAAGAAAAAGAAAATGTGCCATCTGTGCAGCAAGTACAGTCGTGAAATTTCCTCACTACAAAATATTCCACAGTCAACTGTTAGTGTTATTATATCTGTGGAGGAGTGCGGTCTGTGGGTCCGCTACAGAGGGAGGGGTGGTGAAATAAGTTCAGAGGGCAGTGTCTGGCAGAGCAGCTGGGACCAATTCCCTAATCATGCTCTGCCTATTTCAGTTACGCCAGGACTGGGGACAGAGGAAGAGCTGAGATGGAGGAGAACAATTTTTGTTGTGTAATCACACTGAAAATAATCCATCACTTCCCTGCAAACACCGGCTCTGCTTGTGTGTATATGTGTGTGTGTGTGTGTGTGTGTGTGTGTGTGTGTGTGTGTGTGTGTGTGTGTGTGTGTGTGTGTGTGTTGTATTATGTCTGTAACACAATTGTGTTACAGTAACAAAGTGGAAGCAATTGGGAACGACAGAAAAGCAGCCATGATGTCAGGCGCAGTGGCCCGTGGACATGGGATGGACTCAAGCGCAGATTCAAAACCGGAGGCCAGGGGTGAGGTGTAACGAAAAGAGACTTTATTTTTACAATGCTCAGAGGCTAACAGAAAGTGCAGACTAGAATCAATGAACATAAACTAGATGTCTGAGGCGAGAGAAAAATACTGTGGTGAAAACTAGATGGCAGGGATAACTGGGTGCAGGTACTGGGCAGGGAAAACTGTGGCGGGCCCGGGCACTGAAACAGAGGACAGAGCAGTCAGGGGAATCCCACAGAGGGTTGCGAGTGAATCTAAAAAATAGTACACTGAGCTGTCTTACAAGCTTGCAGGTGGGGGTTGCGTGGAGGGGGGAGGCAGGAGAGGTCCAGGTGGGTGCTGCATGCAAGGCAGGGAGGCAGGCAGGAGAAAATGGCAGCTCCAAAACGGAGAGGGATTACCGGTGGCAGCAAACTGGTATCCAGGAGAGCTTGGTAGGTGGTTTTCAGAGGCTGACGAAAAAAACAGAGATACGGTTAATACACACGATTAGTCACCAAGGAACGGACGTGAGGCCGAGAACTGACTAAAGTTGGCAGATAATCTGGCGAAGACCAGTTGAGTGCGCCGGTCATAAATACTGCTGGTCCGATTGCCATCAGGTGAGGAACAACAAAGACTCCACCCAGTGGGGAGGAGCTGATGCTGTGGAAAACCACCCAGACCACGACACTACCCCCCCATCAAGGGTCGACCCCCGGCGACCGAGCCACCCGCGGCCCGCGTCGAGTCCCGTAAAAAGCAGAAAGCAAAGCAGGATCCAAAATCAAGGAACGAGACACCCAGGACCGCTCCTCAGGCCCATAACCCTCCCAGTCCACCAAGAACTGCCGGACCCGTCCCCGCCGACGGACGTCCAGAATGCGCCGGACCGCGAAGGCAGGATGCCCATCCACGAGCCGGGCGGGAGGAGGGGGAGCGGAAGGAGGGCACAACGGACTCACGACCACCGGCTTGACCTGGGAGACGTGGAAGGTCGGGTGAATGCGCAGCGAGGAAGGCAGCTTCAACCGCAGCGCAGAAGGGCTGAGGACCCGCTCCACCTCGAAGGGTCCAATGAAACGCGGGGCCAGCTTACGGGATGCCACCTTGAGGGGAACGTCCTTAGCAGACAACCACACTTTCCGCCCAGGGGAGTAGGCAGGGGCTGCCCTGCGGCGACGGTCCGCGTACAGGCACTGGCGAGCAACGGACCGGCACAACGACCGACGGGTCAACCTCCACGCCCGCTGACAACGTCGGAGATGGTGTTGGACCGAGGGAACCTCGAGGTCGGCCTCCTGGTCGGGGAAGAGAGGCGGCTGGTAACCTATGGAGGCCTCGAAAGGCGAGAGGCCAGTAGCAGAAGACGTAAGCGAATTGTGAGCGTATTCTGCCCACGGCAGCAACGAGGACCATGAGGCGGGGTTGGAGGCAGCGACACAACAGAGGGTGGCCTCCAGTTCCTGGTTGAGCCGTTCGGCCTGCCCATTCGTCTGTGGATGAAATCCTGAGCTCAAGCAGGGTTTAGCCCCGAGAGCGGTGCAGAACGACCTCCACACTCGCGAAATGAACTGAGGGCCCCTATCTGACACGATCTCGCAAGGTATGCCGTGGAGTCTGAAGACCTGCTCAGTCATAATCTTGGCTGTCTCCGTTGCAGTGGGGAGTTTGTTTAGGGCAATGAAGTGTGCAGCTTTGGAGAATCTATCCACCACAGTGAGAATCGTGGTTTTACCTGAGGAGACGGGAAGGCCAGTGACAAAATCCAACGCAATGTGAGACCAGGGGCGATGAGGTATAGTGAGGGGTTGTAAAAGTCCAGCTGGGCGTAGTGAGCTCGATTTGTTACGTGCGCAGACAGGACAGGCAGCTACATATTCTTTGACGTCTTTATCAATAGTCTCCCACCAGAAATACCTTTTAAGGAGTGAGCCTGTTCTCCCCCCACCCGGATGGCAAGAAAATTTGCCCTTGTGGACCCAATCGATCACCTTAGGGCGAGCCACGGTGGGGACATAGCGTCGGTTCGGAGGGCCCGTGCCGGGGTCTGGCTCAGTCTCCAGCGCACGGCGGATGTCCTCCTCCACGTCCCAGGCGACAGAACCGATCCTGACTCCTGCCGGCAAGATGGTGGGTGCATCAGACGGGTCACACACAGGGTCGAACTGGCGGGACAGAGCATCCGGCTTGGTGTTGCGGGTGCCTGGTCGGTAAGAGATGGAAAAGTTAAATCGAGTAAAGAATAGGGACCATCGAGCTTGGCGCGAGTTGAGCCTTTTGGCTGTGCGTAAATAGGTTAAGTTCTTATGGTCAGTCCAAATAGTGAATGGATGCTCTGCTCCCTCAAGTAAATGCCGCCATTCCTCCAGCGCTAGCTTTACAGCAAGCAACTCCCTGTCTCCAACGTCATAATTCCTCTCCGCAGGTGAGAGGCGGCGGGAGAAAAAGGCGCAGGGCTGAAGCTTAGCAGATGAACCTGAACGCTGGGACAACACCGCCCCGACCCCAACGCCTGACGCGTCTACTTCCACGACAAAAGGTTTACTATGATCGGGATGGATTAAGACCGGCGCAGAGGTAAACAGTTCTTTCAACCGGGAGAAGGCGGCGTCGGCCTCTGGACTCCAATGGTAAGGAAGCTTAGAGGAAGTTAGACGAGTTAGGGGAGCGGCTACTTGACTGTAATTCCTGATGAAGCGGCGGTAGAAGTTCGCGAAGCCCAAAAACCCTTGTAAGTGTTTTCGTGAGGTAGGTAGTGGCCACTCCGCTACTGCCTTCACTTTAGCCGGATCTGTCTTCACCTGCCCCCCTGCAAGAATGTAACCCAGGAATGACACAGATGGTGCATGGAATTCGCATTTCTCGGCTTTGACATATAATTTGTTCTCCAACAACCGCTGGAGTACGGCCCGGACATGGATTCTGTGTTCCTTGAGGTCCTTGGAAAAAATCAGGATGTCATCGAGGTAAACGAAGACAAAACGATCCAGAAAATCCCTAAGGACATCATTCACTAGGGTTTGGAAAACTGCAGGTGCATTAGTGAGGCCAAATGGCATGACTAAATACTCGAAATGTCCTAAGTGTGTGTTAAACGCAGTCTTCCACTCATCCCCCTCCCTGATTCTGACTAGGTGATATGCGTTCCTGAGATCCAGTTTGGTAAAAATGGTGGCCCCATGGAGGGGCTCAAAAGCGGAGCTGATGAGTGGTAATGGGTATTTGTTTTTAACTGTGATGTCATTAAGGGGCCGAAAGTCGATGCATGGACGGAGTGTGCCATCCTTCTTACCCACGAAGAAGAAGCCAGCACCCACGGGGGAAGTCGATGGTCTGATGAGTCCAGCCGCCAGTGAGTCTCCGATGTATTTTTCCATGGCAGCCCGTTCAGGGCGTGACAAGTTGTTACCTTCCAGCCGTCTCTACGTGGAGCCGGAAAACAAGGTAATGGCACAATCGTAAGGGCGATGGGGTGGTAGGGACAGTGCCTTGTCTTTGTTAAAAACTTCTGATATGTCATGATATTCGGGGGGAACCGCAGAGAGGTCAGGGGTGCAGTTCTCCTTGCTACACAGCAAATTCAAAAGTGTTAAATGTTTTGGTGTTAATAGTCTTCTTGCAAAAGTAGAGTTAATTTTACTCTAAGCAGAGTCACATTCTTTTAATGTAACTCTGAGGTGTAAAATGATAGTAGTTAAAATCGAGTGTTAAAAATGAGTGTTTCTCTGTCAAATCTGGAGGTGTTACAATGGAAACATTAACTCTTGACCTCTTAACTCTGAACTCCTACAGGGGCTATGACACCAATAGAGTAAATTCACAGACTCCGCCCCCAGCACGGCTCCAATCGAAGCTGAAGTGAAGCCGTTTCAGAACATTTTGCTCTACATATTTGAGTTGTTTGCCATGCTTGGTAAGTCATTTTTTCAAAGATTGTTTCAATTATTATTATGAGCTTTTACTTCTGTGGCTCTTTGGAGTTGAGACAAAGCTGTGTGAAAGGCATTAGCCATGTTGCTCGGTGATAGCATAACATTCTGTTTTAGCTAGCTGAAAGGTATTGTTTGCGGGCAAATACCGCAGCCTTAAAAAAAAGCTTGCATGTGAATTTTCAGTCAAACACACCTAAAACAATGTCTAGAATGTGAAATGTTGGTATAATGGTGCTACTTGAAGCCTGAAAACAATCGCCCATAAAAAAAAAACAACAAACGAGCAAACAGCAGTAGCTGACGTCCTGACTCGATTCTACGTTAGCATAGATCCCTCCAGAGTTTTGTGCACACGGTTTAGGTAAAAATGAAAAAGGTTGAGGTTTTACATTTAGTTCAGTATTACCTGTTGCCTGTGTCCTTGTCTTTTGGGAAAATACTTTACACAAGTAATGGCTCAAAGAGGATTCCTTTTTTTTTTTTTTTTTTTTTTTTTTTTTAACTGTGCTGCAATTGTTTACTGGATTATTTGTGCCATTAATTAGTGTCAACTAATTTCTATTCAATCTCCGCACAGGATATGCTTGTGAAGATGGAATATGGGGGAGAGCAGAAGTGCGTTGAAGTTCCACAAAGGGATGAATGAAGGACATGCATATTGTATTGAAGAAATAAGTGATGAGAATGCTGTTATTTGCATTTACCATGTCAGACCTTTTGATAAACAAAATTCTAATGAAAGTGAGAACATGTATACTGTTACATCTTTCAGAAAATGTTTTGAAATTGTGGTGCACAGTTCAGAATAAATGTTTTTCAAAAACCATTGCGTCTTTTTAGTAAATGTTTATTTCCAAAAGAAATTTCTAGAAGTTAAGAACAGTAAAATTCCCGCTTTTTAGAATGAATTAGAAGATAACTCTTACGTAGTTAAACTAAAATACTCTTTGAGAGTTAATATATAAACTCTTAACACCAAGTGTTAAATTATCAACTCCAGACAGATTTGGTGTTTAACACTGAATCAGAGTTAACGTACCAACTCTCCAAAAAGAGTTAAATTAACACTCTCTGGTGTGGACCCATATAGACACTTTAATAGTGTTGAAATCAAATCCGACAGTGTTAATTTGGACATGCTGGATTTGCTGTGTAGAGGGCTCAGTGGCCCCAGGTGGGGCAGCTGAGACGAGACAGTTGGCATGACAATATGGGCTCCAACTCACGACCCTCTGTCCCACCCAATCCAGGTGAGGATTATGATGTCTTAGCCATGGGAAACCTAAAATTATGGGCGTGTCAGGGGATTGTGAGGTGTAAAAGATCAGTGTTTCTCTGTGGTTGCCGGAAGTGATCAAGGTAACCGGTGCAGTGCGATGAGTAATGTAAGAAAAGACCTGATCGTTTAATGCCCTAACTGGAATAGACGGAGTTAACTCAAAAAGAGGGATCTGAAGCTGTTCAGCAAATCCCCTGTCGATCAAACTCTGCTCGGCCCCTGAATCAACCAGCGCTGATGAGACGTGGGCTCCCTGACCGAGTAAGAGTGTCACAGAAAGCAAAAATCGGGGCTTGGCGTTAACCCTGGTACCGCCCACCCATATCCCCGGACCTACCGGCGGGCGGTCTCTTTTCCCTTCTTAGGGCAGGAAGAAATCAAATGCTCACCGGAGCCACAATAAAAGCAAGAACGTGAACGGCGGCGCCTCTCTCTCTCCTCCACCGTCAGCTGGTAACGCCCGATCTGCATGGGTTCCGGTTCCGGTTCACCACCCCCGGTGCCAGCAATGGGAGTGGACGGCTGAACCGGAAGCGGTGGCGGGGGAGAAACGACCGGAGATGACCGCCGCAAGGACCGACGGGAACTGTAGTCCCTCTCCCACTCTCTCTCCCGCAACCTGCTGTCAATGCGAAGTGTGAGGGAAACCAACTCCTCAAAAGTAGCGGGCTCATCCCGGGAGGCCAGGTGGTCCTTCATCTCATCGTTGAGAGAGTGCAAATACACCCCATGCAGAGCCCGATCAGACCAGCCCGCCTCGGCGGCGGCGATGCGGAAATCGATTAGGAAGTCCGCAATGCTCCGCCGTCCCTGGCGAAGATGCAACAGCCTCCGCGCCGAACTGCATTCAGAGGTCGGGTGAGCGAAAGTTTTCTTAAACTCTCTCAAAAAGTCATCATAATGACAAGTCGGTAACGGATGTCTAGCTAGATAAGCCTCTGCCCATGTAAGGGCGCGATCGCGCAGTTTCCCGACTAAATAAGAAATCCGCACAGTATCAGAAACAAACGAGCGGGGTGAGCGACCGAACGCTAGCTCGCACTGAAGGAGGAAACCGCTGCATCCCCCCCGGCCGCCAGAAAAGGGTTCCGGCTCCGGGGAGGCGGCATCGCGGAACATCGGCGTCTGCAGAGGCTCAGAATCCGCAGCGGGCTGAGGCGGCGGCGGCGGCAGCGCGGGTACCGGTGCCGACGTACTGGGAATGGGTTCGGGTTCAGGGGCAGTGGCTGACTGAAGGTTCTGAACCGCGGATTGCATCTTCTCTTGCTCGTCAGTGAGTGAGTTAACCTTCGCCAGGAGAAACTGGAGCACGTCCTCGTGAGTACCAAGAATGGCGCCCTGTTTCGAGACGGCAGTCCGGATTTGATCCGCTGAGTCCATATACTGGCCAGATTATACTGTCAGGCGCAGTGGCCCGTGGACATGGGATGGACTCAAGCGCAGATTCAAAACCGGAGGCCAGGGGTGAGGTGTAACGAAAAGAGACTTTATTTTTACAATGCTCAGAGGCTAACAGAAAGTGCAGACTAGAATCAATGAACATAAACTAGATGTCTGAGGCGAGAGAAAAATACTGTGGTGAAAACTAGATGGCAGGGATAACTGGGTGCAGGTACTGGGCAGGGAAAACTGTGGCGGGCCCGGGCACTGAAACAGAGGACAGAGCAGTCAGGGGAATCCCACAGAGGGTTGCGAGTGAATCTAAAAAATAGTACACTGAGCTGTCTTACAAGCTTGCAGGTGGGGGTTGCGTGGAGGGGGGAGGCAGGAGAGGTCCAGGTGGGTGCTGCATGCAAGGC
Source organism: Rhamphochromis longiceps (assembly GCF_057381845.1). NCBI lineage: Eukaryota > Metazoa > Chordata > Actinopteri > Cichliformes > Cichlidae > Rhamphochromis > Rhamphochromis longiceps. Next base: position 15,978,763 of record NC_140573.1, on the reverse strand, counting down.
AGGGAGGCAGGCAGGAGAAAATGGCAGCTCCAAAACGGAGAGGGATTACCGGTGGCAGCAAACTGGTATCCAGGAGAGCTTGGTAGGTGGTTTTCAGAGGCTGACGAAAAAAACAGAGATACGGTTAATACACACGATTAGTCACCAAGGAACGGACGTGAGGCCGAGAACTGACTAAAGTTGGCAGATAATCTGGCGAAGACCAGTTGAGTGCGCCGGTCATAAATACTGCTGGTCCGATTGCCATCAGGTGAGGAACAACAAAGACTCCACCCAGTGGGGAGGAGCTGATGCTGTGGAAAACCACCCAGACCACGACACATGAAGTGGTAGGCCACCTATAATCACAGAGCAGGGTCAGCAATGCTCAGGTGCATAGTACACAGAGGTCAAGAACTTTCTGCAGAGTTCATTGCCAGATACCTCCAAACTTCCTGTAGCCTTGAGATTAGCAAAAGAACAGTGCATACTCAAAATGTGCTCATCTAATGCAGCACAGATAACATCTTGGAGAAGCTCACAGCAGTCGTGAGTACTCAGACTATGCTCTTTGAACGCAAAATTGATAACATCTCGTAGAAGCTCACAGCTCTCCAACATTTAGATCGTAGTTTCTTAGTTTCAGTAAAAGAAATGTAATTTTTCACTGTACCAAAACATTTTGGACGATTTCATGCTTCCAACTGTATGTGAAAAGTTTGGGGAGGGGTCTTCCTTTTCCAACATGACTGCCCACCAGTGGACAAAGCAAGGCCCATAAAGACCTGGGTAAGTGAGTTTGGTGTGGAAGAACTTGACTGGCCTGCACAGAGTCCTGACCTCAAGCCAACAGAACAACTTTGAGATGGATTAGAGCAGAGATGGCCAGCCATGCCTTGCCATTCTCCAAGAATGTATATCACCTATCTCCAGCTTCTTGATTAAGGTAACAAGGTGAAGCAGAGTGGTGGGCGTATACCAAGGTCCAAGGTTTTCCACTTCCTGGATGTGCTGCTTGACCTAGGCCTGCAGTACCGTGCCTCCAGCTGCTTCCAGTCATCTGTTTCTGGTGCATTGTGGACAGCTCTGCCACCATCTGTGTCAGTGCTTGCAATGGCTGTTATAGGCTGTGAGTCCAATATTTTTTTCTGCTGTTTGGTAGTGTTGGGCACCAGTGCAGTATTTCTGTGTCACTGTGGGTTCCCTAACACAGACAGTCAGACACAACACTTTTGTTATACTTTTATTTATTACATTACACACTATCTTTAATGATTTTTTTAGACAATGCACAGTTCACTCAGTGTTATCCGTTGTTGCAGCTTCCCTGGCTGCCAGTCCAAGTGGATGTTGCACACCTCAGTTCTGGTGCACTACTACATGAATAGAAGTAATTAGACAATAGCTGGAAGCTGTGCCTTCCTTTGTCTCCTAGCAATGCCCCCTGTTCCTCTGTTCCACCCCTCCCCTTTAGCTGAGGCAAAACCACACCCTGCAACCAATAAATTAAAAAACAAAACAAAACAGAAAGATCCTCTTTAAATTTTGGCTTAAGAGAGGAGGTTTTGCAATCATCATCTGTTGCAGCAACCATTCTTTAGACACTGAGGCCTCAGAGGTGTGTGTCTTGTGTGGAATTTGCTTCCTCCGTCTCATTATGTCTCATTTTTCGAGCCTATCTCTCCTTGTTATAATGAGAGTGTATATAGTCTATCTGTCTCTCTCTGTTTATTTTTCCTTCGTCCTTTATGTCTTTGTGAACCCCAGCCTTATATCTTCCCACTCTGACGTCCCCAACAAATCTGTATCTCGTGGCTTTTCTTTGTGTTTTTGATTCACTTACTCAGTTCCATGTTTGCTGTAACATTTTGGACTATCAGCATTAAATGCTCATTTTGAGTTCGACTCCTGCCTTCTGTCCTTTTGGGTTCAGAATTACCAGCTCACACAGCCAATACATAACCTAATGTGGGAAAGGTCAACAAACATACAAAAAAGACATGTTTATTCTGTTTATAATTGAGGTGGTCCTTCCGAAATAACCACAGCATACTCATCTATATGTGTGGAGTTGTATCTAAATAAAATGCAAAACAGGTAAATCACCTTCACAGAGTGTGCAGTGCACAATCAGTATCAGAGAGGATTAACAGGGTAATAAGGCACAGAGAATGCCAGTCAGACACTGACGAGGGTGGGAAAAGAACAAAAGAGGGAAATAAAAACAGAGAAAATTATATGAAGAACAGGTCTTCAATTAAAACAGGAATCAAACTGAAAGAGGTGCCAAGAAAAAGCTGATAAGGCAAACTGAGAAACACACAAAAAATGGGAGAAGCCATTAAAAGCTACTGCCATTGTCTTTGCCAGTGTTCATCAAATGACTATCGTAATGCCACACCACCTCCTCCCAGTAAACACACCTTATAATCTTGGAATGGGAGGCATAATTAGCCTGTTGCAGGAAAGGCAGCCAGTTACATATAATATAAAATGTCTTGAGCAGCTTTAAACACATAGTGTACTAACACACAGTGTCTAAAATCATCTTACAGATTTTATGACGATTTCTCAAAAAATTAAGAGGATAGACTTTCCAAGATAATTTCCTGCAGACATTTTATAACGTGCAGATTTGTAAATGGACTTTATTAGCACAGCTGCTCACCTGCATCACACTTTGATACATTTATATTGAAATGGTCACGGTCGCTGTCCGGGGTTCTGATCTCTTTTGTTTGAGCTCTTTGATCCGTTCTGATGCCTCAGGAATAACACACACACACACACACACACACACACACACACACACACACACACACACACACACACACACACACACACACACTTTCTTCATGTTCCACCACATCTCTGTGTCTCTGTGTAGAATCAGATGAGACTAGATAATTTAACACACCCCGTTTATTCACATCCATCATGTAGAATTGGATTTCAGCTTCCTTGCGCGCATGTGTGAGAGTGTTTGTGCATGGATAAGAGAGAGGGAGAGAGAGAGAGAGAGTGAGAGAGAGAGGGAAGGGGGGGTTGATAGCGAGTGGACTAGTTGAAATGCGCGGCACATTCTTATGTGGAAGACGAGACGAGCAGGCAGCAGTCCTTGGGCCAAGCGACATATCAGCACTTAACAACCGAACAATCTCCACGCACGGCACGGGAAACCTCGTTTCATTCCTTAATCTCTGCCGCAAAAGCAAAATTACCGCATTCTTCCAAGCGGTAATTCTGCAACAAACCCAAACTGTATACCGGCTGGAAGTTGCATCGCCTGGAGCCACCGGGGAATCTTGTATCTTTACAGCTCCGCCAGGCTTGATTTGTCTCCTGTGGTGTGCGCGAAGGGGCCGCGGCGCAGGAGTTCTATTTGGAGCAAATTGATAAAATGGTAAGATTTGCGGGGGGAATTCACGAATCACATTTTAAGTGGTTAAACCTGCATGTAAAGGGAGGAGAATGGAAGTGAGCGTGCCGGGATCTTGCGGCATGTGTCGGATGATCTCAGTGAGGAGGTTGCTTCCTATCAGTGGCTGCCGGCAGCGCGCAGTTTGCACACTGCAAAGGAGAAGGACCATCACTAAGCAATGAATATGAGAAAACAGAAAGACAGGATATTGGAGCAGAAAAGCACCTATGTACAAAATAGCGCATTGTCTATATATTCGTCTGTGAACATGAGGAGTCTTTAATATATTCTGATTAAGTAATTCTTAAAATCAGAATATATTTATATATATTTAAAATCAGAATAATATGCATGAGCTCTTTTATGGATAAAAGAGTTATCCAGTCCTTCCTCTGTTATTAGAGTATTCAGTTCAATTACTCAAAGATAAGATTAATATTATCATCTATTCCATAATTTGGCACACACACATACAAATATATATATATATATATATATATATATATATATATATATATATATATACACACACACACGCACACATGCATATGCACATGTGTGTGTGTTTCTGTCTGTCTGAAATCCAGGCCTTTGAGTAAATGCTGTGTGTGACCTTGTAATGCAGCCTGCTGTCGCTGAATAACAATTGCGGCTTCTCTTCTTTCTTTGCCTGGCTGGTTTGGGAGGGTTAAAGCTACACTGAAAAAGCTATTCAGTCCCAGCCGCCTACATCTACACGTCTGTTGTGTCTGAATGATGGCAGAAGATGTGTTTTCTCTCAGAACTTGTGTTTCTTAATGATGGGGGGAAATATGTGTGCATGCAAGTCTGCGTCCCTCTGTTCCGATGACATTATAAAATGCTGTTGAGTTATTTATTTACATCTCGGAATGCTCAGCTGCAGCATCATTCATAAGACTCGCCACAAATGCGATAAGTAATGCTCTGTTTTTCTATCTGAACATGCGTGAGAACTGTTTAAATATCTGAGTTGGTTCATCCCAAAGAAAAAGTGTGTATGCAGTTCTAATTTGTTTAAATTTACAGGTCACATACAGCTCAGCATATCAGAGAAACCACAGAATCCTGTTTAGATTTGCTTGACCTAAGAGTAACAAACATTCCCATAATACCTCGTGCAGGAAAGTGAGGAGACATTTAGAGTGTAACAGCACAAGTAGGACCAGAGAGCTTTTCTGTCCTTTAGATCTCAGTGATGCTGACATTTAAATGACCCAATTAGCCTTGTTGTGTTGACTGGCCTGATCAGCAGAGGAAAGAGAAGAAAAAGTCAGGCCGGAGAAGGAGAAGATATTAGGCATCAGGCCCAGTCTCAGCAAGGCAGCCTTGTAACACACCCAGTGTCATGCATGAGCGAGTGTCATTTATAGTTGTATTGAGGCGATCCAGTTCCCATGCAAAAGGGTGAACACAATAAAAAGTAATGTTAGTTTTGAAATACTTGCCACATCCATGTCTGCAATTAATGGTATACGATGGTTGAACTGAATGGCAAAGAGAGCACATTTTAATGGCTACACCATCCGATCAAATAGGAGTTTTCTGGATGTGATGTGCATCATTTAATGCACACAAAATCCACAAAATTTTACATTTGAACTTTATAAATTTGACCAAATATGGAGCTGCCAGCAGAGTTCTTCATATTAGTACATATCATTCTGGACGGTAATTGTTGATGTCACTTTAAACAGATTATGAAGAATGGGGGAGGCTTGGGGGTCTGCATTTAGGGGACACATTGAGTAAGGGTTCTGGCAATTCTCCCCAATAAATTTCGAGTATTGGAGACTTATCTTTTCTGCATTGTGGTTTAATTTATCTAAAAGAAAATAATTAAAAAAAAAAATGTAACCAGGATATGCTGTTGAAATTAAAGGCCTTTCACAATGAAGACCTGGTTATGGTAGCAGCCATACATACACAAAATATTTTAAAATGTAATGTAAATTTCAAGATCTAGATCATGATGTATACGAATGTCCACCACTAAAAAAAAACTGCCTTTAAAAAACATGTAAGTCTCCTTCACTGGGGTCCTTATCATTTTATTTATGCCTATATGCTAAATTCACCAGTTGTTAGAAACATCATATTAAAAGTTTTGCAAGTTATTTCAAGTCCAAGGTGCAAAGTAAGAAAATAGTGTTTTACCTAGACCTGTCAAAACCCTTGGTGTAACTGTTTAAAGGAGTGTAGCTGATAACTGGAACTGTGACAGAGAAAGGCACACTGAAAGTTTATCCACTATCGTCTTTTTGTTTTCTATGTGTTGTCAGTGATGGCCAACCCACCAAATCATAAGGAATGCAAGGGCACAACTGACACTAGACTCAGTAAAGACAGTGGTATGTATATACACTCTATCAAAATAATTAATCACAGGAAGAAAAATATTATACAGTGAGGTTTCCTGGCATTCTTGATCACTTTTAAATATTAATTGTTAATTTCCCTCATTGGATGTTCTCCCTGCAGAATACAGATACATAAAAGCCTGATTTACCTTTCTGTCCTCTTTTGTGTTTGCCTGGTTTTAGACATGAGCGTAACAAATTGGCACTTCTGTTTAATATCAGGCTGATTTGTTTGGGGAAGTGACCTGCCTGAATGTGCCTGAATGTCTTAATCAATTAACTTATAAACCTCTCAGTTTTGACTGTGGTTACTATTTTGGGGGATTTTTTTGATCATTCTTAGGACTCATGTACATCTCTAGCCACAACACTTGGGCTATAAACTCCAAAAACAGAAATCTACAACTTTCCAAGATAAAATAAACTTTATTAGTCCAAAAGTTGGGAAATTCACATTGTTACAGCAGCAGAAAAAATGTTTTATAGTGCAGTGGTTGTGTGTTAATAACAGCAGGTATTGAGTATTGTACATTGAGATATGTACAGCCTCCAGTGTTTGCATATGCGGTGTGTTTTCACGTGTACATTCACTGCTTAGTTGGTATTTAGACATTTGTCCTTATCCCACTTCCTTCTGGCTCATCCATGGTTATATAACTGCAGTTACAGTCATCACAAAAAATGTAGTGGCTGTATTCAATGAGATTCTTTTGTGTTTTTATTTTTGGTATGCAGGGGTTGCTCTAAATATTGGGAGGTGATCTTTCCAGCTCCCCAAAACGACACATGTGCTTTGCAGTTCAATTCAATTCAAGTTTGTTAATGCTCCAGGAACCTGTAACTGTAAATGACACTGAAGTAATGTTACTATTTCAATACAATATGTTGAGCATAGCATTATTCCAGGCAGGCCGCAAAGCTCAGCCACTATTACAGGAGATCAGCTGATTTTGTTTTACACATCCAATTGTCTGTTTCACATAAGGCGTTAGCTGTATGTCCCCAGTTGCTGCAAATCTGCAACTCACCACCCCATCTCTCTTTCTGTGCCTAACCTTTTAAAACCGGAACCAATGAAATAACTGCCAGAAATCTTTAATTTTTTGATAATACAGTGTTTGTTGAACCTTTAGACAATGTAGTTATATAAATTTTAATCTACATATATGATTTTAAAATTTTCTGTGTTTGCAATTTAGTCATTACAATGTGTCATGCAATTTATATCATTTTTGAGGGTAAAAAAAGTCACACTGATGATGTAGAAGTCTCAAAAACTCACAACACACATGTATTAAATATGATACACTTGGCTTTAAAGGGCTAAATATTGTATCTGGTGTCACTGTTTACTCTGAGCTGGGCTTTTGCTGCTCCACTCCATGTCTCCAGCATTCCCAGTATGGATGTGGAATCGTGAGGCGGTGTGTACAGTGAACAGACCCATACCAGGAAATGCAAGTTGCTAGAGGTGCAAATATCACTACGATCTTTTGACTGGTGAACAGTCTTTGACCAGCATCAGGCTCGTGGGTGGCCAAGGCTCATTGATCCACATGGGTAATGAAGGCAGGGCCATGTGGTCTGATTCAACAGACGAGCTACTGTAGCTCAAATTGCTTAAAAAATTAATGCTGGTTCTGATAGAAAGCTGTCAGAATATACAGTACTTACCAGTTTGTTACGTGTGGGGCTGCATGGCTGCAGACCAGTAAAGGAGCCCATGGTGACCCTTGTCCACTGCCAAAAGCACCAACAATGGGCCTGACTGTCAGAACTGTTCCACGGAGCAATGGAAGAAAGTGACCTGCGCCACTAGGCCAGCACACACCCTCTCTGCCATCTTTGTGATGGCAGAGAGGGTGTTCTTCTGTTGAAAACCTGGCACTAGGATGCACTATGGCCAGTGGAGGCAGTGTGATGCTTCAGTTCAATTCAATTCAGTTTTTTTAATATAGTGCCAAATATCCACAACAGTTGCTCCAAGGTGCTTTGAGAATTTAAGAGGAAAAGACCCTAAAATAATAAAAGAGAACAGAGAGAACCCCAACAATCATATAGCCCTACAAGGACTTTGGCGACAGTGGGAAGGAAAAACTGTCATGGCTGTGTGCAGGCAGGCAGGGAGGAAGGACCCAGAATGCATGACTCACTGAGGAAAAGTTGAACTCAAAATAAACAGCTTTATTGCGGGTTGCAGACTGAACAGAAGACTAACTATACTGAGGGAAAATAAACTAACAGGCAGGCAAAACAGGTACTGGAACACACAGCAAAACCTGAGGGTGAGCAGACATTAACGACACGACAGAGAGCAAAGGAAAACACAGGGCTTATATACACTGGGGAGTAACCAGGGAATGGGAAACAGGAGGGAGACACAGCTGGGAGAAATTAGACTAACCAGACAGGGGAGAAGTAAAACAGAACACACTGACATCAGACTGGGACTATCAAAATAAAACACAAAACACAAAACAAATCACAAAGACGCAGACTTGACACTGAGAGGCAGTGGCGGTCCTAGCCTGTTTGGCGCCCTGGGCGAACACTCCCCCCCACCACACACACACATATGAAGAGAGAGAGAGTGTGCATTGTATGCAAACGGCTACCAAACAGCCATGATAATTCGTCATACAATGAGAACAGGACAAATCAACAATTGACTAATTAATATTAAAATCTGTAACATAATGTATTGTTTGGAGTTTAGTCTGTTACTGTTACTATTTTTACCATTTCTCCTTGGAGCAACTGTAACCCGCATAACTTCCTTAGGGATTAATAAATTATTCTGATTCTGATTGTTTCAGGATGACCTGCCATTATCCAATGACACATCTGCTTACCTGCATCTTTTGCTCGTTTTACATAACCTAATAGACCTACACCTTAGCTCACAGATTCACTTTGTGTAGGGTTTATTTCTGGGATTTCACACAACCCAGGATTCAAATCATGAATACATAATGGGCTTGGATTTACATCATTATGAATGAAATGTGCTCTATTTGGAAGCAGCCGGCCCCCCTCCACGAAAGTGGAGGGGGGGCAGACTGTGTGTGAGACTTTAAATCATCAAACTGTAAATTATAAATTTTAAATTGATCCCTTTACCCCGAGTCCTAAAGTGCATATTTATTTTCTTACTCTTCTTATATTTATTGTTTGTTTACTTGCACTGCTGTAACTGGAGCCTTGTGTCTCGTCTCTCTGGACTGTATGTAGCGGAGATGACAATAAAGTTTACTTTGACTCCAGCAGCGAGCAGGCGCACCGAGGGCTCTCGCGCTCACTTTTCGTATATAGAATTTCGAAAAAACATCGGTGCAAATTATAAGTCTGCATGATTTTTCTTTTTCTTTTTTATTTTCTTTTGCAAGTTGGTTATTAGATGCCGCTCTAGCCAGCCAGAGAATCCCCCGTCGCCCCGCCCTCTCCTCCCTGTGCCGCAAGCAGCAGGCGCACCTCGCAAACGGAGGGCGCCCCTACTCCCAGCAAATGGGCGATAGAAAACCGATCGGTACCTATGACATTCCTACTATGCGCTGGCATGACGTCGGGGCAGCATGAGAATGAGCTATTTTTTTATTTATTTATTTTTAGCCGATGCCCGTGATGTCGCCTCCCACCACGATGCCGCCCCAGGCAACCGCCTGCTGAGAGGCAGTCTGAAAGAATATAACACATGGAACCCAGGGACGACAGAGACTTAAAGAAGAATTAACATCAAACTAAACTCATGACCAGAACCAAACTGAAACATTGATTTATAATACTCATCAAAACAGGATAGCTAAAGAATCAGACATAAATCATAATACAGAAAAACACCAAAACATAAGAAACAGAAAATGCTGTGACAAAAACTTCCTTTTAACAACAAGAAATGACCAGCAGAACCAGGCTCAGGAGGGACGGCCATCTGCTGCGAACCAAGGTTTTCTCCTGAAAAACCTTGTATATACCTTGTGGATGTTACTTTGACATGCACCACCTACCTCAGCATAGCTGTAGACCATTACGGCCTTTCATGGAAACAGTATTCCCTGATGGCTGTGGCCTCTTTCAACAGGATAATGCTCCTACCATAGCAAAAATCATTCATTTCATTTCATTTCATTTTTATTTATTTCACACTTGGTACTACAAATCAAACAAAACAACCACATCTTCTATCAACAAAACACAACAACCATGTGTGAAAAGGAGCAGGAAGAAGAAAATATTCTTATTAAACCCTGCCCCCTATCTACCATCGAACTTATATCACCGATGGGCACCAAAAATCAGGAACAAACTAATATTGACATTTCTCTCCGGTCGAATCCCAAACCAACATCACATTCATTCGCATTCTTCATACTGAGTTATCGTTTTAAACATATAACACTTTTTAAAACATTGTAGATTTATACAATTCTTTAAATTATAATGAAGTGAATTCCACAGTCTTATACCCCTAACCGTTGTGCTCATTAATCTTTGTGTAGTCCTGGCTAACTGATGTTTAAAATAAAATTTCCTTCTATTCTCTTCTCCCCTTGAACACATCAAAAATACTCTTTGTAACTTAAAAGGCAAAATATTATTTTTAGCCTTAAACATAATTAATAATGTCCGTAATTTCACTAAATCTCCTAATTTTAATAATTTTGATTCTATAAATAATTTGTTTGTATGTTCTCTATATTTAACATTATGAATTATTCGTATAACTTTCTTCTGTAATAGGTTTAAAGGTTTTATGGTATTCTCATATGTATTCCCCCAAACTTCAACACAATAGTTGATATATGAAAAAAACAAAGAAAAATATAAAATACGCATTGTTTTATAATTTAATAAATCTCTTATACTACCCAAAATATAAATACTTTTGACCATTTTCTTTCTAATATGTTCAATATGAGATTTCCATGTCAAATTCTCATCCACTATTACACCCAAAAAACGAAATTCAGTAACTCTTTCAATCAATTCTTCCTCTATAAACATAATGACTTTATCCTCCTTTACACGATTGCCAAATATCATATATTTCGTTTTTGTCAGATTCAAAGATAATTTATTTACATCAAACCATTTTTTTATTCTTAACATCTCAGAAGTCATAATTTCAACCAAGTCTTTCAAATTCTCTCCAGAGCAATAAAAATTTGTGTCATCTGCAAATAAAATCGAATTTAACCTTTTAGATACGTCACAAATATCATTAATATATAAATTAAAGAGTTTAGGTCCCAAAATAGAACCTTGAGGAACACCACATACAATCTTCAGTCTTTCAGAAGTATTGCCAAAATAATAAACATATTGCAACCTATTCTCTAAATAACTCATTAACCAATTCAATGCTACTCCTCTCACTCCATGGTTATACAATTTAGAAATCAAAATAGAATGTTGTATCGTATCAAAAGCTTTTTTTAAATCAACAAATACTCCCACTGTGTATTTATTATTATGTGTTGCAGATGAGTGATTTGAGGAACAAATTGTTGGATTTATTGACCTGATCTTCAATCCAGTCGATCTCAATCCAACCAAGCATCTGTGGGATGTGCTGGACAAACAAGTCCAATTCATAGAGGCCCCATCTTGCAAATTACAAGGTTTAAAGGATGTGTTGCTAACATCTTGATGCCAGATAACCACAGCTCTCCTTCAGGGTTGTTTTGGCAGAAATCAACTTCAATATTAGGCATTCTGTCATAATATCATGCCTGTTATGAATTATGCCACACAGGAACCAATCAAATGCAAGGTAAATAGCTTTCTCTCTGTCTCATTGTGTTCACAATATTGTAATTTGAAAGTAATGTAATGTACTGGCTCCTAAAACACACCTGCCTACAGCCAGGTTTTTGTAGCCATGAAAATTGGCAATACAGTCTGTGACACTCACAGAGAATCTGGCTGTTTAATGACTCTTAGCTGTGGTGCATTTTGAGGATGTTTTAATGTTATTTAAACTGTTACTTTCTTTTGCGCTTTAAAAAGCTATTGCCGAGGCCTTGTGACTGCATAATTCCCAACAGAATTGTGGGAAAAATGGGACATAATAGGAGCGAGAAACCAGGCCAGTTTTCATACTGTCTTTTCTTCTTTGTCTCCCACTCTCCATCCCTCTCTCTGTAATGCGTGAACCTCTCTCTCTATCTCCAAAATAATGAAGACTAAGTCATGTCTGTGTATATTAATTCCTCCCATAATTCCTTGGGCTAAATATAGAGCCAGAGACTTGAGTGACTTAGTGAGATATTCAGTGGGAATTAGACAGTCTGGTGGTGGATTAACACATGAGATAATTAATCTTGAAGCACAAAAAGAACATTTCATTTTTCTGAAAAGAGGAGTAAGCACCTCCTTGATTAGAGATAGAAAGAGAAGAATAGTTTTGGTTTGAGGTTCTCTCAGTGAGTAGAGGGGGATAAGCCAGTGCATGCCTCTTCTCCCGGCTACAACAGCTGTCAAGCTTGACCAGAACACATCCTGGGGGGCTAGACTGCTCTAACTAAAATCAAAGGAGGCTCACACTTTTTGCAATCCTGCTTTTTCCTCCCTGTCTCTTTTCCTTCTAATGATACATCTCATCACTGAGAAAGTGTCTCTCGGCACCGCAGCAGTGTTACAGGTGAGCGATCATTAGGATATCCTTGCTTCTCCTTTTCCTTATGCCGGAGCGAACCAATTCCTCTTCTCCCGAGTGAATAGTTTTTCTCAGCACCCACATATTCATAATGCAGCTCTTTTTCGCCAGCCTGCTCCCCTCTTACTTTCTCCATCCCTTCTTTGCTTATTCTCAGTCTCTTGGGTGAAACTTTACACGAATGTTTATTCAAAGTACAGACCGCAGTCTCCACATTGTGTGTATGTTTAGTTTAGAGAGTGACTGTGCCTCTGTGTGCATAAGTGTGTGCTTTTTTTAATTAGGTATGTGCTCTTTAAACGAAGCATCAAACATTACACACATCCAGGCTGACACTGTTCAACATGAAAGCCGCTGAGACTCATTAGGACACTGATTACAGCTTGGGGAGGAGAATTCTGAGCAGCTGCTGAGCTTACAGGCAAACACCCACACACACTCATGCATTCTCATTTTATGTGTGTTCATGGGTAACAATATGTTTGTTTTTAAGTAGGACCAGTTTGGTTATTATTTAAACAAATGTTTGTGAGTTGATCACAGTTTGGTGCTATATAGAGATTGATAGTGCTAATAGATATAGTCAATTGGCTATGTGATCGTGTGAGATTGTGCCCTCTCTAGACTCCCTGCTGGCCACTGCCCACAATTTCCTGAGTTCCCCAGTGTTATCTTTCATGTGATGTTTGGATGCACAGGAAGAATGTGCACAAATTTCTATCAGGAGAGTTTCTATAGATAACTTCACAATGAATTACTGCTTTCAATTCTTGTTTCTTCTGTTGGGTATTGGACAGCAGTATGTCTCCCTTCATTAATCGCAGCTATTGCTCCTTTGCTCCTTTGCCCCTGGCTTTCTGCTTCAGTTGCTACCACAGTTGCACTGTGTGGAAATATTGTAAATCAAATTAATTTGATCGTTAATCACACAGTTAAAATGTTTTCCAGTAATCATCTTGCAAACATTTAGATCCAAGAGTTCAAGAATGAATATTAATGCTGTCTGCTTCCACTGCTTTTCAGATTTCTGTTTTCCTTTGCTCTTATTCAAAGTTTTTAATTTATTTTGTTTCTGTGAATCACTTTGTAACTTTTAGGTGAAACATTATAAACATTCTGTCATGAACTTATAGCTGTCCTTTCCAACTACGCTACTTATGTATTTGTGATTATTGACCACACCATTGAAAATGGTTCCAGATGGTCTTTAGGTGTTTTTGTAGATTGGAAATGTGTGGTTGGCCACAGCCATGTTGATTGATCATATATACTCACAGTTACATATATACAAACACAGTACATATGTAACTACAGTATATGACTATGGCAGTGTACTGACCAGGAGATGAGTACACTGTGGTCATAAAGGGATGGAAATAGTCATCAACAGTACTTGGGTAGTACTCAGTTTGTACTAAGGAGCCCAAAACGTCCCTAGAAAAAATACCCCACATTATTAGGCAGGATGGATCCATGATTTCATGTATTTTATGCAAGGGAAGATGTTTCCAATCTTTTATTGTCCAGTTTTAGTCAACCCATGTATTTTGCTTTTAGGTAATGGAAGGGGAAACCCGGTATGGACTTCTATTGCTGTAGCCCATCTGTGTCAAATGTTGCCTTTCTATCATTTTGAAGAAGTCTGGCTATTCTTTTCTGGCCTGGAGATTTGTGAAATTTGTGTCTCCATTATTAACACCATTATTACAGACTAACTTGTCAGCATTTATTTTAGACATATTCAAGCAGAAATGTTGCCATTAACCATTTTTGAACTACGGGTTGATTCTGTTCAACAGTACAGACATTGCTCTCTGATGGGAAGAAGCAAAAACACTCCTTCCTCCCACGCATGATCATGTTTGTACTGAGAAACTGTAGGTCTGTTCCTCTATGGGTCACTCTATTTGTGGGAAAGAGGGGGTGGGGGTTATCTAAATGAATGGAGTTGTTGCTGTATGAGGCAAGGAGGTGCTGCAACAACTCTGTGCTTCAATAGGATTTTAACCATTCATAAAGGAATAAATGAGGAACTCAATATGCAGAAATCATTTTTGCTATTTTTATATTTGTATTTATGTTTTTATACTGTTGAGCTCATTTATGCAAGCCACAAATAAATCAACATATCTACAATTATACAGGGAGTGCAGAATTATTAGGCAAGTTGTTTTTTTGAGGAATAATTTTATTATTGAACAACAACCATGTTCTCAATGAACCCAAAAAACTCATTAATATCAAAGCTGAATGTTTTTGGAAGTAGTTTTTAGTTTTAGCTATTTTAGGGGGATATCTGTGTGTGCAGGTGACTATTACTGTGCATAATTATTAGGCAACTTAACAAAAAACAAATATATACCCATTTCAATTATTTATTTTTACCAGTGAAACCAATATAACATCTCCACATTCACAAATATACATTTCTGACATTCAAAAACAAAACAAAAACAAATCAGCGACCAATATAGCCACCTTTCTTTGCAAGGACACTCAAAAGCCTGCCATCCATGGATTCTGTCAGTGTTTTGATCTGTTCACCATCAACATTGCGTGCAGCAGCAACCACAGCCTCCCAGACACTGTTCAGAGAGGTGTACTGTTTGCCCTCCTTGTAAATCTCACATTTGATGATGGACCACAGGTTCTCAATGGGGTTCAGATCAGGTGAACAAGGTGGCCATGTCATTAGTTTTTCTTCTTTTATACCCTTTCTTGCCAGCCACGCTGTGGAGTACTTGGACGCGTGTGATGGAGCATTGTCCTGCATGGAAATCATGTTTTTCTTGAAGGATGCAGACTTCTTCCTGTACCACTGCTTGAAGAAGGTGTCTTCCAGAAACTGGCAGTAGGACTGGGAGTTGAGCTTGACTCCATCCTCAACCCAAAAAGGCCCCACAAGCTCATCTTTGATGATACCAGCCCAAACCAGTACTCCACCGCCACCTTGCTGGCGTCTGAGTCGGACTGGAGCTCTCTGCCCTTTACCAATCCAGCCACGGGCCCATCCATCTGGCCCATCAAGACTCACTCTCATTTCATCAGTCCATAAAACCTTAGAAAAATCAGTCTTGAGATATTTCTTGGCCCAGTCTTGACGTTTCAGCTTGTGTGTCTTGTTCAGTGGTGGTCGTCTTTCAGCCTTTCTTACCTTGGCCATGTCTCTGAGTACTGCACACCTTGTGCTTTTGGGCACTCCAGTGATGTTGCAGCTCTGAAATATGGCCAAACTGGTGGCAAGTGGCATCTTGGCAGCTGCACGTTTGACTTTTCTCAGTTCATGGGCAGTTATTTTGCGCCTTGGTTTTTCCACACGCTTCTTGCGACCCTGTTGACTATTTTGAATGAAACGCTTGATTGTTCAATGATCACGCTTCAGAAGCTTTGCAATTTTGAGACTGCTGCATCCCTCTACAAGATATCTCACTATTTTTGACTTTTCTGAGCCTGTCAAGTCCTTCTTTTGACCCATTTTGCCAAAGGAAAGGACGTTGCCTAATAATTATGCACACCTGATATAGGGTGTTGATGTCATTAGACCACACCCCTTCTCATTACAGAGATGCACATCACCTAATATGCTTAATTGGTAGTAGGCTTTCGAGCCTATACAGCTTGGAGTAAGACAACATGCATGAAGAGGATGATGTGGACAAAATACTCATTTGCCTAATAATTCTGCACTCCCTGTACTAGGATGTGACTTAATACAAGTCCAAGTGTAAGAAACGTTGGAGTAGCAAGTGTGGAAGCAAGTTCCTGAGTGTGTTTGATGTCCTTTGTGATTGATAGGACAGTCTGACTTAAAACAAATAAACAAAAAATATAGACCAGAGATGCTGCTGACAGAAGGCTTTAATAGGGAACACGCCCACCGTTGTTCCAGTACTGAGGTGAAATGTAGGTCATATCTGGAGTCTTGTAAGTCAAGATGGCACCAGAATTTCCTGCATATCTCAATAATAATAATAATGATAATAATAATAATAATCAGTTTCATTTCTTAAACTACGGTTTATGATGTCAGAGGTTCGAAGCAGCGTCGGAAACACAACATGCTGATGGTGTACCAGCGCTCATGTCTATACTCCTGATTGTGGAGGAAAACCTTTGCTGCACAGAGTGGGACCTGTTGTTGCCACACTTAGACAATTTCCATGCGTACATGAATAAAGCAAAAACTCATCCATGAAACCGCAACTAATAAATCAGCAGACGTGATAAAACACTGCTTTCCTGGTGTTTAATTTCAAATCAACTGAAAAGAAAGACCAAGACGAGCGTATCAACTGCACTCGATGGAGCTGGCCTCAGGCAGTTCAGAGTGGGAGGTGTTGACAGTTCCGGGTGCCTAGTTGGAGTACTGGAGTATGGTTACACTGGCAGCAATCTAAATATTTACTCTATCTCTCATTCACTGAAACTGAAGCATGATTTAGGTTCAATGTTATGTATCAAATCACAAACATTTTTAATGTGCAGTGCGTTTGCTGTTTACAAAATCTCCCTAAATAGCCACACACATGGAGATAGGAGGATATTTGAGATGCTGTAAATGTTGGCTTTTTCCCACTGAGTTTTAGTTTCTGGTTTCATGGACATACAATATGTTCACAAGGTGTGTTCAGACTGTATGCAGTCTGAGAGACAGACCTATCAAGTCTCTAGTATAATGAATTTCAGCTGAGCTTGAGTTACTTTATCTAAGTTTTTCTAAACTGATGGGACCGTAAAGGAAAGCGTTCTTTAAAAAAAGAAAGATTGTAGGTGCTTTCCTAAACAATCCAGTGTCATGGAAATGAAACTGAAGTGTTAGGTTTTTGTTTTTGTTTTTTTTTTGTTTTTTCTCTACACCTTGGTAATATATCATCAATGCTGTGATGCATGGTGTTGTGTAAAATAAATGAATTCATGGGAGATTGTGCTTTAGCACTTACCATGAAAGCTTTTCTAAGGAAGAGCATTAGAAGTGATTGAGGTGGCTTTGGCAATGAAGCAACTCCCATTCATGTTGAGTCTTGTCTGATGTGTGTGTGTCCTTCTTACTTTAAACTGCAAGTGAAGGTAGTGTTTGTGTGGCTGTGGTCTAACAGCAGGACTTGAAAACCGACTGATTTTAGGCTTTAATGATTCTGCTGTTTCTACTACGTTTTTTGGTGTTTATTGTCTAAGAGATAAATAGAAGCACATTAGAAAACTTAAGGGGCACTATTTACAGTGGAGCTCAAGAAGGAGCAGAAAGAGGTCCCAGGGCCACGTGGTCCACTTTAGATCCAAACTCAGCAGCTCTCTCAGCGGTTGCTCTTGACAACAGCAGAAGGAGGAGCTTGTGCTGGCAGGGCTTTGGTAGAGTAGGAATGCCAAGCTGCCAAGTTCTCCCTGTGGGATGATGCCCCAGGCCCAGTCCTGATACTTGGCTTTGTTCATGCAAGCCCTCTAAGCCTGCTGCGTCACGGTGCATCCATGAGGGCTCACACATGCATACACAAGAGCTCTTTACACGGACACAACCTGACCTGCTGGTTCATGTACAGTTTGAATACTCAGTCATTTGATAGCAAGATAGTGACTTTGTAATGGTTCACAACTGATGCTGTAGGGGAAATAATATTCTTTTCTTGGTTTTCAAACTGCATTTCCCTATGAACTCAAAACAAATATTCTGAACATATTTATGTTCTCTCCTTCAGCACAGATGAAAGGATGTTCGGTGTTTTTTTCTCAAAACATTGCGTTATTTGTGTTAATAATTAATGTTCTGCTTGTGAGTTGCAGATTCAAGATTTTTAAACTATGTCTTTAATGAAGGCCTACCGTACAGTCCACTGTAATGTCTCTTGCTTGGTCTCCAGTACTTGGAATGAAAACGTCCATCACTTAAGCTGTGCTGGCAGACTGAGTCTCTTCTGCACAGCATTCACGATACAAGAGTTCTTCTCTATGATAATAAATCTGAAAATAGAACTGACTGACAAAACTTTGCTGAATATGGATGAGTGAAAACCCGAGTCGGCAATTTAAATCCCACATTAACAACATTTGACGTACTGTAGAGATAATTATTTTCAAATTGAAAATATATATATATATATCAAAATATTTAGAGCGCTATTGCTCTTTGTGTTGCAATGCAGTGAGACTAAAGATATCATGTGGTTCAAGCAGGTTTTGTCCCTACAGCAAGATAAGCGTGTTATGTTCAACATTTTCAAATTGATCCTCAGTGTAAGGTAAGGAAGAAAATTTACTGAATGATACTTTATTTTTTCTAAGAGAAGAAATGGTCTGTTTGATGAAAACGACTCTTCACCAACTGAGAGAATTTATCTGAGAGCTTTGTCTGAGAACGCAGTGACACAGCCATGGGTCTTTTGGGCATTCTTAACAACAATAAAGCTGTAAAAACATACCCCCTTTCTCATTCCCCACATCTTCAGTTCTCATCTTTCTGACTTATATCTTACTCTCAAGAGACATGAGTAGGGAGGAGTCCAGGCAATAGGAACTATGTGAAGCACCCTCGCCTTGCAGTCTCATTTTAAAATGCCGGTTTAATACGACATGTGGCACGACTGCAATAATAATTCCTTCCCCAACTACTGCTGCTCAAATATAAGTGACATTACTTTTTACAAATTCAGAACATGGTGTAATGTTACAAGATTTACCTTTTTAATATTGCACACACACACAAACTGTGATGGGCAAAAGATTTTTATCATCATAAGTAACTAATGAGATTGCAAGACTAGGCTGACCAACCTGTGCAATCCCTGGATTGATTACAAGAAGGCCTATGACTCAATGCCCCACACCTGGATCCTGGAATGCCTAGAACTATACAAGATCAACAGGACCCTAAGAGCCTTAATCAGGAACTCAATGGGGATGTGCCATAAAACACTAGAGGCCAACTTCAAGCCCATAGCACAAATCACCATCAAGTGTGGAATCTACCAAGGAGATGCTCTGACCCCACTGCTGTTCTGCATAGGCCTTAACCGCCTCAGTGATGCGATTCACATTCTTATATACGCACCTAATCAACGTCGTTGACAGGTTATGACAGCGTTCTTATGTGCCGGCACCGGTGTTTTAGCTAGCAAAGTGGCGTGGCTGATGTGGAGTGAAGCCACATTAATGACAACGTGTACAACCATTGGAGATGTGAGCAGGACAGTTGATGAAAAAAGTTTCAGTTTCAGTTTCAATTTTATTTCTATAGCACATTTAAAAGACCCAGGTACATCAAAGTGCTTCACAGACAAGGCGCATTTGTGGGGTTACAGCAGTAAAGGAGCAGGAAAATACAGTTATCAGCAAAAGAAAATACAGTTTTAAGATGGTGACGTGGAAACAAGCATGGACCGGGGAAAAGTTAAAAACTAAGTTGTTAGGAAGGCAAGCTTAAACAGGTGGGTTTTAAAACGTGATTTAAAGGATTGGATGGATTCCGACGCACGGACATCAATCGGCAAGCTGTTCCAGAGTTTTGGTGCGGTAAAAGCAAAAGCACGATCCCCCTACTCTTCCGTCAAGACATTGGTTGCATTAAGAGCCCCTGGTTAGAGGATCTGAGTGCTCTCGTGGGGATGTATAGGTCAAGGAGGTCGATTAAGTAGCTGGGTGCCTGGTTATTTAAAATTGTAAAAGTGTATAAAAGGATTTTAAAAAACATACGGGGAGCCAATGAAGGTTGGCGAGGGTGGGTGTGATATGGTCATGTCTTCTAGTGCCGCTTAAAAGGCGTGCTGCGGCATTCTGGACTAGTTGCAGGCGTTGGATGAGGGAAAGTTGGAGGCCTAAATAAAGAGAGTGTGGACTTTATACCAGTTTTTAATAGGCCACGTAAAACTGGAGTTATGATAAAAAAAAATATATGCAATGCTTGGTTTTTTTCCTATCATTGTTTATATTTACTGTGGGAAGAAACAGTAAAAACGGCGTTTTATAAGGAAAACGCTCAAAAGCACTCTCCGCCTGTGAGCAAAAACAGCCCCCCTCCCAACTCCCCCAGCCTTTCCTATTGGTGGAAAAATGTACCATGTGGACCAATCAAAAAATGATATGGCAACATGGCATTTAGTTGTTTAGGAAAGAGGGAAGTTTTAGGAGTGACGGCGGTGTTTTGAGATGTGAGAGATTTGCGATGTTTAGCGCAAATCTTGTGTAGTTAGTGTGTAGTGTAGTCAATAGTTTTGTTGTGTGTGTCAGAACAATGAGGCGACTGCTGAATGTTACAGGTGTTACAGGAGTGATACATCTCCTGTTGTCAGGCCTGCAGGTATCAGGCTGTTGTTCTTCTTTATCTCATAGTGGACAGAAATTTTTTTTTTGGAGTGGCACAAATAATTTGTGTGGCATCAGATGATGCAGAGCAGCTGAATGTTCTGTAAATAGTTTGAAATGTTTATTTAAAAAACCGCCTTGGCTGCATTTTTAGGTAAATAGCTGAAAAAAACTTTGTTGTTTGCAAAACTCACTTACTTTATTGAAGAAGTGACTATATAATTAATTACCCAACATTGGTCATTATATACTGTATTTTGCAGACAAAGAGTTACAGGACTCTCTGCCAGACCACAGACTCATAATACAAGTCAGAACTCTATAAAAGAAAAAAGAAAAAAAAAACAAGAAAGTTGTGTTTTCAAAATTGCAGTTCAAGTTATTTTTTACTTCCAATAGTGTTAACATACTACACAGGTCCTGAACAAGATTTGTTTTTAATTTTCATTGTAAATGTGCTAAAGCAGTTAATTAAAAGTAGTCTAACATAAATGTAAATGCTGTAATTTGCTTATTTTAATAAACCATGTAACTTGGATAGATTCGATGCTGGCGTGCACACGTCTGCTGTTGCTCACAGTGGTTCAAGAGACCGCTCAGGGAGTTTGTGTTTTCGCTCAGACACATGAAAAATTAGAGGGAACATTGGTTACAAGTACCATGGGATCCCACAGGCAAATGGGAACAATGAAGAGGCAGGTAGGAAAGGTGCAACCACCAAGTACCAGGCAAGTCCTGAGGAGTCAGCTGAATGGCAAGAACAAGATCTGGGCTATAAACACTTTGGCCCTGCCCATTATCAGGTACCCTGCTGGGGTAATAGGCTGGCCAAAGGAGGAGATAGAAGCTGCTGACATCAAGACAAGAAAGCTCCTGACCATGCATGGAGGGTTTCACCCCAAGTCCAGCTCTCTGAGGCTGCATGCTAAGTGGAAGGAAGGAGGCTGGGGACTGGTGGCCGTCAGCACCACGGTCCAGGATGAGGTAGCAAACATCCATGAATAAATCAGGAAGATGGCCCTAACGGACTCAGTGAATACCTCAGGCAGCAGAAACCCAAGAAAGAGGAGCTAGAAGAGGCACCATCATGGATGGACAGGCCCCTGCATGGTATGTACGACCAGCAGATAGAGGAGGTGGCTGATATCCAGAAATCCTATCAGTGGATGGACAGCTGGACTGAAAGACAGCACAGAGGCACTCATCATGGCAGCACAGGAACAAGCTCTGAGCACAAGATCCATAGAGGCTGGGGTCTATCACACCAGGCAAGACGCCAGGTGCAGGCTGTGTAAAGATGCTCCTGAGACCATCCAGCACATAACAGCAGGGTGAAAGATGCTAGCAGGCAAGGCATACATGGAACACCATAACCAAGTGGCCGGCATAGTGTACTGAAACATCTGTGCCAAGTATGGCCTGGAAATCCTGAGGTCAAAATGGGAGAATGACCGAGCTAAGATCCTGTGGGACTTCCAGATACAGACGGACAAAATGGTGGTGGCTAACCAACTGGACATAGTGGTGGTAGACAAACAGACGAGGACGGCTGTAGCGATAGATCTAGCGGTTCCGAATGACAGCAACATCAGGAAGAAAGAACACAAGGAACTTGAGAAATACCAAGGGCTGAGCGAAGAGCTGGAGAAGATGTGGAGGGTGAAGGTAACAGTGGTCCCCGTGGTAATCGGAGCACTAGGTGCGGTGACTCCCAAGCTAGGCGAGTGGCTCCAGCAGATCCCGGGAACAACATCGGAGATCTCTGTCCAGAAGAGCGCAGTCCTAGGAACAGCTAAGATACTGCGCAGGACCCTCAAGCTCCCAGGCCTCTGGTAGAGGACCCGAGCTTGAAGGATTGACTGCCCGGGAAGGGAATTTTTTGTTTTGTTTTGCTAAATTTGCAAGAAATTCTTCCAAGAAATTTGCAAGAATCTCAATTTGTGTGTAGAACTTTGAGATGAAAAATTAATTTAATCCACATTGAAATAGGGCTCAGGTTACATGGACGCTGAACAAGTGAACTACTGTGAATACTTTCTGGATTCACTGTAATCCTTCATACATGCATTATCTGACAAGCCGTCTTCAATTCAAATTACCATTCAATCCAGGGATAAATTCATCAGAGGATAGAGGATATGAGGAGGCACAAATTAGTGAAATGGGGAACACCTTACTATCACTTGTCTTGTTTCCTTTCAACAAACAAAAAATCACAGCCATAAACTCTATATTTCCTTTATTCTTGGCATACACATTAGAAATGTGCAGTGAAGTGAAATCACTTTAGTTCCTCGACTCACAGTGCATTGTGCACATGCAATACTGCCTTTGTAAAAACATAATGGTTGTAAAACATAATGGTCAGAGGGTCAGAGGGCCCGGTGGCGCCAGTGTTCGGCAGCCTCGCCTCTGTCAGTGCGCCCCAGGGTGGCTGTGGCTACAATGTAGCTTGCCATCACCAGTGTGTGTGTGAATGGGTGGATGACTGGTTGTGTAAAGCGCTTTGGGGTCCTTAGGGACTAGTAAAGCGCTATACAAATACAGGCCATAATGGACCTTAACACTAAAACAAGTCCAGATATCGAGGATTTATTTTAAAGTAAAAACCTAAACCCTTGACTCCTGCATTAAGGGTATCCTTTGGGTCTTTTACTTTGTGTGGGGTCTTTTGCTGCTATGGATTAGGTCCATTTGTCAGTTTTTTTCTGTTCTCATGCTAATTCTCTCTACCAGTGGACAGTGCCTCGAGGCATGAGGTCAGTGGCTTTTTTCATGTCGGTGAAAATGATGTCTTAGGGTGTGGTCTTTACAGTTAGCAGATCTCAGTTTTATTCAGAGGTTTTAGAAAGGTCTTTCTACCACTCATCAAAGCAATGTTCTATTGAAAGCAATCATATAAAACTATGCTAAGTGTCTGTCTATAACTACTAATGAGATGTAATGTAGACATGCTGTTTCATACTTTTCCACACTTGTGATTTTCAGATCCCAAGGTGAGGTGACATCCCATCACGTTTAGTGCTGGATCTTTTTTTGTAGAGGAAACTCCTAAGAAGTAAAAAAAATGTCTGGTGCAAAGATCAATTCACTGACCCTCACCCTACTCTTCCTTATGCCCTCGGTAAGTGTTATTTCTTTACTCATGTCTTATAAATGGGTTTATGAAAACGTGTGCAGCAAGGATAACTGTTCATGTCAAAGTGCTTCTGAAACATTCTGTTTGCAGCAGGTGGAGATTCACTTCAGCAGTGTTTGCATATTAGATTGATTTTCACACACTTGTACACTAATTTACTTAGAATAACCATATGGAGTATCTGCATTCAATAATTCATTGATCAGCATGTGACAGGAATAATGGATAAAGATGTATCCTCATCATTTATTCATGGATTGTTCAGCATTATTCCAGCCTGTTAACTGTGTGAGGAAAGAATGGCCTCTCCTGTCAAGGGACACAGAAGACAGTAGTTAATATTTACAAATCGTCACTATGTATGTAATCACTCATACCCACATACACACAAAATGAATGGTGTTTGAATTCAAAGGTGTTTGAAGGAAGGGAAATAAATGGAGAGCTTACAGTCTTTAGTCGTGCTAGTAGTCCGTGCTGCAGGGAGAATGGACTGCTATACCTGTTATGTGTCTGTGAGCGAAGGAGGGAGAAAAAGGAGAGTGGAAAAGTACAAGCTGTCACGGGGCAGAAACGGGAGCTGGAAGCATGTAAATATAATAATAACCACTGCAGCCAAAAACAGTGCCTGACGAGCCCAGCTGTAAGAAAGCTTTTAAGACTCAACTGTACACTGTGTTCGTGTTTTCCTCTGAAACAATAAGTTCCGTTGGAGCCTTTCAACGCCTCTCTCTGTCTCTCACTAGCAAAGTTGACCCAGACAACAAAGTAAAGCTAGTTTTTGGCTACGAGCCCGACACAGAACCTGACGTATTAGCCAGAGGTCCCTTTACGGTTTTACACCTTTACGGTTCGGAGCTGCGGACCTGTTTTATATAGGAGCGGAATAGTTTTCTATACGAGATCACTGAAAAAAGTGCAGCCTCACCTAATGTCCACCCTGTTACTCATTTTATATTAAGATTTAAAAATCTAGTTGGCATTGCTATGACGAATAACCTTCAGTAAAAGCAATAAATCACACAGCAATAGTACATTCATGTAGTTGTAAAAAGCATGGTAATATATTAAGTAATCCAAAGTATTCAGAATACGTTACTCTCATTGACAACACGTTACAAAATACATTTTGGGGCATGTATTCTGTAATCTGTACTGGAATACATTTTAAAAGTAACCTTCCCAGCACTGGGTATATGTGAGCACTTGGCAACAGTGGGAAGGAAAAACACACTTTTAACAGGACCGGGGTCATGGAGGGCCAGTCATTTGCCAGAACTAGTTGGTGGTGAGGGGAGGATGATGGGACAAAACACAGACTCAACAGGCCTTGTATCCTGTATCATGATAAAGCTACTACCTTGTGTGGATATCCAAAATAATTTACAATTGTTACAAAATTACCAAGTATGTGTTTAAAGTTATTTGAAGTTCTTTCAAACTAAACTTTGCAAATTTGTAAACATAAACCAGTGTTATGTTATTGGTACTGTTAGAATTATATAATAATGTACTGGCCAATGTTGTTTTGCTAACATATATATGCTTTTAAATAATATATATTTCAATTTGTCTGTTAAAACTATCATAACTATCATAACTCTCTTGCCAGATATACCAACTTTATTTATGGTCCCCTTTCCTTTAATTCTAAATCATACATTTGCAATCTTCAGTAACCGTTGTCTTATGACTTGATTGTTTTGCTAGTGTGTATGTTTTGTAGTGATAGCTACTGCTAAGCTCAGTTTAATATCAGTCTGTTTCAAATATTTTATTAAGAAACATGTACAATGCAAGTGAAAACTTTTAGATTGAATATAGTGCTTCAGTTGTACAAGTCAGTCAGTGAACGATGCTGCATATACCCACACAAACCAGTGCTAACCAAAAACGAGGAAATTTATTTAGCATCTTGTTCTGTATAACAGAAGACAGAGCAATGGTTGCCAAGTCTGTTCAAAACCCTTCATCTGGCACTAAGGACATATGGAATACAAATACAGGATTTAAAGGTTGACATGTCCTTTTTCCGCCAGAGAAGAATACAGACAGCGCCTAGCATTAACACAATACAAATCCATTCCCAACTCACAATTCATTCACAATCCTTCCTGAGACAATTCATGTTTAATTGTCTCTGTTCTTAATGCATCATTAATAAATTATTATCATTATTAACATCATTAATAATATTACATGCCTTTTTAAAATGCAGTCTCTCAAACACAGGTTTAAATTATAAGCTAGCTCTTGTTTCAGAATTATTAAGATGAGTCTTTAGAAAGTGTCTGACCTTCAAAGAAATCTCTCCTTGTCAACGTGTTTTTCTGCTGGAGCTGGTAAAAGAATGGAGACACTCCCTGGATGACAACCCCAATTCCCAAAAAGTTGCAATTCCGTGTAAAGTGAAAATAAAAACTGAATAAAATGAATCTGCAAAACTTATAAACCCATATTTTATTCACAATAGCACACAGAAAACGTATGAAAAATGTCTAAACTGAGAAAATGTGAGGGAGGTATTTAGGTGTGTTTAATAAATAAATAATATTTAATAATTATTTAATAAAGAATAAAAATCTCTTTGGTTAATTTAAAATAAATAAAATAAGTAATCTGTAAAATAGGGATTTAAAACAAATCCCTATTTATCCCTCCCCCCCCAATTATTTAGTTTTTTGATGGGAAAAACCTGTAAACTAGTTCAACTTCATTCTGAGCTGTTGTAAGATTCACATAACAATCTACTGAAATAAGAATAAAAACCCACGATCAAGTTTAGTCAGACAAGCAACATACTAATATTTGATGCTGATCTGATGCAGTGTGACCAAGGGCAGACAGATATGATATAACCACAGGAGGTTACAGAGCAGAGACATAAACAGAGGAAGCCGAATACACTGTATGTCTTTGCCTCTCAAGCCACTTATCATTTTAATACCTCTGCTTCCTATGACTTAGTCTCATATGCACTTAGAGAGCAGTCCCAAAGTCTAAAATCTAAAATCTAAAAGCAGAATGTGGAACTCGTCAGGGTGGATGTTTTTCTACACCTCAGAGTTTAATAAAATTCACAGCCCACATTTCAATCACGTCCCTACTGCAAGCCAATGCAGTCAGTTTAATGTCTACATGAATGAAAATAAAAACATCATATTTTAGTTAGATGCTAAATCTAAAACACAGAGAATCAACAATTGTTATCCAATTGTGTGATTTATCAATACACAAAGGTTTGCTATATTTAGCAACAGCTGAAATGTATCTGTAGCCAAAATGCCCAATACAAGTGTTTCCATTTGTTTTACTAGAATAGATCTCTTCTTTTGATTAATGGATGTAATTTTCAGCAACTTTAATCTGAGTTAAACAGACACTAATTGAAACACATGAGTGGATGTTCTTGACATTTTAACCAAGTGGTTTCAATTTCCTTTACTTGAAATGTACTTTAGTTTGCAAATCTATCTATATAGTAAATGATTTTTGACCGAATCTATAAATCACAAAGCCTGATTATCCAAATTACTGGGATAATTATATTTATTGGCTCATTAGTCCATTGTACATCATCTCATAATTACAAGATAAGGTCTGAAAATTTTGTGGGTGTACATGCAGTGCACTATTAGTACTTACATCATCAAAAATGAAGCATATGCTTAAGTTCAATGAGGAAGATCTTTAATCACTCATCTGCCTTCTGTCCCTGCTTTTCTGTGTACATGTCTACTGCTTTCCCACACTGTCAGTCTCAACATTGACGTCATTACTCTAGTCCAGTCATCTTCTTGCAAGCCTTCTTCGAGCCTGTCAGCCTCCACTTTACATGGTTTAAATTTGTGCTCTCCGTCGTTCTCCCTTTCAGGCTGTCATTCGTGCAACCCACCTCCTTCCCATCTCCACCTCACAGACACCTCAGTCAGAGCTCCATCCAAACCTCAGTCTTCATCTTCACCACCAATCTCTAGACTCCACGGAGTACTGTCCTAAATCCTATCACTGCTGGGATTCCATACTGCCATGATGGGTCATCGGAGTCTAATTGCCAAATAAATTCATTTCTATCTATCTCTATCTCAATAAATCATGTTGGGTTCTTCCAAGTGATCTCTCCTTATTTAACTTGGTTTCATTAATATTCACATACTGCAAATCACCAACACTCTTCTTTCAAGTCATCATTTACCATTTGAAAGCTTAAACAGTGTTTACTTGCCTCTGTCCTGATGTCTGAATACCTGCAAACCAGTGACTCATGAACATTCAAATGCAAGTTAGCTCTAATTATTACATCCATGTACACCTGTGTATATATCTGAGAAATCCCCATCTTCATTTTCAGTCAAGGTCAAAGAATTGTATTTTTAATAGGCTTACAGTTTGTTTTCAGAATCGTCCTACTGAGAAGTGACAGTTTGTTCCTTCTGATTAAAGAACACCAGCTTCAGCTTTGCTCTATAGACATGATGGCCTGAAAAGGATGCAATCAAACAATGGACAAGCTGTATAAAGGAAAGGTTTAAGATACATGAAACTGAAAATTATTTCAAACCAATTATGCTACCTGGTAAATTAAGCTACAACATTTTAAAAAAATAATATTTATGTTAAATCATTACATCAAATAATAAATATTTATTAACAAACTGCACTCAGTGTATGCCAGATGTTTGAAGCTTATCCATGTTATTCAGCAGATTAATATTCCTCTTGAAGCTAACACGTGGAGTCTCCTGGACTGACGCCAGCACAGAGACATGTTCATACCTTGATCCTCACCATAGGGGCTGTAAATGATGTGCCCCTGGTCATAACCTCCATGTCTGCAGTCGTAGCCATGCAGTCATCCGTGTCTGGATGTCTGGAGAGCACAATTATAAACTTCATGTCTGTGGTTCAGAACAGATGGGACTAAAGCTTGGCAACGTGTGGTGTGAAAAAGGCTCATCTTTCCTGACTTGTTTTCATTGGAATAATGTCGTCCTGTCGGTCAGTTAGAATGGAGAGAGAGCCAGCAGCTCTGAAATGATTAGTTTAATTGGTTGGGATTTCAGACAGATCCCAGGACTTAGACCTCTCCCACAGTAGATTGAAGCACATGAGTGGCTAATGAAGCAACCAAGCACTTTGCCTTTGAATCTTTTCTATGTGCTCTTTAGCTGCTTGACTCTCTCTCTCTCACTCACACACACACTCTCTGTATGTGTGTGTGTCCCTGTGTGGGTGTGTATTGTCTTCTAGATTTCAAGCCAACAGGTCCCCTCTAACTGTGTGATCAAGATGGAGCAGGAGAAATGCATGGAAATGATGGCCTTGGATTCCAACAATCAAGAATTTGGTGAGTCTTTGTTGCCTTCATGATAAACTTGTATTAAAACAGAAGCATCTTTGGATTCTTCGTGCTAATGAGCTTGTGATAACTCCACAAACTGTAGATGACTCACCTGATCCTTGGAAAATGTTTTTTAAAAAACGAACCTCACAGTTCATAGCCTCTGTGCTTGATTTGAAGCATCGGATAACTAATGAGGCCACAGGAAGACTGTATTTTTGGAGCAAGGGCACGTGCTTTAGTTGTTAGTGTCTTGTGATGATGATTCTGAAAATGAAAGTTGATCGGTGAGTGACAGCTGTCTCTCTGGCTGATTAGATGATGAATGAAGGGAATATTAAAACTATGGGCAACTTGTGTCAGTTCTCCTTTGTGACCTTAGTTTCTGACTTAACTCTCACTGTCAGAAACTAACGGCGAACTGTTCCATATTCAACAACCCTTTGTCATATATATCCAGCCTTGCCTTTTATTTTGTCTCCACAGACCTTTAATAAAAAAACATTTGTTATGTGTTGTTAAAAACTTTTTTGTGGTGCTAGAATTTAGATAATCTTACAGAGTAAACTAACATTAGCTACTTAAATACTTTCCAACTATTGTGCAACCATTCCCATATGGAAAAGAAATAGTAAAAACTTATATGATTCACTCATTAAAGTGGCCACTTTCTCATTACTTTCATATGTTGTTTTAGTAAGTATCCAAAACATACAAGTTTAATTTATATAATTTTTCAAGGGTTCTTGTATCTGTTTTCACTCTTGTATGCTTTTCATACAAGTTTCACACAAGACAAACTTTATAAGATTTATATATATCTTTTTCATGTGGGTTGTGGGAGTCTAGCAGTTGTTTTTGGTGTTTGCGTGTATAGATTTTAAATTGTAATATCATGGTTTCTTGGCATATTACAAACATTTCAGCAGTAGTTGAATTTGAGAAACAAAACATGTTCACTTTTTGGGACAAATTCACTGTCAAATACAAAGAGTCGGTTTAACAGACACACATATATAACCATATCATTAACGTATATGTGCACCAATTTTTTACAACTGCAGGTTTAATAATCTCTGACAGGAAAGCTCACTGATTAAAGCAGTGCTTAGACTACGTTGTTAGATCCTGATTCACCCCCCATTTCCTAATGGTCTGTGCTGTCTGTCTACTAGTCTGCAGAATATATTGTTAAATCTAGGGCAGGAAGATGTTTTTGACATTCCTGGACTGTTAACCTACTGCCTTCTAGCAAATGTTAATTCAACTGGTCTTTAGGTAGACTTAGTCCATATAAATTTTTTCAACCCTTCCTACACTACCCAGATGATGTTTCATTTCATTAGCTGCATGTGATGGCACTAGAAATCATAGAAATAATTCAGTATTTCAAGTATTTCACTGATTAAAATAACAGATTACTTTGGAACATGTTACACCCATGAAGAAGAAACCTCTGGCAGAACTGGCCTAAGGGAGGGGCAGCACAGAAGAAAATCACTCGGGCAATTGAAACACACAAAGAAATGGCAATTGCACTGAACTGAGATGAGCTAGAAGCTGTTGTCATCATGAAATTGGCTTCAAAACACAAAAGCAAACTATGTAACCAGTACCACAGAACTTCAGACCAGTGCTAATATTAAAACTTTAATGATAATATAAGCATGGAATATAGAGCCCATTGTACTATTTGCAAAAAACAGTCACAACAACCACTAACAACAATGTCCTAAAAACAGAATTTAAACCTGATGTACCACTTTACATGCTTTCTGCAGGCATCTCTCCATTTCTAACTCAAGGTCTGTTTTAAGTGAGCTTTAGACATTCAAAATGCAACACTAAATTAACACTAAAAGGAGAGCATCTGGAGCAGAAGTTGAATGGCTGAGTTGATTGATTGATTATAATTCAAGCCAGGGTGTTGTTGTGCAGTTGCTCTGTTTAAAGAACCGTTCTTTATGTTGGTTCACTGCCCACTGTTCACTTTGAGGGGGCAGTGGAACACATGGGGACCAATTACTTAACATTTACTCACTGAGCTTCATTAGTTTGTGAATACCTTTTTTAAAAAGCACATTTTGCGGGGTTTAAATCGAGAGTTTAATTGAAATAAGTCTGTTTTTGTAGAACTTCCCTAATTGCAATGGGACAAATCATGGAACAGTATATATATATATATATATATATATATATATATATATATATATATATATATATATATATATATATATATATATATATATGCTGGACAAAATGGCAGCAGAATCCCACAATAAATCTAAAAGATGGCTTGTCACTATCATATTTTATGACACAGAAGAAAAAAAAGGGACAAATTATTTGGTAGCTTTTCAACACAGCTTTTTAGTGTTTTTCGTTGGAATGTTTGACATCAAACACACCACATCATCAAATTAGGGCATACCTCACCAATGTAACTACACAACAAATTATTAGTTATAGTTAAAGCTAAAATATCCAGTTGTTTTCCAGTTATCCTTTAAAACTGTGTCTAATTTAGAGTGACATGTAAATACACTCAAACAGAATAACAAATTAAAAGGTTACAAATCTATGAGACTTGCTCCTTGATTTCTGATGCAAACCGATCCCTGTATAAAAGTGTTGTAGAAAAAGATGCAACAGCAAAGACTATTTTTTACTACTATCATCATGTAGTAGTCTGATAATTGATTTATTTAGTCCAAAGACCAATTAGATGGAAACAAAGAAAAGGTACCTGGTCAAAATGTAATTTGATATAGTAGCAGTGATATGAAATGAACATATGGCTTTTTGGACTTGAGCACTGAGCTTTTCTCCCCGTCGTGTCCCCAGATTGCCCGTGGTTTTGGGACAATCTGACATGTTGGCAGCCTGCCAGGCTCGGGGAGGTGGTTGAGGTCAACTGTCCTGAACTCTTCTCTCAGTTTATGAGTGAAGAAGACTACGGTCTGTTTCTATACATTTATCTTTATATTTCAGACAGCTCTACTGCTGTAGAATTACATTGGTGTGTTTGGCGTGTTTACTGTAAGTAAATAAAGGGCTCTGTGTCTGCAGAATTGGGAAAGGTTAGCCGCAATTGCACTCAGTTTGGTTGGTCGGAGCCCTTTCCCCACTATCTTGATGCCTGCCTGTACGAGGAAGGAAACAGCACCCACCCTGTGAGTTAAACAGCACCTCAGCATCTGCAACTGTGTCTAATGCACAGTTGTATTTGACATTTTCTACATGAAATGCTCTGTGTCTCTATCACCATTGTAGGACATGTATTACGTGTCAGTGAAAGCTCTGTACACTGTGGGCTACAGCACCTCTCTGGTCTCTCTAACCACAGCCATGGTCATCCTGTGCAGGTTCAGGTGAGAAATACTGTACGTCTTATAGGAGATAAGACTGACTTTAAACCAGATGAAATGCATCTGCTACAAGATCAAAACCACTGACAGGTGAAGTAAAGAGTACTAAGGACCTCGTCTTTGTAATGGAATCTTTCTGTGCCATTTATGAGTCAGCCTGTGGATGCTCAGTTTATGAAGTTGGTACAAATTGTTAGTGTGAGGATCTGACAGACTTGACTGTATATAAAAGATACGGCATCCATAAACTCCACAGGTTAAACACGCAGATACCTGCCAATAGGTCTTTATTATCGCACTACAATAAACACTGAAATTTCACTCACCAACACTGAAGCACAAACTATTTGAGTAGTCTGTTCTGCTTAGCAGTCCATATTAATTATCAGATAATGCCATTAAAATGTTTCCAAATACAGCAGAGAGGTCCAGTTCAGTGGTTCACAGTCAAAATGGCCACGCCCCTAACTTCAGATTTAGAAAAACCCAAATTGGTCATATTACTGGTATTACCTTTTGGACATTTTCCTATGGAAGTCTCTGGAGACTGATATGCTTTTGGAGCCAGCCTCAAGTGGCTATGGACACTAATTAATGTGGCAAAAGTAGTAGTACTTATGCTTCTAACACTGGTATCCTGTCTATGTGTTAACAGTGAATCAGTGTTTTGCAGAACAGCACTTGTGTGTGTTTATCAGGGAAAAGAAAATATTAGTTACAAAATAATCAATTTTTATCCAGAGTGTTCACATTTATTCCTTCACACAGGAAGCTGCACTGTACCAGGAACTTCATCCACATGAACCTCTTTGTGTCATTCATCTTAAGAGCTATTTCTGTCTTCATCAAAGACGGCGTGTTGTATGCAAAAGAGGACAGCGAGCACTGCTTCATACACACTGTGAGTAAAACAAGCTGCACATGTGCCAGTAAAGCAGGCTGTACTCATGCTGGTGATGGTTTGTGGCACCTTTGCTGACACTCTCTTGCACGTTGCTTTTATCTGTCTTTTCTTGAAGCTGGAGTGTCGAGCGGTGATGATATTCTTCCACTACTGTGTTCTTTCTAACTACTTCTGGCTCTTCATCGAGGGTCTGTATCTCTTCACGTTACTAGTGGAGACCTTCTTCCCTGAGAAAAGATACTTCTATTGGTACATCATAATAGGCTGGGGTGAGATGTCTTACATGCCATGCTATCGTTGTATTCATATTTCCAAATGTCATGTTGTTTACTTGGTGATGTTGGTTTCAGGGACCCCGACGGTGTGTGTGACCATCTGGGCAGTGCTGAGGCTGCACTTTGATGATATAGGGTGAGTTATGAATAACACTGTAAGTAGAGTCTCATGTTTTTGTTGCATATGTGCTGAACATTTCATTTTATCATATGCACTCTTAGCTGCTGGGACATGAATGACCATGCTGCCATCTGGTGGGTGATAAAAGGACCTGTGCTGGCTTCAATTATGGTGAGAAGCCAGGATGCAAAAACACAGTCTTTCTTTTGTCAAGTATATTTGTATTACTTTTATACAACTGGTTTATTCTACAGGTTAACTTTGTGCTGTTCATTGGCATCATCATCATCCTGGTTCAGAAGTTACAATCTCCAGATATTGGTGGAAATGAATCCAGTATTTACCTGTAAGTACTTGACATTAACATAAAGTTTCTTATTAGATGAGTTAAGATGTAAATGCATTTTGTTTTGAATGTGTTTAATATCTTATTTGTGTATTTAACATAATTTTATACCATTTTGTGATCAGTGCTAAAACATAACAAGTGTTTCATTGTGTAATTAATTAACAACAAGTACTTTTTACCCAATAAGGAGAGCGTTTCTCCCTATCTATAAGTTTTGGAATTGTCATGCAGTTTGCTTCACTGTTAATGAAAACACATTATTAGCACATTATTATTAGCATTTACTTTTAAAAAATTGAGGTATTTTGGAGACAAATTCAGTATTTCTGCATCTTAAAACTTTAACTTTGTCTTTCCATTTTTGTAGAACATATTTCACTTTTTACTTGACTACATTTAGTCACCTCACTATATACAATAGTAACCCCAGTGTCACAGACCCATTTGTGGATAGATCTGAATACATATGGATGACTATGTAGTCCAGCTGTCCATCCTTACATTTCAGGGGCACTGGAGCTTTGAGCAGTCTATCACAGGGCTATCACCATTCACACTCACATTCATGCCTACAGTCAATGTAACATGCATGCCTTTGCACTGTGGGAGGAAGCTGGAGCCTTGTGGGAGCTTGGGTTAAGCTCCATGATTCCTGGAACCCTATTATTTATTCTCCAAGTTAAAGTTCTGATTTGCCAGCTTTTTCAGAGCTCACGCTGATCTGATTGTGGGGGAAAGTGTTTAGTTATAGATATATAAGTTACAGATATGTTACTGACTGAATTTAAAACCTTGAAACCTTGAAATGGCATATTTATCCTCATGCATATATGCCCTACTGTAAATTTAGTCTTCTGTGTATGAGGACTGACACATTGGTAGAACAGCTCTCTCATTGTGATGGTGATGATGATGAGTGTGTTTCATGCGTTTGCTTTACAGGAGGTTGGCACGCTCCACTCTGCTGCTGATTCCTCTGTTCGGGATCCACTACACTGTGTTCGCCTTCTCTCCTGAGAATGTCAGCAAGAGGGAACGTCTGGTATTTGAGCTTGGGCTCGGATCCTTCCAGGTAATTATTTCTCCTGCATAGCCTAATGTAGGCAAGGATAATGCCTGTGTGAACTATTTTCAGAAAAAAACTTTCAGTCTATATTGTGGCAGTGCATCAGTTTCTTTCTACTCTTTGATCTGTTTTTATAGCTGTTGTTGTTGTTGTTTATGATCTGTATTTATAGGGAGACAACATCCTTAATATTAGCACAGAACCTCTGCCCACCCCCTATTCAAACTTTTTCTTTATGGGTGGCAGCCAGTCAGAATAAATTTGACTTAAAGAAAGTGAGAAGGAAGCTAAAACAACTTGTTTCACACAGAGGGTGAACTGAGGGGATGCTTCAAGGCCCAGTAAGATAATTAATAATAATTAATAATTTGAAGTCTTAAGTTACAAAATTCTGATCTAGTAGTGTCAAAGAATTAAAATCTGGAGCTGGAAATGAGCAAAGTAGGTCTAAACATTTTTTTACATTTATTTTCAAATCCAAAGTCAAAATTTAGAACATAATTTTTGCTAGCAACATTTATAAACCTCCACTAGAAGGCAGCATCTTGCAGCGTGACTTATTCACCCTGCATATTCAGCCATCCATCCTGAGCTGAAACTGCCACATTAATGGTTAAAGTCAAGCAGAAGGATTCTTGACTGCATCGTGTTCACTTTAGATGAGTTAGTCTCTTTGTCTCATGCTCTGACTTTCTGTGTTTCTTCAGGGCTTTGTGGTGGCCGTCCTCTACTGCTTCCTGAATGGAGAGGTAAGTCTTTTTTATAGCAAGCTATCACCACAACACATTGGTGTTATTAAAGTACTTTATAACAGCACATAATCTCTCAATCCAAATATTTATACATGAGATCTGAGGTTTGAGTTATGAATCTCTGCATTGAACAGAAATGCACTTTATTTTTGGGGTCTCCACCAGATATTTCCTAATTAAGTCAATATTTAAAGAATTCAATTTGAAGTGAAAAAAATATCATTTACAGTCAAAACATTTTTACTATTAATATTCTTATTTTTTTAAATGAATTATGTCACCTTTCTGCAGCACACCATGGTCTGTCTAGAGTTTGATGCCAATCAAAATGCTCTTACACAAACACTTTGCAGTTCTGAAAACTACATAAATAAAGGATAAAAAAAGGAACATATAAATTTTAAAAAGTATTAAATAAAAAAGGACAGTAATAATAAAGTTTGATAAATAAATGACATGACATAATGGTAAACCAACAGCAGGTAAACACTGTGTGTTAGAGGAGAATAAATAGATGAAGTCTACAACATAATGTAGCAACACAGTGTAACAGCTAATGTGGCAGCAACACTATGACCCAGTGTAGAAAAATGTTGTACTGAACAATATTTTTTAATTGTAACTTTATCATTATTAATTAGTTCATGAAGAGACTTTTCCCTAGCTATGAATTGTGAAAGTGAGCACTGACCTCAGCAGAAAACATTGTCTCAGCGTGCCCTTATAATTTTAAAGATGTTGTGTGTCTTACATACACTTTCTTCAGTTTAACAGGTTGTAAAAAATACGAGGGGTAAAGGGAGTCTGGCACATTCGCATTTTCATCCCTTTAGTAGAAACTTTTTTTTGGAGCTCAGCACTTTCTTAGAATAGAATGCATGACTAATTTAACTGTGTGTAGATGTAAAACCATGAGACTGCATTTTCTGGTACAAGAAAATGACTGTTTACAGTCCACTCAGAAATGTAGAGCCTGAAGGCACTGAGCTTGTCTCTTTCCAGCGAGGTCCATTAATAATGACCTTGTGAAGTATATCCCTCAAGGTGCAATCGGAGATCAAGAGGAAATGGCGCAGCTGGACGGTGAACAGGTACTTTGCTGTGGACCTGAAGCACCGGCATCCTTCGTTGGCGAGCAGTGGGGTGAACGGGGGGACGCAGCTGTCCATCCTCAGCAAGAGCAGCTCGCAGATCCGCATGTCCAGCCTGCAGGCCGAGACTCCAGCCACCTGAGCAGCGCTCTCGGGGACGCCAAGTCTGATGACGACACTGCCGCCTCCGGACCTGATGCCACCAAACCTACAATCCTCCCAATGACCAGCCTCACCAACCCGTTCCTCAATCCCTACCCCAACCCGTACCCCGATGAAATCATGATGGAAACCCAACTCACCTCCAGCGACCCAGAACAGCCACTTGTCTGAGTCCACATCCAATGAAATATGACCAAACAGGTCATGACAGGTGAATTGAATGACACATTCAGGTGCAGCCTGTAGGTTCACTCTCCCGTTCTGGAACCCCACTAAAAAGGCATGTGTGCCGGCTCTCTCTGTATATATTGTATTGGTGTTCAGAATTGTCTGGTGTTGCAGTATTTGCTTTGCAACACAGAGGGACCAAATAGCTCTACAATACAGTATGTATCCCATCACACTGATCATTCCAGTCTGTCTGAGGACACTTTGGTCTTCAGGTTTCACACTTTTCTCAAGATACATTTTAGATGACTTTACACTTAATTCCTTAATTAATCTCCTAGCGCCTGTGCCATGGAAAGTGATTTAACTGAAGAAAGTAAACACTGGTGACTCTGATGTAAATATTTTACTGGGACACGCCGCTGGATTTAAATATGAAGATTAGTTTCCTATTAGCTTGTACAAACTGTTGTCCTCCGTGTCCGACGCTTATCTCAACTGGGACTTTGGATTTTTTAACAAAACGATTGTGTTACACACTGTGGAGATGTGTGAAAGATGAGGTTGAAAAAATAATAAAATAAATAAATATTAATAATAATTTGTGTCACATGGAAGTGAAGCCTGCCCCAATCTGAGCATGTAAATTAAGGATAAGTGCTGCTGCTACTCCAGTTTATTCTGGTGTGGGTCCCTAACCCTAAACACCAGGAGTAATCTTTTAAAAGAAGCTGTATATTTAATACCCTGAACATGGAGGAAAGTTTCTCTTTTTCAGCCTCTTTATCAGTGTTAATGACTGAATCAGGGACTCTAAAGCAAACCTGGCCAGTTTCATTGGCATCATACTCGCATTCAAAACAATCCCTCTTTGTCTCCTCTGTTTCGGTGCATATAAAACACTGAAAAAGCCATCCTCTTTTTTTCTATCAATGACTGCAGCACCCGCGATGCACAAACAGTGACTGTGTGTAAGCTTAGTATTATCATTCGCAGCCTCAGCTGTGACAGATTTAAAACAATATAAAGGTAGTTGAAGACAACTTCTGTCACAGAAAATTTTCACCAATCAGTATTTACTAGATTATTATATGGACATATTTCTGTGTAATATGCCATTAAAGTTAAAAATATGTATCATGTTGATCTTCAGATGTGTCCACAGTGCTAAGGTTTGCAAATGCGACCACAAACAGGCCTTTTTTTTAATCTCTAGAAAGTCTAAGAAGAGGACACTGATGTAGTCAGCAGGTCTGTAGTTTTAACAGCCAATAGTACAGAAAATGTCAATGAAAATGAGCACACGACTGAAATGTCATGAGTTCAGTTGCTTGCATGAAACTGCATTTATTGTCCACGTGGGTTGTTTGTGAGAATTCAGTGTTTTTTGGATGTTGTTTTTTCTTTTTCTTAGGGTTATTAGTGTTTATCAGGCTGCTGTGGAGCTAATGTACTACATGTATCTCCTCCACAGCCTATTGCACGAGGAAACTGTATAAAACTATAATGGTCTAAGTGGAGATATAGACCATGAGAAACATCACAGCACTTCTTTTTCGGGCTAAAACCTTTGTATTTTTCTCCTTACAGAGGACCATTTGAAAAATCTGTTTGAATTATTTTGATTAATGAGGTTTTCTCCTCGCTTGGAACAGCTCTTTGTTACTGATGCTGTATGTGCTCATTCTGCTTAAAGACAAGTACGCTGAGATGGATGTTACTTATACCAAGATGGTAATTTTCTCATTCCAAAGACAAATGAATCGGCTCTTCAGTGAGTATTTGCACGGCTGTATCTGTTTGCGATGCTCAAGTTTGCATTGCAACTGATGTCACTGCAGATTTTTCCTTTTGGTCTGACTCAGCTATCCTCTAAAACCCCATGTTTGACTCTACTTTGTGTCTCCTAAAGTGCCTTTAAGCACAAAATAAGTATTTTGACTTCTGTTGATGAGTTCAAATAAAAGGAGATTTGTCTTTTCTTTTTGAAAAACTAAACTGCAAAGTAAAGGGTTTTACAAAGTGCTTTTACAATGCTTCACACTAATTTTAACCCCGGAGGCCTTCAAAGTCCTTAAAGCATGTTTAAGGAGACACAGAGAACATGACCAGTTAGTGTTGTCAGTAAAGCAGTGCTACAGTATAATGGCTTCTAAATATAGCGGCCATTGTACAGTGCAGCACAACATCACGTCTACACACTAATAAATGGTTAATTTAGTGGGCCGTTTTGGGGTTGTTGTTTTTTTTTCTGTTTTTTTTTTTTTTTTGCTTAATGGCAGAAATATGAGAAAAAGTTCTCATGAGCCAGTAAAGAAAGGGGTTAATGATTTTTCTTTTTGATTTGTTGTTGGGGGATTTGCAAAAAATAAGACAGTTTTCTTCATTACAGGAGATAAATTCTTATCTATTAAATATGAAAGACAGACACGACCTTTAAAACTCAAAAACTGATTAAATTCTTTGATTAGCATAATGCATTTTTGCTAAGTATGTCACACATTATTTATGACCGATAACAAAAGAAAACCACATCTCCTCAGTTCAGCATGTTATCATAGTTTGAGCTGTTTTCCATATCGGCTGTTTGAATTTACACCATAAATATCATTCTGGTGATTTACAGGTAAGAAGATGCCTTATATTAAACCCCAAAAGTTAAAAATAATAATAACTTGGACTTGGACTAAAATCACTTAAACAGATATTTTAAAGTAAAGATAACATTGTCCTAAACAAATGTATGTTTAGGTTAAATGCTTTGGCTCATTTGAAAGTATGACTAAAAAAAAGTAGACATCTAGGTTATATATATTCATGCGTAGTCTTGTTAATGTTAAGAGGTTACAACTACAGGCAGTGGTTCTCTTAATAAACATAGAAATTCTCTACATGATATTAAAATGTAGCCAATAAATTCACATAGATACTATTTGTAACTGTAAGAG
The DNA here is from genome assembly GCF_057381845.1 of Rhamphochromis longiceps. Lineage (NCBI taxonomy): Eukaryota > Metazoa > Chordata > Actinopteri > Cichliformes > Cichlidae > Rhamphochromis > Rhamphochromis longiceps. The sequence continues at coordinate 15,938,354 of NC_140573.1, read as the reverse complement.
TGTCATTTTCCCCCCTAAACTTAAGGCGTCTTTGGACCTGCAAATATTCACATTTTCTGGGAGTTCAGATGAGTCAAAAGCAAAGAGAGAAAAGAAGGGCTGACCAGAAACTGTGTTGTCCTGCTAATCTGCTATGTATGCATTTAGTCTGAGCTAAAACAATACCAGTGCAGATGCAACAGCAGCCATAGGGGGGTCATACAGGGAAAGGGCTGGTCAATCACCACCTCTGCTCTGGTTCACTTGGGGTCTTCAGTTGAGCTCATCACAAACATTTTGACAATCTCACCAGTCCAGTTTTAAACCATATATTTATGATTTCCTTTAATGTTAAAATTAAAGTTAGAGCCTTATATTGCCAGTACTATGTTGATGTCAAACAAAGATGTTGCTGTTACTATAGGAACCTGTTGTTTTTGACAATGAAGTAGTTAGTTAAAGTGTTTGAAAGGTGTGTAATCAACCTTTGTGACTAAATAAACTGCAGTGTAAATGTGCAAGACAGAAACAAGCTGCTAGTGTACCTTGCAAAAAGTTTTTGTGGTTCAAAGTAAATAGCTGTCATTCAAAAACTGCGCTGTGATTGTTTTCATATTTTTATTTTTAGTAAATGGTGATTGTGTTTGCTAAAAGTATAAAGCCTCCTGTAATGCCTCTGTACTCTAATCGGCTGATGCATGCGCTTTAAAACGTTTTGATCTCATTTGACCAGCAGACGTAATCACAGGGGAGGGTCGTGCTTCCATGCCATTAAGGGAATCTGAGCTGTGTCCTTGTTTTAAATCCCTCCGACGAGTGGGTGAAGCAATTAATAAGCTAGAACACAGATATTGGGTTTCAACTGTGAATGCTTTATCAGATTGTAGTTTAAGTCCCATCATGACCCATTAAATACTTTTCCTTTGAATGTTAATGTTCACAAACATGAGGAAAGGTACAGTGCCATAAAAACTGCTGGGTTGTTTTTTTTGTATAGCATGACAACAAAGTTGATTTCTAATGAATTTCTTTTTTGACATATGCTGTCTCTTCAATTGTTTTATTGTACTGATTGCTATGGGGCTCATCATAGATTCAGATTGCTGAATGTAAAATTAACTTCAAGATCTCTGCTATGAGTCTGCTCCTGTCTGCTCATCAGCTCCTTTTTATTTGATCTCTCTTTTTTTTTTTTTGGGGGGGGGGGGGGGGGGTGCACATTAGAAGGGTTTTTTTGTACATCATGTAAATATCAACAATAAATGTTTTTAACTTGTTGTTTCAATGTTGTTTGTTAATGCTGTTTTGTATTTCAGAGATGTAAATCTTTGAAATACTATTATTATTTTTTAAAAGACTGCTGTTCATATAACAACTGAGCACTCTAGGATTTAATCAGGGCAACATCCAGAGGGGTCAGAGGGTGGCACCAGCCCTCTTTTATGGAGTTTTTTATACATTACCCAACATTTCCTGTAGGATTAGTATTTAGGGCCAAAGACACCACCAAAATTATACTTAATAATATTTCAGGGAGGTCCATTGTCATCAAAAGAATAATATTTCTTTCTGCACATTTACTACATGTTTATATTTAGTAGTATGACTCTGTTTGTTACACGACATTAAGCAGCAAGCAAGTATAAGATATACTACAATAGTCCCCTGAGATGAGTATTGTGGTTAATAGGTGCTATTTAAAAAAAAAAAAAAATGAAATGAAGTACAGTTGAAATAATTTGCTCTTCATTATCAGTTGGACGTGTAAACGAATATCAGCTGAGCCATCAGCTGATGTGAGCTGACACTCAGTCCAGCTGATCTACTGGGCCTGCGGCAGAGCTTCACTTTGTGAACTAATGCTATGCTTGATTAAAAGCCAGCCGTATGCTTATGTATCTCCTCCCTGTAGAAGCAAAGACCAAAGCAGAAACTTGCACACATGTAGTAAACTGGAACCTGCATGAGAAACATTCACATCACACTTATAAGTAAAATGGGGGGGGGCATTGTCCAATTCCTACAATGTAAATGAAAACAATCTAAACTGCAAGGTCCACACAACATACATAGCTTTTTTTCCCTCATTACAATAAAAATTAACTTCCTAATTATACAATTTTCAACAGAGCAACACATTTATCACATAGCTCAGCAAAAGCCAAAAGCATGTGGTACAGTATCACAGTCTTACTGGATTACACAGAGTTTGGATGCAAACCTACAGTCCAGCTGAACTGCTGGGAAACATCGAGCTATACCGCATGAGAAAAGGCACTATCCTGGTAAGTAGCTGATTAAGGTTATATGTCTTTCATGGACAACACTTGAAATGTATACACATGTACATATCTGTGTATGCAGTATGCAGTCTACATACATGCGTAATTCCTATTGTGTCAAAAGACAGAGTGATACCACATCAGTACTCAGTTAACATGGTAAAAGCAGCCTATCAATCAAAATTCTTTATTAGAGGAAAGAGGTTCTGGATCAGTGTTGGCATTAGCATTAGCTTAGTAATTAGTAACTAGACTTATCTGAACCTATGCTAATAAATAGGAACATGTACACAAACACTTCTTTTTCATTTTCAACATTTTGTAATATTACAGTATATAAGAATAAAAGTAAGTTACATGTATGTACAGTATGATACAAAAAATGCTGAATGTACACTGTATGTATAATTGTAGGGTCTACCTTACAATATAAAGCGCCTTGAGGCGTCGGTTGTGCTTTGGTGCTCTATAAACAAAACTGAATATAACTGAATAAACATCAACTTGGGAATTTTAAACATTTTAACTATCTTTTATTTACTATGATAAGAAGGTCATTTAATGTGGTGGTTGTACAAATCTGTAAGTCGAACTGCAAGATCATAAAATATATGTAAACTCTATTTGAAGTCTATTTACATTCACACAGAGACATTAAAACAATAATTTCACAATAAATAGATTTTACAGTGTAGTGCTCCAGATGTGCACAAGTGCACTGTGCAATGTGTAATGTGTATCGGCCTGTCTCTCTGAAACTTGATTACAATACAATACCCAACATTCAACATGCCATTAATCACTGTTCACTAGAGCTCTTAAATGCCACAGTGAACATGTATGTGGGACCTTTTAGACTTTTCTTTTACATCCCGTTTAATCACAGACATAATTTAAGTTGAAGGTACCAAAAAAACCAAAAAACAACAAAAAATCATCTGATTGAGGATCTATTTTATATTCAAAAAATTATTTTTTTTTAATAATTTTGAGACTGAGAAATTGTACCCCTACAAAATCTGCTTCCATGAATTTTTAGGGAACACATGTTTAGGTCCTCTTCTGATCTGTGGGCAAGGAACTCTTTATTTGTATTTAGTACATGAAAAACTAGCCTCAGGTCTAGAGGTGTCAAAAGTGTCTGCAACTAGAGTAGTGTCTTTTGTGAACATTTCCCCAGAGTTTTCATTTTTACAAGCAGCACCGCATGTCATGTGTAACAGCAAATATAACTGGCTATGACTAAATTGGGAACGTGAAGCTGCTGAGGGAGCAAGTGTTTTTTACTGCCAAGAAAAAAGACTCTAACATTAGCCAGAGCTCTGTAATCAGCTACTATCAGTGTTAGCTTGCTAGTCTGGTTACTAAGTTGCATCTAAATTTCAATGTGATGATTATTGTTGGATAGTTTAAATCAAAATGAAAAATCTGAACAGCTGCCTAATGTCTTCTGAGAAAGTGGCCAGTGTTTTAAGTCTTAATAAAATTTGAATTTATGTATCCTTGTACGATTGTGATGGGAACATTAGGGAACATTGGGGAACAGCAGTGTTCGGTAGTTGCATGCTGGCTTATTGTATTTAAACATAATAAATAAAATCACTTTTTAAAATAATTTCAGGCTGTACTTCAATACAGAAATCCTTTGTGTCTCTTACTTAATCTGTCATCACCAGAGACTGTATATAAGACATGTACACAGCCACCACAACAACACCCACTGGTTACTGAAGTCCTATTAAGCTTCAAGTTGAGCAATTTTACTGTTGCCATCTTGATGTTTCACTGACGACTTAGCTCAGAAATGAAATCAAGGATACCAGTGACTGACAAGCCGCTTCCAGAATAAGTCTTTTTTCTGACGCTGACAATGACAAACTTGAACAAAATTAACTTTATATTTTAATCATTGTGAGCTGAAACTACCGAGTCAGTGCATAAAGTGCCCCAAGAGGGAGCTAATTTATTTATTATTGTAAAGTCTACATTAAAATATATTAACCACCTTAGGTGATAAATAAAACTGAATTGAATTGAATTGAATTAAGCGTCATTCTCTCAAGACTTTTTGCAACCAGAGGAGTTGCCCCCTACTGGCCGTGAAAAATCCCAAATGTAAGGCACTTTTGCACTGGCATCACTTTTATACCCCAAAGCTATGTCCAGCATTTATATATAGTTTATAACTATCTAGTCTAATTAACATGTGTTATTGTTTACTTCAGCAGTGATTTAAAAACTAACTATTGTATGTACAGGGCTTTGGTAAAGTCTGGAGACTGAGAAAGAAAACTCATTCATGAGCTGTGCTCACCTTAGAATTAGCAAACAGAAGAATATTTAGTAAAAAGTACATGGTCGTTTCATCCTTACCCTGTTTTCATCTTCTTTTCTGTCTCTCACTAACCTGTTTTAAAAACTACGTATGCTCTGTATATCTGTTTTATTTTATTTTATTTTATTCTGCTTTTCCTTTTTTTCATATAGTGTTGAATGGTCACAACGAGGTCACTGGCTGCAGAAGTAATCTACAACATAAGTGAGAGGAGATCTCCCAAATATGATCATCTGCTGTTAGGGGAGAACCAATCAGATAAAAGGAGGAAGGAGCTTGTTTCAAACAGTGGATGGACAGCACTAAAGCCCAGTATAAAACAATAAGGATTGTTTTGAACTGTCATGCAAAGCTATTCTAGTATTCTCCAAATATAAAATTATGGAGCTAGAAATGCGCGTAACAGGATCAGTTTAATTCATGTTTTCTAATCAATAAATAGATTTATCAATACTGGACAACCACTAACAACTAAGCAAAAAGGAGTGATACAATTTTCAGAATTTTAGAAAGGTTTAAAATTGATTCGCCTGTAATTATACATTTAAAACTGTCTGTCTGGTGCCTGCTTGAGACAACAATGAATACATATGTATTTATTTATTTTTGCCCATTTCCTTTTAAGAGCAGGTTGGAAGAAAATAATGAGAATGAAAGCTAAATACTAAAACAGTCACCCACAAAACTGAGCAGTTCAAGACATGGTTTTGTGATAAACAAGGCAAGAAAAAAATTTGGTGGTTGTGAGTAAGATGTGGAGGAGGGGCCCCGGAGCATAAAAACAAAATCTGAAAAAAACAAAAAACAAATGACCTCTTGTTCTGCCAACATGATATCTAGTGTCATCATGGAGAAAGGTTTAATGTGAATTGATGTATAGGATGTTATGAATTAATGAGCTGAACTCAAATTAGACTTAGTGTACGGTAAGCCTACAAGTCCCACACTTCTAAAAAAAAATGTAGCATACAAATTAGGAGGTACCTTAAACGTTCAACAATCAGGCTCTGTGATTTAGTCTCTGCTAACCAGGCAGGTGTAGAAAAGGACAACTACGTGCTGTCGGCTGTTTTTCACACAGCCGAGACGTTGCTGTGTGTGACGGTATTGGTGAGGGCGTGTGTCTCAGAGCCTGGCTTATCTTTTGGGCTAGATTTGTCCAGGACAGATATCTGAGTGATTGTGCTGCTTTCAGTGAACAGGGTGCGCCGTCGTTTACTGTAGCTCAGGTAACTCTGAGTCTGCCACTTCCAAAACCTCTTCTTGAGCTCAGCCTGCACCTGAAATCAAGATGGAAAACATACATTCCAAATAACTGTTTTTAGAAGCAGGAAATACACAATGTACCTGCATGAAGCTTTCCAAGTGTTTTTTTCTCTACCATATAAAAGAGAACTAAACTAAACCAATTTTAGCCTTTCCAGTATGCACATTTTGTTAAATATGCCTCATCTAGTAAGAGATAGTAAAACAAAAAGTAATTATTTCAAAACACTACAAGTCTTTCTTGTTGCTACTCAGGTGCTTTAATCTGATTAGTGCTTTTCTAAGCACGATGATTAAATGGCATCTCTAAATAGTTCTCATTGTTCAGGTGCCTATAGATTGTGAGGTTCCTGACATCTTATTAGTTTATTCAATTCCCTTCAGTTTTATTTATACAACACAACAGTTACAGTAATTGTAATATAGTGACATTTTATGTAATACAGCAGAGAATCCCTTGAGTGGCACTTGGAAAGGAAGAAATTAAGCTTGTGCATTCAACAATCTGTAATCAGTCTTCCTCCTGCTTTCGCTGATGTAAGGCTGCTTTTCTGTTCTTTACATCCCTGCTTTTCTACACTGTCAAATTCAAATTCAAATTCAAATTTTATTTGTCACGTACACAGTCATACACAGTACGATATGCAGTGAAATTCTTAGACAACTGCTCGTGACCTAAAGAAAAAAAAAAAGGAAAAGGCTATGAATAAGATAGGAAATAAATATGAAAAATTTAAAAGGGTAAATTTAACTAACTCAAACTCAGTACTGTTATCATTACTCTACTCCAATCATCTTCTTGCCTGCCTTCTTTGGACCAATCAGCCTCCATGTTGCATAGTTTAAAGGATCAACCTTCATTTTCACCACCACCAGTGTCTAGATTCCCAGGGGTCCTGTCCTAAATCCTGTCACTGCCATGATGGGCCACCGGAGTCTGTTGGCCAAATACATTCATCTCTTTATCTCAATAGGATTGGAAGAATTGAACATTATCATGTTCAATTCTTCCAAGTGATCCAAGTGATCTTTGTTTATTGAACTCTGGCAGAACTAGGTTTGGGGGGTGGTAGTTATTGACTGCGACAGGCTGTCGGGGGGAAGGGCAAAAAGAAGCAAAAAATGGAGCACATAGAGAGATTGTGCTGGTAATTCCACTAAAAGCTAGATTCCTTCAGGATTGACTTGATATTGATTCCACCAACCCTACTTCAGAATACTGAATCTTTAATAAACTTTCTACGACCGTGGCACAGGGGGTTGGGAATCGCATCTGTAACCGGAAGGTCGCCGGTTCGATCCCTGGGCTCTCTGTCCTGGTCGTTGTGTCCTTGGGCAAGACACTTTACCCTACTTGCCTACTGGTGTTGGCCAGAGGGGCCGATGGCACGATATGGCAGCCTCGCTTCTGTCAGTCTGCCCCAGGGCAGCTGTGGCTACAACTGTAGCTGCCTCCACCAGTGTATGAATGTGAGAGTGAATGAATAGTGATATTTTGGGTGCCTAGAAAAGCGCTATATAAATCCAATCCATTATTATTATTATTACATTTAATTAAGGTTGCCGTACTGCAGCACTGTTTTGTGTATTTTATCTTTGATTTGCATCATCTGTGCAGTTTTATGAACCTTTTAAATGAAAGAAAAATCTACAGTCAGACTATATATGACTATGAAATAGTCGAGGCATTACATCTCCTAATGTTGTTTAGTATTTACTTTACTTACCTCACCATTCAAGAAACAGTAGAGCAGTGCCACCACAAAGCCCTTGAGAGTAGAGAAATAGTATTCAAAAGTATTACTTATGCTTTCATGACACATATTTATTCTTTTTTACCTTTATATGTTGATGTGTATTTTCGGTTCTACCTGGAAGGAACCCACACCGAGCTCTATGAAGATGCGTGCCTCTGTCCCTGTGTTTTCTGGCAGGAAGGCAAACACCATGTAATGCATCCCGAACAGTGGGATGAGCAGCAGCGTGGACTTCGCCAGCCTCCTGCACACACACATGCAAAACACAGACACATTCTACACATGCAGATTCACAATCCCTTGTGACTTTATATTTGTTGTTTATGCATTCACACGCAGCAGCATTTATTCTGTCTCACTTGAAGTGACTGGTATCATTGCCACCAACACCAGGAGACCTAAGCTTCTGGACCAGAATACGGATTACGTTGATGAAGATCATGAAGTTCACCTACATGAAACAAGTGGGAAGCACCAAATTAGTAATCTGTCAGAATATTGTTAACATTTAACTAGAGATGGAACATTTGGCTCTTAGGCTGAAGCTTGTTTCACTCTGTTGAAGCAGACTGGTCCAAAACACTGTGTTGAGGCTTGAATCAAACCTCTGTGACCATATGACAGATAATGCTTGAGGCTTCATACGTCACAGTGGAACACTGGAAGTGAGGTGATGGGTTCAACTCTTTAACATTGTTTCATTTGTTTTAGGGAAATGCAAAATGTTTGGTGTACCTTCCCTGCTTTGTAGTGTTGCAACAGATCTTTTGTGGCATTAAAAGTTGCCAAAAACCTTCAATCATACCTCCAAAACACTGATGTTGAAATACTTATCATCTTACTTCACAGTACAAACCTGTCATAACAATTTAACCCTTGTATGGTGTTTGGGTCTGTGAGACCCGTGTTCAGTTTTTTCAAAAGAAAAATTAAACAATTAATTATTTTTTCACGTGTAAATGTGTTGTGTCTTTCCACTCACTCCACTTGATTATAACTGATTTATTTATAACATTTTATATAAAAGAAAAACGAGAAGCACATTAATTCATAAATGTGATCTAACAAAGGTAAAGGGAAAAAATTAACCATGTTTGCTGTTCATATGTCTTGTAATTGGGATGAAGTAAACATCTGTTGAGTAATTTAACATAAAATTGTTTGATAGTGTTAATTTGGAAAGCCAAAACTCTAGCGGGTCCACCAGACCCATGAACACTGGCTGAGTAACAAAAATACGAACACCACACAAGGGTTAAATGATGTTTTAAGTAGCCTGATAACAGGACGACACATTAAACACTAGATTTGCCAGGTGGGATCATCCTGACTATTTCCATCTAATTTCTTTTTGAATTTTAAAAAAGATCAATTATTGATTGATTATTGGTTTTAACAACTCATACTTACTTTGTTATGTCTAAAAACTTTGATATGTTTATTATGCCTGTAGCCAGCAGAAGTTATCAAGGGGTTAGCCTGTAAAAAAAATACCTGTTTTACCAGCATCTTCATAACTCTGCCTTTTACCTATTGTGCGAGCTACATTATAATCAATCTAGTCCCTTTAAGCCACTTCACAGTGGCATAATTATTGTAATTTCTGCTGCCTTTGAGGACAGATTTCTTTTGAAAAAGACATTTTTAATTCCATTAAGCATTTACTGGATTACATCTTGAGGGACTAGCTCGAATAACACCTTTGAGCGCAAATTCGATCACATCTTGGGGAAGTGCACTGCGGTCGTGAGTTCTCAGAACCTGCTCTTTGAGCAAAAAGAATGACAACATCACGGAACGTAAGTTTGGATAACATCATAGAAAGCTCAAGGCTCTCCAACAGGAGATTGAGAGACCAGTGTTGGACTGTTAGAACAGCTTTGAAATTCATATGAGTTGTTCGCACTAAAGTAAAAAGCACCATCACTTCATGTGGATACCCTCTCTGCGCCAGCTGCAGTTGCAAGGCTGGAGCCGAACAAAAAACACCCTGATAACGACTGTGTTTAGACTGTTCCTTCCCATTCCATGCAAGGCCACCTGGGTTGGCTGAAAGACTGTTTACTTAGCCTGGCAGGGCGAAGGACACTGTCTCAGCTGAACTCTGGACACACACACATACATATACACTGATATGCACACACTCATCCCCCCTCCCTTTCCAAACGCCTTCGACGCTTATTCCCTTCCGATGCTGATGGTGGATCATGGAGACCAGCGCAAAGGGTGCAGGCCCGGATGTACTGTCTAAGTCGGCTGTCTCTCACCTTTTACCCACCCCTGTTGCTTGTCATGTGTTTCTTTGGCGTATTTAGAGTTTTTTTCATGTGCTATGTGCAGAGGTGTTTTTTTCTGTTCTCAAACTGATCTCCCTATTGGAGCTCAGTCTGAGGGGAGTTATTTTTTTTTCTGCTTATCTTTCCTCATGTGGTGCATTTTCCATTGTTATACCTCTCTGACCTGTCTTCCCCATGTGATGTTTGTGTAATGTATGTATGGTCAGAAGGGTAAGTCGGCGCTGGCAAAGGTTGGCAGCCTTAACCCAATTTCCTTCGGGGTCAACCTTCAGGATCAATAAAGTTTTATTGAATTGAATTGAATTGAATTATACCTGGATAAACAAAGAATATTAAAAAACTGACTTTGCCTAAATTGATTGCAGCTTCTACCCTGTGAGAGGAATGCTCTTTCACCTCAAAATGACTCGATATCATTCATGAGAGGATGTTTGACGGGTTTGATAAGTAATAAATAAGTAATTTACAACAGTTAAATGCAGGAAATCATGTTTTTGTACTACCCATTCAGGCCTGCAGTAGCCTAATTATTAATCTTTTATCTAATTACAACCTCTTATATATATATATATTTAAAAAAAAAATCTTGTGAGTCTTTATGTCAAAATGTCTCTGAACAGTAAGTTTTGCTAGTCAACCCAGCATCCTGGAAAAGTGGTGTTGCATTAATTCCTACGGGTTCAAATGACTCCATCGTGGTTCCAGTGTTAAACATTTTATTAGCAACTTGACATTTCAAAATGTTGTAGCACTTTCATGTGTGGTCAATAATTCTTAGAAGGAAGATGCTGCTGAACGACACAGGAAATCATTCCTGGCCGTCTCCCTGCAGAACTCCTCCATCGAATACACTGTAAACACAGCAATGGTTACACCCTTTTTGCATATGCTCTTTTCTACTCTGTAATATTCTTGTCAATATTCTTGATATCTATTTATAACCACCCCTGTTAATCCTTGATATTTATAATTGAGTGATTTTTATATATTGGTGCTATTTCTTAAATTTGCAAAATCTGTAACATATTGTATTGTTTAAATAGTTTAGTCTGTTACTGTTACTGTCTTGGAGCAACTGTAACCCACACAATTTCCCTATGGATTAATAAAGTATTCTGATTCTTAAGATTTAATTTATCTCTTTTGTTTTGGAACTGGAATCACTGAATTGTGTGAATCATTTGGAAATTTGTGGCTGTTATAATTGCACATGAGCACTAGATGTAGACAGATACTAGTAGTATCTGCCTTTGAGACTTTGAAGCTTTGCCTGTTTTTTCAGTACAATCAGGAAGAAGCCTCAAAGTTTCACAGCGCTTCATCCACCCGTCTCTACATGGATGTATTATTCCTTAGTATTTTCTGTTTTAAGTGTTTAGTTCAAGTTATTCTGTTTTACACTCATATAAATGCCCCTAGATTTAGTTCATTCATGTGTCAGGATTTCCTCATTTAGCTATCATTCTCTCTTCCTGTTTTATTTTGGTAGCTGTACTTGTCTGTAGTGGTTTGCATTTACTGTTACATTCCCTGCTGTCTGGTTGTCTTGATTGTCTGCACCTGTTTTTCCCAGCTGTATCCCCTTTCCCTGATTGTCCTTCTGTGTATACATAGCGCTGTCTTCTTATTGGTCCTTTCTGTCAGTGTCTGTTATTCTCTCCTGCATATTTCTTGCCAGTTCTGGATTTTGTTTATTCTCCCAGTGAATTTTTTGCTTCTCAGCTAAAGTAAAGGCTTGTTTGCCTGTCTTCATATGTCTGCATTTTAGTCAAAAACGTTGAAATTTATGACAAAACATTGGCACTAAACATGGACCCAGAAGATCTCTGGGGAGATATGAGGATCTTTAGGATTTCCTCCCCAGTTTAAAAATCTATGGACCAGCCTCTCTCAGTGGGTTTGTCAGCTAGTAGGAATCATTTCCAGCTGTCCTAAAATGCTGCAGTCTCGAACAGTTTCAAGCATGTGTATCTCCATGACCCAGATGGAAAGACAATTGTAGTCAATTAATCCCATCCGGCCTTATTCACCAGAGTTCAATTCAGTCTCATCCCTTACATACCCTCAACTGCTGCTCCAGACAGCCAGCCCCACTGCAGACACCAAGCTGCCACTCACCAGTCTCAGCTCCAGCTGTTTCCCATTCACACAAGAGCAACCAAATAATGAAACATTTCTGCTGAATATCCCAGATGCACCACCTTTGGACACTGTAGAGCAGGGGTCCCCAATCCCAGTCCACGAGGACCGGTGTCCCTGCAGGTTTTAGATCTAACCCTGGGTCAACACACCTGAATCACATGATTAGTTCATTACCAGGCCTCTGGAGAACTTCAAGACATGTTGAGGAGGTCATTTAGCCATTTAAATCAGCTGTGATGGATCAAGGACACACCTAAAACCTGCAGGGATACCGGCCCTCGTGGACTGGAATTGGGGACCCCTGCTGTAGAGTCTTTCATTGACAACTGTTTGGTTTCTGGATCAAGATTTACTGTTTATCACCAATTATGATGGCCAAAATCCATTTTTGTGAGGAAGTTGACACTTACTGAGTTTAAGGTCATTGGTAAAATTGCAAAATACATGTATGAGTGGTTTGAATTTGACTTTCATGGAGCGATCTAAAAATAGCAATGCTGGAAACGGTAAAAGAGAGACCAAAAAAGCCACTGCACGAGCAGATGCCCTTAAAGAAGTCGAAAAATAATCAAGTAAGATTTTAGTGACTGCGCATGTGCAAGGAGAGGTTTGGAATCTAGACGTGATTCCCTTCAGTGGCAAGTCAAGGGCAAATTATATGAGTAAGAATTGAGAATTTGTACCCCCACTGTAAACACACATATACACACACCAACATATGATGCAATAAACTGAAACAAGTACCACAGTGTAAAGGCACTTTATAACACTGCAGAGAGAAAAAGTTATAATATGAACATATAATATAATAAATTCTAGAGTCAGGAGGGATATGAGAGCTGTAATAATAGTCTTAATGAAACAAACATAACACAATAGCAGGAAAACCAGAGAGATTCTGATTTAGTCATTTCTGTTGACCTTCTGTGCATTGACCAGGTAGAATATGACTCAACTCTCCCTGACTTGTTATTGTCGCTTCTAGTGTGAAGACAAGATAAGTGTCTGCAATAGCAGCCACAGAGTCAAAATGCAGGACTGTGCCAAGATTGAGGACTCTGATAATCCAGCAATGGCTCCCACTTTTACTGTACTCACCAGTAGTGATGCCGTTATTGGAGCTTTTATGATCCACCAGATAAAGGCCACATCTGTGTCATCCCAGCACCTGAGACACACAACAGGCAGAAATGTGTGTTACCACTGGCTTACAAGGCTGTTTATAGTATCTTTGAACAATCAACAATATATATTAAGCTTAAAACCAATAGTAATAAGCTAATACATTTTTAGTACTGTGCAAATATCTTGAGCCACTCCACATTTCTTCATAGTTTGCTTCCAAGGAACCAGATTTTCTTATAATAATGTCATTTGTGAAGGTGGTATTGACTGCAGTCCTGGCCATCTTCAAAATATTTTTTGTTTGTTTGTTAAGCCACTTCCTACTAACATGAATCATACAGGTATAAAAATACACATAATTTATGGGAAGAACTAGTGTTGTGTTTACATATAACAGACATCTTTGCAAAAATCAATGTTATATTACAAATGGAGAGACAGACACCCTATTTGCTTTTTTACACTATCCACAGTGTGTCTTTTGTCCCGTTTTAACCTCCTCAACCCAACCTATTGCTGCAGATGGCTCTCCCTCCCTGAGCCTGGTTTTAGCAGAGATTCAATAATGTTAGGAGGGAGTTTTTCCTTCCTACTGTCACAAAGTGTTTGCTTGTGTCATCTGATTGTTGGGTTTTCTCTGTATCGTTGTAGGGTTTTTACCTTGCAATATAAAGTACATTTAGTCAACTGGTGTTGTGACTTGGTGCTATATAAATAAAACTGAATTGAATTAAACCTTAGATAAGCTTCCCCTTTAGATAATTTGTTACTAGCCTGACACAGGATGTGAGAAAAGCATCAGCCCCTTCAGTTGAGCCATCTGCTGTTAACTGAAGATTCACCAGAAATGGTCTCAGTTGAATGTTGGTAGCCATTCTTAAGGAACAGAACCAGGAGAAAAGACAGGTATGCACAATGGCACAAGGACTGCACTGAAACTGTCAATATTAGTGTAGTGATGAATCATCATATTTCCATAAAGAGGAGGTCAGGGGAGTATCTACAGTCATTTGTAAAACATGGTGGACGCTCTAATTTAGGTGACAGAGAATGCAAAAGCAGTCAATTTCCGAAGAAGAACTTTGGAGTGTTCTCAAAGAAGCCCGGAAAACTAATCCTGAAGTCAAAAAAAATTACAAGAACACTTGCCAAAGAGGTTTCAATGCTAAAGAACAAAGTCATAGCAAATATTCACTTTCAAGTTCATTAGAATTGTACAAACTTGTTAATTTTTCCTTGTATACTGTGTTTTCACTTGTATTCAAACATGTTCCAATAACTTTCTCCAACTATTTCCTGCTTTCATTGCAAAAAATAAAGAAATGAGTCATCCTCGAGAGTTTTGTACAGCACTGTGGGTGTGAATTACTGTACAAATGAATATATTATCAAAAAGCCTTTTTTTGCCACAAAGACTAGATCACAAAATATGTTATTTTTGTTAACATTTTATGTTTAGTCTAAAGTTATTTGAGTGAGTATGTGTTACTATCATTTTTGTTATTTAAATTTTCTCTAATTTGATATTGTCTTGATTTCCTGCAGCCGTTGCTCACCCCCTGTTGTCGTAGAAGTTTCGAGTTAGAATCCAAGCTGTTATGATTACTGTCGGGAGACCTGGGAGGCACAAACAGAGTGACCTGATCATTAGGAAAAGAACTAAAGTGGAGCAAGAGGAAAAACAGGAAATCAAATGAAAGGAAACAGGGACATATGATAGACAGGGATGATGACAAGTGAGGTACCCACCCCAGCCAATAAGTATGTACCACCAGAAGTATTTCTTCTGGAAGACAAATGTGAGAGTGAGCAGTGTCTGCAGGTACATGCCCTCCACCAGGAGCCAGAAGTAGTTAGCCAGGATACTGAACTGGAAGAAGGCCACGGCTGATTTACAGGATGTCTGTGGGACAAAAAAACAAAAAGATTCGTGAACATCAGATTCATCTGAAGGGCTCATTTATCTACAGGGACAGCAACAATAAAAAACATCAATTTATGAGCCACAGTGATGTTCAGAATTATAAAAAACATAAGACTTTAGTGTTACAGGGAAACATCCATTTCCCTTCACATGTGCTTGAAGTCATGGGTTTTGCATTGTATTTATTTATACTCATTATAATTAATGATCAGTCTCATCCTCCTCTTACTAACACTATAATATTTCTGGAATGGTTCAAATATAGTTTATTATAATGGTAGTCAAACAAGACGGTCATATTTCACCTTAAACCTGCACCTCTTTAATAAACAGTAGGTGGCGGTTGCAAAAAGAAGTCAAGATGTATAGAAGATAATGGCCTTTAGCTTCTTCAGTAAACACTTTCCTGGTGGCTTTATGGTGTCAGTCACTAATTTCTGAGTCCTACTAAGTATAACATGTGCCATTAAAAGAGTGAGAGGACTCAAGTAGTAGACCGGTTTAACTTCCTTATTAACAAGCAGATGAATGAGCAACAGGGATTAGACCTCCTGATTGAGGAAGGGGAGCAATGCCAGAGTATTGTATAAATCTGCAGGTTGTTTACAAAGAAGAGGAGATAGCAATGGAGCTGCATTCCAGAGCTACCACTTGAATCAAAAAGAAGGATAAATCATCAACTGTCATTAATATATAAACAACAGGACTTTAGCAACAAGTGAGTGACATCATAGCGGGGACCCCCATATGTAGCTGGGATTTCAGTTTCATTAACTAATCACAAAAGACTATTCACCTGAATCTGAATCCACCTGCAGCATCTACATTATGTATTATCTTATCTTATCTTATCTTATTGTCATGTTGCTCATTTTAAGATGGTATATCTGATTGAATTTGAATGGTCACTAAAACACACTGCATGCATAAAATCTTTTGTCAAATCTAAAAGAACCGACTTAAAAAGCATGCTGACTTTGACCTCGAAGTTCTACTTCTACCATCATTTTTGGTGTTGACGAATTCTCCCACAGATTTTAATTCATTCATCGTGTCACTCTCTTGTAAATGCTCTTTTGCTATTCCAAAATGGAAACGGGCTTTTAATGGCTAATTGAAGTTTATAAATTATATTACCAATAAATTGCCTTTGTCTTAAGGGACTTATTAAATTAACTTTATTTTATACTTGAGTCTTAAGATGAGGACTTTGGGATATTTATTTTGCTTGTAAATAATATTCAAGCCTGTTACTGTTTAACTAAACGTTATTGGATTTAGATTCCCTTAACTCCAGCAAAACTGGTACACTGTCTATATCTCAGAATAATTTTGATATTCTTGTCTTTTTCTGTTGCTGTGCGCTAAATGTCAGAACTCTGAAACAGCTGGCAGCCAAAATGGTGTTTGGGGAGCATGGCATCTGGGATGAAACACTCAATGCATCACAGAGTTGTTGGCTTTTGAGTGTTGCAGAAATCACACTCCATAAAGCCTATGTGCTTATGTAATCCTTAAAATTTGTTAAATAATCTGGTTATGAAGCTTTGTGAATTATTTCTTTCTTTTCACTTCCACTGATTGGTGAAAGCCACAGAGGGTTCTTAAAACGATGTCCCTGAAATAAGCGTTCTCGTTGGGTATAGTGAGCCTTGACCTTCTGGTCAGTTGACAGCTGGTGGAGCAAGTTAGCTGTTAGACCAGCAGGAAGGGACTTATCTGAAAACACTGGAGCACTTTTACACCATGTCTTGATAAATCGAACAGATATTTGAAGTTTACACATCTACCTTCTTGCCTATAAACATCTTAAAAGATTAATTTGTGCAACAGAAACAGTAATACAGTGGGGCAAAAAAGTATTTAGTCAGCCACCGATTGTGCAAGTTCCCCCACTTAAAATGATGACAGAGGTCAGTAATTTGCACCAGAGGTACACTTCAACCGTGAGAGACAGAATGTGAAAAAAAAATCCATGAATTCACATGGTAGGATTTGTAAAGAATTTATTCGTAAATCAGGGTGGAAAATAAGTATTTGGTCAATAACAAAAATACAACTCAATACTTTGTAACATAACCTTTGTTGGCAATAACAGAGGTCAAACGTTTACTATAGATCTTTACCAGGTTTGCACACACAGTAGCTGGTATTTTGGCCCATTCCTCCATGCAGATCTTCTCGAGAGCAGTGATGTTTTGGGGCTGTCGCCGAGCAACACGGACTTTCAACTCCCGCCACAGATTTTCTATGGGGTTGAGGTCTGGAGACTGGCTAGGCCACTCCAGGACTTTCAAATGCTTCTTACGGAGCCACTCCTTTGTTGCCCGGGCGGTGTGTTTTGGATCATTGTCATGTTGGAAGACCCAGCCTCGTTTCATCTTCAAAGTTCTCACTGATGGAAGGAGGTTTTGGCTCAAAATCTCACGATACATGGCCCCATTCATTCTGTCCTTAACACGGATCAGTCGTCCTGTCCCCTTGGCAGAAAAACAGCCCCATAGCATGATGTTTCCACCCCCATGCTTCACAGTAGGTATGGTGTTCTTGGGATGCAACTCAGTATTCTTCTTCCTCCAAACACAACGAGTTGAGTTTATACCAAAAAGTTCTACTTTGGTTTCATCTGACCACATGACATTCTCCCAATCCTCTGCTGTATCATCCATGTGCTCTCTGGCAAACTTCAGACGGGCCTGGACATGCACTGGCTTCAGCAGCGGAACACATCTGGCACTGCGGGATTTGATTCCCTGCCGTTGTAGTGTGTTACTGATGGTGACCTTTGTTACTTTGGTCCCAGCTCTCTGCAGGTCATTCACCAGGTCCCCCCGTGTGGTTCTGGGATCTTTGCTCACCGTTCTCATGATCATTTTGACCCCACGGGATGAGATCTTGCGTGGAGCCCCAGATCGAGGCAGATTATCAGTGGTCTTGTATGTCTTCCATTTTCTGATGATTGCTCCCACAGTTGATTTTTTCACACCAAGCTGCTTGCCTATTGTAGATTCACTCTTCCCAGTCTGGTGCAGGTCTACAATACTTTTCCTGGTGTCCTTCGAAAGCTCTTTGGTCTTGGCCATGGCGGAGTTTGGAGTCTGACTATTTGAGGCTGTGGACAGGTGTCTTTTATACAGATGATGAGTTCAAACAGGTGCCATTCATACAGGTAACGAGTGGGGGACAGAAAAGCTTCTTACAGAAGACGTTACAGGTCTGTGAGAGCCAGAGATTTTCCTTGTTTGAGGTGACCAAATACTTATTTTCCACCCTAATTTATGAATAAATTCTTTACAAATCCTACCATGTGAATTCATGGATTTTTTTTTCACATTCTGTCTCTCACAGTTGAAGTGTACCTCTGGTGCAAATTACTGACCTCTGTCATCATTTTAAGTGGGGGAACTTGCACAATCAGTGGCTGACTAAATACTTTTTTGCCCCACTGTATTTCAAACATTACTTGTAGTTTTTCGCTACTCTGTCATTGTCACCTTTCGGGTGTTGGACAAAATTTTGGGATACTTGGGTGAGCCCACTTCCTACTTCACACTATGAAAGCTAAAAAGCATGTTATATGCATATAGCATATTAAATTAGACTTGTTAGCAATCTGTTGCCTAATTCCCTGTACGTTTTTGAAGAGTAACCCTCAGTTAGATAGTTCCCACCAGAAGGGATGCCAACTATTCAAGGTGTTTTAGCTCTAGTTTTGCTCTCCATTGCCTGTTTCTGTAATTTTCTTCTATTTTCTTCACTAGTTAGCTGCTAACCTTTTGTACATGATATTTGATACATCTGGACAGTTCGTAATTAATACATAATGTATTACTGATTGATAGATTTCACTGTGAATCCTGTTCTAGAACCATCTTCTTATCCATATCTAGCCTTGCCCACTGTATTTTTCTTTAAACCGTGTTTTTGTTGATGTCATGAGTAGGCTTTTTTTCCCTTCATATTACCTATTCATTGTGCCTCAAAGCCTTTCTACGAGTCATGCTGATGTTCTGGTGCTGGTCCCTCATACCGACACAAGAGGCACACTTACCAGCACTCCAGACAGCCTCATCAGGAGAAAAACACAAAGGGAAACACATTCATGCTCTCACCGGCTCTTTGCTCAGCCATTCCCAGCATTTCAGTCTTGCTCCTTGCTGCTCTTATATTAAGTTATTAACCTCATCAGAGACGATATCAAGAAAACCAAACACAGCTAACCAAACTCATTGCTACAGTTTAAAGAAACCTTGCAGTTGAAACATGGATATTTTATCTCCCTTTTTTCCTGCAACAGATTTACCTAGTAATTGTAAAAAGAATATGGCTGGATAGAAACAATAATCTAACCTGTGCAGTTAGATTAAATTAAAAAACTATTAAATTGGATTATTAGCAGCATGCAAAGTAAGGAAATTTGCATTTGGTTTATTATTTCTTTATTGTTGCAACGGGTATAAATCTCATACCACTGGAAAGCCTGTTTATTTGGCTGACCTGTGACAAGTGCTGATTGAAGAATGCGATACCATCCCACTGCTTTAGTGTGTCCAGATTGTGGCCAGCATGAAGATGTGGTGCCAGGCTGATTCTGTGTATTGTTCTTCCACATGCTACTGAGACCCCTGTTTGTTTAATACATTGTTAAATTGCCAACATGTCTTGTTTCTTCTGAGAAGGTTTGACATGTAAAGTCTGAAGAAATAATTGACCAAGTTTAGTTACTTTTTCCAAGATTACTTGACAAGTTCTGATTATAGCTTTAAAACATGGATACTTCTTGTGTTGCACATTTTGGAAGTCATTGTAATTGTGGTGCTGGCAAAATAAAGGGCTATTTTGAAAGGACCACTGCCTTTCCCCCCCAACTATATTCTTAAGTAGAAATTGGAGCACTTGTCCAAGAAACCCAGAATTTCCTAGAGTATTTAAAGGTAGAATGGGAGGGAGAGCCTTCAGTTTTCAGGCCCCTCTTCTGTGGAACCAGCTTCCAGGTTGGATTCGGGAGACAGACACAATCTCTGCTTTTAAGATCAGGTTTAAAACTTTCCTTTTTGATTATGCACATAGTTAGGGCTGGATCAGGTGACCCTGAATCCTCCCTTAGTTATGCTGCAATAGTTCTAGGCTGCTGGGGGACTCCTGTGATGCATTGAGTATTTCTTCTTCAGTCACCTTTCTCACTCACTATGTGTTAATAGACCTCTCTGCATTGAATCATACTTACTATTAATCTCTGGCTCTCTTCCACAGCATGTCTGTTATTCTGTCTTCCTTCTCTGACACCAACTGGTCGCAGCAGATAGCTGCCCCTCTTGCTCATAGGGGGTCATATGATTGTTGGGTTTCTCTCTATGTATTGCTGCAGGGTATACCTTATAATATAAAGCACCTTGAGGTGACTGTTGTTGTAATTTGGTGCTATATATATAAAATTGAATTGAATTGAATTGAAGTACCACACTGACAATTAAGTATCATTTAATTATCTGCATCTTGGGTGGATAGAAAAAAATGTTCCAAGCTATATTTTTTATTGAGTTTAATTCATGCTGCAGAAGTACAAAAGGGACCAAGCACTCTAAAAACTGAGGAGTGATATTATGCTCATTAGTTCTTCCTTATTGCAAGAGTGGATCAGAGGGGGACCATAAAGAGCAGTCAGTGAGGTCAGTCCCGAAATAGTGGATGATATGTGTACATATCATATTTTTATTGTTAGTTTGCTATTTACACAGGCACTGTTGCCAAGTAACAAAATAAAAAATATAATAAGTTGTGTAATTTATTATTTTCCACAAGGAGTAACCTTCCCTGCGAAGGCCAGCAAGGTGGTGCGCTTTTATGTGGAGACTGCATATTTCTCCTTGTGCCTCTGTGGATTCTCTCTGGGGACTGCAGTTTTCTCATCTAACTGGTGACTGGTGAATGTAACCCAGAATGGATGTCTGCATACCTGCCTGTTGTACCTCCCTCTCAAACTATGACAGGACAGAGTCATAGTTTGAGAGCACCCTTGTAACCCTTCACTAGATAAGCAGAAGAAACAAAATCTTTTAAAAAGTGAAGTGTAAGCTGTAGTGCATTACTTGTTTTGAGTAATGACCCCAATCTTCAGGTTTTACTTTTAGTTAAGCTATGTTTCAGCTAGTTTATAATTAAAAAAATGTAAACATTTTTTTTTAGTTTTTAAGTTTCTGTATTAGTTTTACTATTTAAAATATTTAAAATAAGTATTTTAAATGGTCAATCTTACAATGTTCTGTATTGATGCTTCAATACAAATGAGACCTTTTGAAAACAGCTGACACACTGACACATAGACACATCCACATATCCCCCCATCTATCTCTGTCGTGGGGGAACTGGAGTCTATGAGCTATATGTTTAATGAGAATGGAATATCTATATCATTAACAACATGCATCAATGCCTCCAAACCCTAAAAACTAAGTCAATCTCCCACTTTAGCTCATTTTGTAACCACATAATATAATTTCAGTGAGGGGTTTTTTCTGTAACCTAGTTTTTAATGTGTTTTTCACTTAAGTAAAATAGTTTTGTCACGCTGAATTTTAGTTTATTTTTAGATAACCATACTATCCTTAATCCTACTGCCAGTTTTCTTAAGTAAATATAGTGCCTTTGATGGGCATGGAAGATGACATACTCACTGTAGACATAAAGCAGTGGTCCATGTTTTCATCAGAAAAAAGGATAGCGTCTTTGATAAAGACAGCACTCGCTCTCAGGATGAATGAGAAGAACAAGTTCATGTGGATGTAGTTCCTGGTGCAGTGAAATTTCCTAAAGAGTAGAAGAAAAAAGAACCTTCAATTAATCTGTTTGGATAAATGTTCATATACTATTTTATTTCAGAGT
Organism: Rhamphochromis longiceps; assembly: GCF_057381845.1. Classification (NCBI taxonomy): domain Eukaryota; kingdom Metazoa; phylum Chordata; class Actinopteri; order Cichliformes; family Cichlidae; genus Rhamphochromis; species Rhamphochromis longiceps. The sequence goes on along the minus strand of NC_140573.1, from coordinate 15,916,365 downwards.
CATTTAGTCTAAAAGAGTCTAATATTTTTCAATGAGACCTCCAGCATTACCTGAAGACAGTGAAGACAAAAATAGCTGATATAAGAGAGATGAGGGAGGTAGCGTAGCCAGCAGTGTACACCTGTTTGAAGTTGGAGAAATACGTTGTCTGAAAAAAAAGAGAAGTGAGTGGGGGTTAAGGGAAGGGATCTCAAAACTGCACTGTAGGTGGCAGACAGCTGGTGTTGTAAGCCACCGCATTTGTTCAACAAGTTGTTCACAGTGGACATAGATGGCTTATTTCACTCCTCTTTCAAATCATCTGCCTTCTCTGTCCAAAATGTGAACATTGGCGTCCTCGAAAGAGTGACCTTTTCCGTTTTTCATCCTGTTTCTCCCTAATTTGTGCCTTACCTTCTTTCCTACCCATCTTTGCTGACTTGATGAAAGCCCATTTGGGATAACCACGTGTTTTGAGAGCTTTCTTTACATGTATGTGTTCTTTTTATTTCCCTTCTGGCTTAGTGGGAATGCTTTCTGCCCAGTGTTGTAGTGTGCTGATTACTCCATGTCTGTGCTCCAGAGGGTGGTGGGAGTCAAAGAGTAGATACTGGTCTGTGTGTGTGGGCTTGGGGTAAACTTAAATGCTGACTTTTCCATTCTCCCCAGTGTGCACAGCACAGTCCAGAAATGGCAAACTATTATCCTAAACAGACACCAGCAAGTATTAACCTAACGCTCATTCACAACCTTCAAGTGTTCAATAATGTGACGAGATAATGACCCATCTGCTGTTTTATTATGTTTGTCTTTATGAGTTGTTCATTGAATAATGCAGCTACTATATTTGATGCGACCTGAACCAAATTTACTGTAATCCAACCCTGGAGAAATCTGTTTAGAAATAGGTGGAGCAGTTTCATTATTAACACTGATGACCAGAATACCAGCAACTGCATTAATATATTTCACCTCTCCAGTTATCCATGGCTACTTGATTAATTAGGAATCACATTCAAAACATGCTTGTTCTTGCAGTCCTGTGAAGAAAACGTAAAAAGCATGTTTCACAGGATTCCACACAGTTATCACCCGGATTGTTTGCACTGGCCAGCCCCCAAAATAGAGACCCGAAACACTTCACACTCTTACATGATCTAATTTGATTTGGACTGATTTGTCTTTCCTGAACAAGTTAACTTCATTCTGGGAGAGTGAAGCTTTATGTCAGGGGCTGGGTCTGTGACCCAACATTTTCAGTTCGCTCTGTATTTTTGAGTTCTTATGTTAAGTTTGTGATTATAAGTTCTTGTGTTATTCTTATTTAGGGTCTAGTTGAGTTTCAGTTCAGCAATTACTATCATCTGTGTCCTTGGTTTTTGTGTCATGTGTTTTATGTCTGTGTGTTCCATATTGTCAAGCTTGTGTTGTCATGTTTACATCCTTCAATGTTTCCTGATTTATTTTAAAAGTCTTATGTTTCTTTGTTCCATGTGTTTAGTTTTACTCTTCCCCTGTGGTGTCATTATGTTCATTTGAGTCAGCTGTTTCCCCATGTGTTTCCACTTCCACAATCACCTCCTGTGTGTATTTAAGTCCTGTCTTCCTTTGTTCAGTGTCAGGTCGTCTGTTTTCCTTCTCTCCAGCTCACATCAGGTTAACGCATTTTCATGATTCTCCTCAGTTCATGTTTTCTCGTCATAGTTCCTTGCATGTATAATTATTTTGCTTTATAATGTTCAGAATTATTTTCATGTCATGTTTGTTATAGTCAGTCCTTCACAGTTTAGTTTAGTTTACTTGCCCCTATTCGCCTTGCTTTATTTTGTAATGATGTTTACTTACTCCGCACACAGTCAGCTCCCGCTGACCGTGACGCTTCAGGCTGCTTCTGCTCAGCTCTGCTGAGAAATATTAAAGTGTTGGTTGGGACTTCTAGTCAATTGATCAGTCAGTTAAAACGTATTATGGATTTCAAAATCAAGTACCTGGTTTTCATATGTACATATTTTCAGTGGTATCACCTTTAATAGCAGGAAATTAACTAGACAAATTATTATTTTATCTTTCTCCTTTTTGCCAAACTTTTCAAGTAAACTATATTTGACAATAGCATAATAAAAATGGAAATTATGTTTTTGGTTATGCCACCTCAATATTTTTTAGCTGCCCCAAGATGGCGACCCCTATGAAAAAATTCTGGAGACTCCCTTATTTATTTTTTTTATAGATAAGGACCGCTCAATTATACTTGATAAACTGCAGATTTGACATGTAGTGCCATCATTTTTAATTACATATTAGATATACATATGTGTTTGGATTGTTTCATATTGTGAAATGTCCAGCAAAACAAACTAAGTATATTAAATTTGTGTTACTCAAATGCTAAATGAAAATTATCAGTAGTTTTGTGCAGGGTAAACAGGTTAGCTAGAAACATCTGCTGATATCTTGTTAAATTAGGCTTTGTAAATCCAAAAAGCACAGCAGGTCACCTGATCACAACCTGTACACAAAGACAATTTACTGAAGCTCACATTAGAAAATATTGTGAGTTGTGATTCGTGTCCCCACACTGAGCTACTACAAGTAGTCTTAGGGTTCACCCAGCTGCTGAATCCCACTTGAACTCCTTACTGTATTTTTCTGTTTATATGTGGAAGCAAAGTCACCCTTTACAATGTAGGCAACAGAAAATATTTCTTTTTTATTCTTTTTTACTGCTTGTGTCTTATATAACAGATTCAATCTGACCACATTCTTTAGAATTAGCATTTAGTTCAGTTACCCTTTGTACAAAAATATCTGGTAGAATTATTTTTCAAGGAGCTACTTTTAACTTTATTTCTCTGAGTACATTTCAGAGCTTGCACCACTTCATTCTCACTTGAGTAAAAAAAGTTGATTCGGTACTTAAACGTTTACCATAGTATTTTTATAGTATCTGTACACAAGTAAAGAATATCTGCACTTTTGCCACCTCTGGAATCAACATAGCAAACTAAAATAAAATGAAAACAAACAAAACATAGTAAATAAATCACAATATATACCGACCCAGATGGTCTTCTGCAAGGCTGTAGCTGAAAAATGTGCAGGGTGCTGAGATCATTAAAAAAAACTTTAATATTTTTATCACAATGAATTCTTTTAATATCAGTAGAAAAAAAAATCCAGCAAATAGTCTTGGATCTCTAAGTGAGAATGAGCAATGTTTACCTCTGGTTCGATTTCTTCATCCTCTGGAATCTTACAGGCCTCTTCATAGGATGGGTAGAAGTCCGACCATCCTTTCTCAGTGCAGTTCCTATAGATATAACCTAAAACAACAACAACAAAAATACATGAAACTCAGCGGTTTCTGCCAAGGGAAATACCACCAAACTGTGGTGTTTCAAATTTGCTTGTTATGTACAGACAGAAGTCTCATTCAGCCCTTTTAAGTAGGGTCTTTTCTTATTTTTTCAGTCATTCACATGTCAGTCCTAAGTGGCGTAACAAATGAAAAAATGACTGAGTTTAGTATTTTAGTTTTGCTCATTGTTATATTTTCTGCATAGTCTGTTCTTTATTTACATGTTCTAGCTATAGTTTCTATTTTTTTAGTTTTCTGTGATGTTATATCCAGATTATGTTTTCTTTTTGAAGTTCAACTTATCACTTATTCCCCAAGGTTTTTTTTCCGTGCCCTTCTGTGTTCTCTGTTTCAAGTCTGCATTCCTGTGTCCAGTATGGAGGACCAGAAGTGCCACATGCATGCAAATGAAGAATGTTGTGCTTCAATAATGAATTGTGCAATAAAATATGCATTAGGAAATTCATTTAAAATTTCTTTTTATTTGTTTATTTATTTAAACAATTGTCCATGTACACAAAAAGTCCATGTGAACAAAAAGGCAAAAAGGTTATTGTGCCAGGTGTTATTCTTGGGAGTTGAAGAGCAAAACTCAAACAGTGAATTCACTTTAGATTGATAAACTGGAAAAAAAATTCCAATATAGCTGGATGGGGGTGTTCTTTGACTCAAAACTTTTGCACAGTGCTGCTGTGCAAATTACCAGCAACCAACCCCCTTTCTTCCATTTGCCAACCAAAAAGCAAATGGAAAAAAGTGTAAATGGACCGGGATTAGGGTTATATCCTTTGCTGTGTGCATCGGCACGTGCATTTTAAAAACTGGGACACAGATGCACAATAAGAAAACATTCATCCATCACTCTTATACACCAGCACCTCCTTATAAACACAGGAATGCACATGAGCACAAATATTCTGAGAGTTTATCAGAAGAGATACTGCACCACAGCTCTTAAGATTCAGTGGATTACTCCATCTTCCTGTTAATAGTGTGAAAATACAGCAGGCACATGACAACCACGTGTAAACGCTGATAATATTACCACAGATACAGTACATAACTACTGCTGCTACTAAAAATTACACGTTCACCATTTGAAATTTTTTTGTCTTCCATTTCAGTTGTTGTACCACTTCATATTTTCTTTCTAAAATTTATAACTGACAGCATATGCAACTAGTTTTGCAACTTTTCCTTAACTGAAATTTAAAATGTCAATACATTTAAACAGCTGTGTGTTTCACAGCTAAAGCGGAATTACAAATTCCATATAGAAAGCATCTACCTAACTAGTCAGAAGATTCAAACTCAGGATCTTCTTGCTGTAAGGTGAGGTGAGAGTGCTAACCATTGCACTGCTGTCTTGCCATTTACCAAGCTTTTATTGATTCACCAGTTTACACAATATAATTCTACCCAGCAGAACACCATACCACAAATATTATGGGTTATGATATGTCACTTACATTTCTAGAGCTGTGAACATCAGGCTGCTGAATTAGATATATATGTATTTGAAGCTGATTCCCTGGTCACTTGCCACAGTAAGTCAGTTCTAAATCATGCAATTCCAGTTCAATGTTTCTCTACTGACAATCAAAGTCAGCTATTCAGGATTCATACATAACATTCTATGTCACACGTTGATCCATGTGAGAAACTGCCTATTATGCTTGCAGTCATTTTGGAGCAGAATCAGCCTTTTGTGTAGCGCCTTCAGTCTTTTGGGATTCTGTGGATAGAGTCAGGTATTTATGTTTTGTTTTTTCTTTGTAACCATGTGAATAGAATTTAAACAGTATGTGACTTCTTTCACAAGGACTGCTACTGGATCAAAGTGTGATGCTGCTTCTTTGGTGGCTGAGGAGTGGCCTTGTGTGGACAAATATTTAAAGTTTAAGGGACTGGATAATGTGATGACCAGTGTTGGTCAAGTTACTTGAAAAAAGTAATTGATAACTAATTACTTATTACTTCCCCAAAAAAGTAATCCCATTACTTTACTGATTACTTATTTTCAAAGCAAATAAGTTTAGTTACTTAGTTATTTTTAAAAAACACGATTTACAACCTGAATAGGTAATAAAGCGATAGATCTTTCAGCCCAATTCTACTTTTTCTGCATAATCCATCATACAAAATGTAATCAAATGGAAAAGTCTCGTTTTAAAACTTGTTTTATTAGTTTTAATCTTTTAACTTTATGCATCAAGCAAAAATTCAATTATATGCAACATTCACTGACTGGAAGAAATTTGTTTAACATTTAAACCTATTTTCTGCACATAAAATAAAATAGGTTTTTGGTGTTTACACTCAGTCTTTCAAATAAATGCAAGTAAAACACAGCAGAAAATAAATAAAATCAAAGACTAGCGGTCCTGTTGTTCTATTTTCACCTGTAAAGCAGGAGTTGGGTAGGCGGAGGTTTACCCTGGTGCAGGTGTGCCGCAGTGGTCAGTGGAAGAATCTGCGGGTTTGTCTGTGAGTTTCCCATTCCCTGGTAGCGTACTTGGTGCTTGCTCAGAAGTTAAGGGTTTTTTTTCGCTGTAAAAATAAGTTTTCTTCCCACGCAGTGAGCAGCGGACGCTAATGTTGTCACTTTTTACGGAATCAAACTCAAAGTAAGGTCAGTACTTCCACGCTTTAAACGCTGCATGATCATATGCTCTTCCGCACTCAATATATTATCCATTGTTGATCTGCACACAGCTGTTGCCACGAATGTCACACTCGCTTACCTCATTGTCATGAGACACTCTCGCAATTAATCACGGTTTTAGTAACACAGTAACGCAGCATGCTTACGGGAAAGTAACAGTAATCTAATTACCTTTTTTGCAATAGTAATCCTTTACTCATTACTTGAAAAAAGTAATTGGATTACAGTAACCTCTGGTGATGACACTGACTAATAATGTGCTGGAATGCATAACAGTTGAAATCTACAAAGACTGTAAAGACTGGATGCAGGAAAAGTTCACAGGAAAATGCCAAAAAATTTAATTTGTGTAAATTTTAAAAATTAAAATGTTAAACCCAAATAAACATAAAATGACAGAGCCTATAATATATAAGAGCCTGTAACCTGAAATCATTAGAAGTTCTAGAATCACATCATATTATGGCATTCTTATAGACAATATATTTTCAAATGATACTGAAAATAAAGTAAATAGGTTGATTATTAATAAATAATATCAGTGACCATTGTCCAGTTTTTGCAGTTTATGATAGGAACTAAAAGCATAAGTAAATGAAAAGAAAATGAAGAATACAGATGAGTCCTCAGTAATTTCCTTTAACTGCTTTTTAACAGAACTGAGGTTAAATATGAGAACCAGGATATTAATTATGTATATGACAGATTGATTACCGTAATTGTCGGGCTATAAGCCGCTACTTTTTGCACAAGCTTTGAACCCTGCGGCTTTTAGTCAGGTGCGGCTTTTCTATGGATTGTCCATGATTTTTGTGATATCATAAGAGGATTTGTTTTGTTTGTTCCGCTGTTGTACGGCACTACGTTGCCTGGCGGAAGGGAATGTGATCAGATACACAGTATCGGGGTTCAAGAGTGGTATGTTGGTCACATGTCCGTCCGCCAGGCAACGTAGTGCCGTACGAAGTAGCGCGAAAAACAAACTTCAAAGTAGCGCTACGTGTTCAGCGGGAGGCGTGGATGACGAACGGCGATAAACTTGCGAAAAGCAACTTATGCCCAACTCCACCAGTGAATTCTGACAGCGTGGAAAAGTGTGAAAACATCCACGATCACCAACGGATTTTGAAGGGCTGGACTGTTGCATGATGGAGAGGAGGACACCGCCACGGCCCTTCAGAGGGTGTTCGACTCTGACACTGACAACGAGGATTTGTTTGGTTTTGAAAGTGACAACAAAGGAAAGGAGCTAAGAGTGGATGACGAAGCCACCCTGAGCCTGTTCGTTTCCGACACTGGAGAAGAGGACTTTAGTGGTTTTAGTGCGCAGGAAGATGGTGGTGAATGACTGACTTTTCTTCTTGTTAAAGCCGTGTCACTGCACCTGAGCCTAAAAGGTAGTCCGAATCTATTCTTCTGGTGTGCTGTAGGTTATTGTTATATACTACATTTGTTACTCGTTTATGAAGCACAGTACATGTTTCGTACTTGTAATTACCGGTACTTGTACGTATACCTAAAAAGTTATGCAAATATGTACCCATAACTTGTTTTTCAAAATATTAATAAAAGGGATGTGTCTCCAAACAGCCATCTCTTTCCTGACAATTCCCTTGCATATTCCTTTTGCATATTCTCTTACATATGATAAGTCAACATTGAAACACCTGCGGCTTTTAGTCAGGTGCGGCTAATGTATGTACAAAAGGATTGTGGTTCTCTTGATTTTAGCTTGTGCGGCTAATATTCAGGTGCGCTTTGTAGTCCAGAAAATATGGTAGATTATTTGCCTTATTGTTTAATATAAATTGCCAATAAAGCAGTATAGTAAAAAAAAACATATATATACTGACTGTCCATGGATTTTAAAAAAGGGTCTACAAAGTGCATGTAAAAAGAAATATTAACTATACAGAGATTAAATATGATCGATGGCTACTTCTTCACTGTAGCCAGGCTGACACAAAGTCAAAACTCTGCTGAGCCAAGCATTCCTGTCTCTATTATTGGGTTACTTGCCAAAGACATTTAAGCTAATAATGGTATAAGTACTAAAGGCAATGATAAAACCATTCCTTAAAAAGGTATCACTCCATCCATCTGTCTTAGCTAATTATTGGACAATCTCAAACCTACCTTTTATCGCAAAAATTCTTTAAAGAGAAGTTATAAAGCAGCTAACTGATCAATTACAGAAAAATGGTTGATTTGAAGAGTTTTACTCAGGTTTCAGAGCTCATCACAGCACAAAAAAAAGCATTAGTGAAGGTTACAAATGATCTTATGGCCCCAACAGTGGAGTCATCTCTGTGATTGTCATCTCAGTGTTGTGTTTGATACTGTTGATTGTAATAATTTAATACAGCGCTTAGATCAGGCCATAGGAAATGGCCTGATATCACTCCAATAGAGCACTTCGTCCTCAGACTGCAGGCTTACTTGTGGTTCCTAGGATATTTAAAGTAGAATGGGAGCAGAGCCATCAGCTTTCACCTCTTCTGTGGAACCAGCTCCCAGTTTGGATTAGTGAGACTACTTTCAAGATTACTTCCACTTCCAACCAATGTTCCCTCTAATTTTTCATGTGTCTGAGCGAACACACAAACTCCCTGAGCGGTCCCTTGAACCACTGTGAGCAACAGCAGACGTGTGCACTGTGGTCACGCCAGCATCGAATCCATCCAAGTTACATGGTTTATTAAAATAATCAAATTACAGTGGTACCGGCACATAAGGACGCTGTCATAACCTGTCAACGACATTGATTAGGTGCGTATATAAGAATGTGAATCGCATCATTGGCTGGACTATGGGATAAGGTGGCATCGTTCTAATCCCATACAGGAGCAGCCAGTCACTCACTGAATAACACTGCAAAACAGAATTGTTAACGTATTTATTTTAATTTCAGTTCAGGTTAGATTTCTTTGTGCACAACACAGATTTTCTGTGTGCAGAGACCATTCCAGCAGTGCGCAATTGCGCACGCGCGCAGCTTAGAGGGCACATTGCTTCCAACCCTAACTATATGCTTTTGATAAGCATATAGTTAGGGTTGGAAGTGGCCCTAAAGTGACCCTAAATCCTCCCTTCAATACATTGCAATGGGCCTAGGCTACTTTGGCTGCTTTGTTTACACTTTACACAAGCTTTAAACATAAAATTGTACTTGTAAGCTGTATTTTAATGATTTTGTCATTTTAGGGCATAAAAATAGCCCATTCCATAAGTCTGCACAGCGAGCAACATTTTAGTTGATTTCTATAAACTGTCACTTGCTGCCTGTGAATCCAAGGTTACAACAAAAACATAATATTAGAAACGTTTTTATTAGATAACTGTAAGTATTAATGGAGATGATGCAGGTGAAGGGTGCAAATGCTGGATTTGAATTAGCTGAATTCAAAGCAATGTTCTCCCACCATTGCCTGGAGTTAGAATAGTGGAGCTCAGCCACAGTGACCCTTATGGAATAAATGATGCACACAAGGTCACCAGGTATATGGTGCAAGTTTGTGTTTGTGAGAGGAGGATACAAAGTTTACACTTAAAAAAAAAAAATCTGTTTCACTATTTGAAAATGCCTGTCCGACGCTTAAGCGAGGAGAGTGTGGGTTTGAGTCGTGGGTGGATTTAGCGTTATCCAGCTGTATTAGCCTCAGTATAAAGTGGCATGTAGAGCCTGCAGGCCTGCAGCCGCGGCAAATGGCAGGATGTGAATGGAGGTTGAAGGCCAAGGCTCCAGGGAGGGCATTAGAGCTCACAATGCTATTCCTATCGAGCAGCGCCAACTCATTCCTGAAGGAAGGCTTATACAGTGAACTCTTTGATTTTCCAATTCATTATATTCTCCCACTGAAAAGCCTGGATCACCTGCACAGTTACAGAGCTGGACTTATCGGTACTGTCTGTGGAGGAGGAAATCCAGTGGGGTCCGAGAACCCACTAACACTGAGTTATGAGGTCATCAGCAGCTACCTCCGCCTCCTGATCCCTCCACGCAAAGTATACACTTTCACTCTGCATTTTTTCCTTTTTCTTTTTTTCATTTAAGCAGTGTTTTATTCAAGACTGGAAATTAGTCAAGTAAATCTTTTCTACACACAGCCTCTCACTTACTGTGCATGTTCTCTGCTGCAACTACTTATTCTGTTTAGCAACAATTTAGCAAAACAGCTGACACAACAAAAGGGCAGGCACTCAGTCAGCCAGTGATCTTAGAGCTATTTGATCAGTTCATATGAAAGTTTCATACCTTTAATTACATTCAATATAGGCACAACTCAACTCTTATAGTATGGACACCCTACAACAACAGAGCGAAAGCTCCAGCAATCAGACGACCCCGTGTGAGCAAGCACTTGGTAACAGTGAAAAGGAAAAATCTCCTTTTAATAGGAAGAAACCTTCAGCAGAACCAGTCTCAGGGAGGGAGGAATCTGCCGTGACCACTTGGTGGGTGAAGGAAGTGAGACAACACACATTGGAGAGAGCCAGAGGATTATTAATAATGATTAAATTCCAAGTGGTGTATAAACACAGAGAGGGAAGAAGACACACTCAGTACATCATGGAAATCCCCAGTTGTTTAGGTCAGTTGCAGTGTAACTACGGGGGGTTCAGGGTCACCATATTTTAAACCTAATCCTGTAAATTTCTGTCCCCTAAATCTAAACTGGGAACTGGTTCCACAGAAGACAGTAGATTCTTCTGCTAAAAAAGAAAAAAAGAAAACAGGTAAAATAACAAAAAATGTGATTCAAATTTAGTTGCTCTTGCTTGTAAGATTTCTTCCTTTTGCACTTCTGTAAGAATTTTACAGCAATGTGGAGAAGCTTCTGGGAGTGCATTAGAAAAGTTGCTTATCTAATGTACACTGTTTTCAAAGTAAACTGCAAGTTTATACATTGTTACGATCCATGATCATGTCCCATGTCTGTTTCCATGGTTCCTGCCATAAGAGTGTGTGTGGGTGTGTGCAGGTTTCCCTCCTAGGTGTGTGTGTGGTGTGCGGTAGCTGTTGAGACAGGTGGAGACTGGAGAAGTTCCAGGGATTATCGGATGGCCTCTTAACCTCCAACTCACCTCACCACTCCCCTTTTCTCCTCTGTACCCAGTAAAGAGCCAGCTGTTTACCAGCTTTGAGTGTGTGTTGCTTCAAATTCAAATTCAAATTTTATTTGTCACACACACAACCATACACAGTATGACATGAGGTGAAATGCTTGTAGCTGTGCAATGCAATGACCGACCATTAAATGACAGTGGTTTTACAGTATTTGCAATTTATAGGTTATACAAAATTTACAGATTTAACTTAGAAATTTACAGTAAAAAATGTGCAAATAGCAGAAAGAGATATTAATTATAGGAAGTGTGCATGAAGAAAAACCAGAGTGCGTGTGGTGATGTGATGTGTGTGAGAGTCCAGTCCCATTTTCTTGGGAGTAGCAGGAGTGGGGAGTCACACCTATGTTGTGTCTAGGTCTAGGCAAGGGTTGTAAAAGACATTTAGTAAAGACATTACATTTTGTTTCAGTGGCTTATTTTTACATCTCATGTCTAAATACTGATATCTTCTTTGTCATTGTTTATCTTTCAGATATCCAGAAATGCATTGTTTTTTTTTATTCTTAGTTGTGTCTGTATCTATCTGTCAGTGATTTGTTGTTATGAGAGACTGGAGAGAGTCTATTATGTTTTCTTTAAACCAGCCAGCTGGATGAGTCAGAGTTCTGGAAAAGGTGAGGGTCGTGTAAACAGTCAGGACAGCACTAGTCTCTACAGTGTGCAGTCTAGAAAAATGTAGTTTTTGTAAACCACTCAGTGAAAACAAAACATTGGTGCTCAAAGATCTCTAAATATACCACAGTCAGTTGCTGAGCTCTGAAGTGAAAATGGACAAATGCAAATGGTTTTTAGGTTCAAATCTTCCTTTTAGTGGCATCTAAAAAAAACAACATTCTTTTGTTGAGTTGGCTCACACACACACACACACACACACACACACACACACACACACACACACACACACACACACACACACACACACACACACACACACACACAGATAACATCAAGGAGGAAAACACTATACAGACAGAAGCAGGAGGATAAAAAGATCGCCATGACTGTTGGCAGCATTATTAATCACTTTGTTGCCCTGCCTCAACCAACGCTGATGGTTCTGCTGCAGTTCCTTGCAGTTTATATCAAGTTAGGATCCCTAACATAAGAACATTGTTTTTAGAGCATTAAAAAAACACAGCCAAGCATCCTCAAAATGTCAAATTTTGGTACAGTAGCAATTATTTAAATTAGCCAATTAAACCAAAGAAAACTAATCATTCAATTTGAGGTGAAATGGACTTACCTTGGTTATTAGGCAACAGCTGCCAGATGCCAGAGGCGCACGAGATATTGACCACCTGTCCCACCTCAGCATGATACCAGCACTGAAGGTTGTCCCAAACTGTTGGACAGCCTAACAAGGAAAGACAGTAATTACCAAACATTATAGAGTCTCAGTTAGCAGCACTAATACTTTCACAGCACAGGTGAGTAAACAGAAATATTACATATGGTCAGACCATCATCAAAACAAAAATATACTTGCTGGACAAAGACACAGTTCTTGTAGTTCTGCCTCTGCACACCATCAAATGCTTCAAGTCAAACAATTGCAATGTGACTGAAGTGCAGATTTTTAGCATTAATTCCAAAACTTTGCATTAAAAGCTTAAGAATTACAGGTTACAGATTAGAAATGACAGATTTTCGAGCTGTGTTCAAGTGCTCAAAAATTATTAGACCATTGACTAATAAGCAGTTTCATGGGCAGGGAAGACCTGATCTATGAGCAGACATAAGTAGATATAACATATAAAGTTGATCAGATTGTTGAATTTTTATTTCACTTTAATTAGTAATATTAACCCTGCTGATCTTTCATCTGCCATTTATGACCTTCCATTTATTCACAGCTCCTGATCCCCAGATGAACTTGTTTCTCACTATAATGTCAACCTCCATAACCTTCTTAACACATTTGCTCCACTTAAACACCGAACTGTCTCATTTTCCCGTTCAGCACCATGGTTTACTCTTAACCTGCGCCATCTCAAAGCTAAAGGACGCCAACTGGAACGTCTGTTCAAGAAAACCGGACTTACGATACAAGAAATGTATAACAATCATATCTTGTTGCATAAGGATTGCATTGCTTCAGCCAAATCTGCATACTATTCTGGTTTAATCAGTTCTAGTGAAGGTAACTCCAGGTCTCTTTTCATTGTTTAGTAAAATTACAAAACCTCCGGACTCATTCTCCTCTCATATGAACTCTGCTGACTTTTGCAACTCTCTTATATCTTTTTTCACTGATAAAATCGCTGATATCCACCAACTTAACTCGGTAGGAGCATCTAACTGTCAATGGTCAATGTCAGTGGTCAATAGTAACTTTATTGTCCCTAACGGGAAATTGATTTGCAGTATGTCCATACAGAAATATAAAAAACAAACAAACACATCACATACACACAAAAAACAATATAAGCCCTGAGAAAACAACCTAAATTTTATCATTAAAGAAAGTGCAATGTGCAATGGCAACAACACTTATGGTTTAGTGTTATTAACCATGATAATAGCAGTAGGTAGAAAAGACAATCTATGTCTTCACTGCATGCACTTTACAACGACGACCTGAAGGAAGCAGTTGAAAATCATTAAAGAGAGGATGATCTGAACACAACAAGACAGAGGTTGCCTTCCTCAGCACCTGCCTGTTAGAAAATTTCACAAGCTGGACCTGAAATCTGACCAGACACTTTAACCAGGTTGCTAAATCTGGTCTTATTATTCAAGGACATATTACCATACCAGGCAATGATACAGAAGGTTAAAACAGATTCAATAAAACTTTTATAAAAAACGAGTCATCATTTCAGATGAAACATTAAAACCTCTCAACTCCTTAAAATGTACAGTCTTTGTTGAACCTTTTTCACTGTAGAAGCAAGATGTGACTAAAAGGACAGAGCCGTATCAAGAACAGCCCACAAATACTTATAACTGTCCACCAGTTCAATCGCTGCACCATTTACCACTGTTAGCGCAGGATGTGGGGATGTCTTCCTGAAGTCAATAACCATGTCCTTGGTTTTCAAGGTGTTGATCATTAAGAAGGACTGATCACACCACGAAACAAACTCATCCACAACAGGCCCATGGGAATCCTCTTCACCATGAAGGAGGCTTACAATGACTGTGTCATCTGCATATTTAATGAAATGCCTGTTGGCCTGTGTACTGCGACAGTCTTTAGTGTACAAAATATACAGTAGAGGAGAGAGACAACAACCTTGTGGTGAGCCAGTAGAAGAGTTCAGTTGTTTGGAAAAACAGCGGTTCACACACTGAGATCTGTCAGTTAAAAAGTCTAAAATCCAACCAACCAGTTTAAATCAAGTTTAAACTGGTTAAGAAGTTTATCAACTAAAAGATGTGGCTGGATAGTATTAAAAGCTGAAGAAAAATCGATAAATAAAAGCCGAGTATGAGCTTTAGCACCATCGAGATGGCAATAAAGGAAATTCAACAGAGTGACCACTGCATCATCAACACCTCTACGAGGCCTGTATGCAAATTGTAGTGGGTCTATAAGATTTTCTACTTGCTGCAGGATCTCCTTCCTGACAAGTTTTTCAAAGGACTTTAGGAGGCCTAAAATCATTTAATGATGTAGGTTTTGTGGTCTTAGCAACTGGAGAAATAATTGATTTTTCCCATACCTCTGGAACCTTCTGCTGCTGAAGTGATAAAAGAAAGATGTAATAAAAAAAATACTGCATAATTGCTCAGTGCATGTTCCAAGAACCTGGTCACATATACTTAAGGACCTGGACTTTTATTAGTCTTACTCATTTTAAAAAGATTTTCCACCCTTCTTTCATCAAAGAACAAAGCGGGGGGAGGGGGGCTCTGGTGCTCTCTATTAAGAAATCAAGTGTATTCCTAAAATTATAATTATCAATGAATCTCAAATAAAATCTATTCAGCTCATTGGCTAACTGAGAGTCTGAACTAAAACCAGGGAGACTTATCTTATTACAGTCACTGTAACAGTGACCAGTCATGTGTTTCATACCTGCCCAGGCAACCCTTAAGTTATTGCTACCCATCTCCGCCTCTACCTTACCCTTGTATTTTATTTTGGCTTTTTTAATTTCTGATCTGATCTCCTTCCTAATTTCTCTTACTTTCAAGATATTCCCTTCAATAAAAGCTTTTTTCCTTTCATGAATCAGCCTCATAAGGGCTTTTGAAGACCATGGTTTGTTATTAGGGAAAAATGCAAAACCTTTGAAGGGATAATCATGTCTCTGCAAAAGGAGATATAGCTGCAGACAACGTCAGTGAGTTCATTAATGTCTCTACATGATTCTGTAAACACCGACCACTCTGGTCGCACCTTTTATGGAACTGTAACATAGATCCAGAGTCTTATTGAAGCGCGTGGGACAGTTCACATACTGATAAAAACTGCTCAGTGTTTTCTTCACATCGCAGCGATTAAAGTCCCCAAGAACAATATTAGGGGCCTCAGGAGAGAGATTGTAGTGAGTGGATGACGTTGGAGATGGTGCCAGTCGCATTCTTAGGATTCGCTTTAGAATGGATGTAAACGACGGTGACGTTAATCTGTGGGAATTCCCTCGGCAGATAAAACGGCCTCAAAGACACAGAGAGGAACTCAATGTCAGGCAGACACACTTGTTTACGAACAGTAACGTTTTTACACCATTTCTGATTTATATACAAACACACCCCTCCTCCTTGAGATTTCTGGGTGGCTCCGGGGTCTCGATCCAGATGTATGGGAAACCCGAAACCCTTTAATTCCAGAGAAGAATCAAGGTCAGAATCCCTGTGAATGCCATTAGACATGTATCTCTGTAGTCCCGTAAATGTGCGACATTCAAATGCAGTTCATCCAATTTACTCCTCAGTGAGGAGTAAAGTGTATCGTATTTTCTTCCTCAATCGCTGACGTAGGCCTCCCTTCTTACCCCGCTTCCTTGCTTTGACTCTGTTAAAAACAAGAGTGCCCCTGTGGTTACCAGATAATCCAGAGCTGGAAAACACTGGAGGGTGAAAAGAGTCCAGAGACGGGCCTTTCCACCGAAGATCCAGAAGAAACTCCCGTGAGTATGTAACTGTTTGTCAGTAGCAATGACTCCAAACAACAGTCAGGATTGCCAATAAAAACATGCGAAATAAAAACCCCATCTTCGTTAAAAGAAGTTCCACAAAGCACAAGCGGATGCTGTAGGATTTCCTCATGCTCAAAAAAATAAAAACATAACTCAAGAATGAAATTAAATAAGTTAAAACACTGACACTGACAGACAGAGACAACCTGCTGGTCGCCGCAAGAGCAGCGAAAACAAACTGTGAAGTAGACTTTGTTTTCCTCACTGTCTTCCTCCCAGTTATTTTCAAGTTTTACTCTTCCCTCCATAGCTGATGTATTAAATCTTATTCAAAAATCAAAATCATCCACTTGTCAGCTCGACCCTCTTCCCACTGTATTAGTTAAAGCTTGTCTTCCCTCATTGGCTCCTCTCATAGTATTATCCACGCTTCCCTTAACACTGGAATTATTCCTCCACCCCTGAAAACTGCTTCTGTCGCTCCAATTCTCAAAAAGCCTGGTTCAGATCCCAATAACTTTGATAATCTCCACCCTATATCAAACCTCGCCTTTATTTCGAAAATCCTTGAGAAAGTTTTTGCCTTCCAGCTTCACTCATACCTCAACGACCATAATCTCTACGAACAATTTCAGTGCCCCTCCCGAAAATCTCCTGGAGCCACCATTCTCCCGAATTTCTCCCGATTTTCCACTCGGACAACAAAATTGAAAAACCATATCCCAGATTGGCTCAGGCAATTCCAGTTTCCAACAATGGCTACTACTGGTGCAGCTACTTAGTTTTAATATTACTCTTATTACTCTTTGTGGGTCACAAAATAAACTTTTAACATATTTTCAGGCGAGAATGTAGCTGTGTAAACTTCAAATATCTGAGCCGGGGAGAACAGCAAACTCCCGGCACATCGTTTTCAAACCCCCGCGGTCTTTCGCTACTCAGGTTAAACATGATATATAAGTCACTTAAATAACTTAAACATGTTATTGTTTTATGTGTTCATGACTAAATCAGTTTGGCTGAGATTAAAGTTATTAGATTAAATTAGATTAAATAAAACTTTATTAATCCCTCGGGAGGGTTGCTCCAGGGTTTTCACACAGCTGAGTAAACGTCAAACAGAGAACTGATTAAACAGAAGTCCAAGATGGTTGAGAATTTACGCCAGCGTCAGGTTATACTTTAGATCGCAAGGAGCAGACAGCAGAGTTTCACTCCACCAAGAGAGCTCATGACATAATTCTGAAGGCTAGACCGTCCAATTTCACAGTCGCTCACTTCCGGCCTACTCGGCCTTCGGAGGACCCGGCCCACTTAGACCACGAAGGCTGGGTCCTCAGGTGGACACAGCCTGTGAATTTGGACACCTCTGCTGTTTCCAGCCGGACAATAATAACGGTGACATTTAACCTATTTACCCAATAAGTAAACATTGCAAAATTCAAGTTTATTGTGTATATACGTATATGTATACCACTCCCCCCCAACAGCCCTTTTGAATGTCTCCCTAATTCTGAGGTCTCAAGGTTGGCAAGTATGTTATTTGGTCTCCCTAATAAGTCCCTCCATAAACTTCAACTTCTTCAGAATTCTGCAGCTCGGGTCATAACTCGTACTCTCTTAAGAGACCATATTACCCCAATTCTTCAACAGCCTCACTGGTTGCCCATAAAAGCCAGGATAAACTAAGATAAAATCTTAGTTCTCATGTTTAAGTGTATTCATAACCTTGCCCCTCCTTATCTCTGTGATCTGCTTCGTATCACCACAGTTTCCCGCTCTCTCAGATCTTCATCTGCCACTCATCTTGTTGTTCCTTCTGCTTGCCTTACCACTATGGTAAGCTTTCAGTCGCTCTGCTCCTCGGCTCTGGAACTCACTTCCTTCAGCCTTAAGAAATGGATTCTCTTCCCTTACTTAAGTCACAACTCAAAACCTACTTGTTTAACCTGGCTTACTCGCTTTAAAACTTGCTGTCAAATCGTGGGGTTTTTTTTGTTTGTTTTTTTAAATTTGTTGTTTGTAGTTGTATTTTGCTGGTTTCTGTATTTTAATTTATTAGAATCTATTTTAATCTACTGTTTTATTGATGTTGTTTTCTCTTTGTAAGGTGACCTTGGGTTTTAGAAAGGCGCCCTCAAATAAAATGTATTATTATTATTATTATTATTATTATTATTATTATTATTATTATTATTATTATCATCATCATCATTAGTAATTTTAAATACGAGTTCAAAAGAGATGCCTGTGCAAGTGAGAGGAGCCATCATTAGATTAGGAAAAACATGAACCATAAATCCATGAAAGAGAAAACATTTGGATTGGTCAACTCAAAAACTGATGTGTTCTTAAAAAGAATAAATGCCAACAGCATCAAAAAAGTGCATGATGATAGATGTATTTACATAGTAAAGAAAAAGCCTGCGAGTCATACAGTTGCATTCACAACTGGAAGTAATTCACTTGATCTTCATTAGTTTGAAACTGAAAGCTGGTTGTTTGTTGACTTTCCGGGCCCTGGTTGCCTTGGTAGCCCTTGGCAAAAACGTATTTACTACCAAGTAATATCTCAATCCATGCTGACATTGGTAATCGCTTAAGCTGTTTGCCAGGAAGTTGAGAAAACTTTATCACCAATTTGTGTCACCTGTAGCTGCCAAATGTCATTCACTATCCATAGTCTCTGGTCACCACAACACTGCAAATGTTCCCAGTAGGGTCAAAAGGTAAATCAAGAATGTTCTTGAGGAGGCAGGTGTTTCACTTTCAAAGTGTAAAATCAAGAGACACCATCCTGAATGTAAAAACAGGTTTGCAACAAGGTGCAAATTCCCTACAGCAAAATAACAGCATACTCTTCAATGGCAATGTCAGTCCTCCTTCAGCCTAGCCCAGTATGCTTTTATTAAAAGTAGTTATTAAATATAAAATTGAATGCAGAGAGACCCACAAACAAGCAGCAACTTAAGGGAAAATAAAGGTTTGATAGACATCTCACAGGAGGAAATGCAGCATTTAGTAATGTCCATGTGTTCTAGGTTTCATGTAGTCAGTCACTGAATTTGGATTTTTATCCAATTATTAAAAACGATTTTATCTTTTAATATGATATTTCAAATCATGTGTGTGTTCCAATAATTTTGAGCCTCTGAAAATGTATAAGTATAAACATTTATAAAAAGCCTATAATTCCTAAACCCATCCAGCCATTCGTTCTCTTCTGCTTATCTAAGTTGGGACGCCTTCATGATTTCACTTTACACATATTATTCAATTTTTTTAAACATGAGAACATTAGTCTTTGACTAACCTAGAGTGTTACAGTGAAGGTTTTGTTTTTCAGGGCATCTTAAAGAGTAATGTGATACTTACCAGGTCTTAAAATGAGATAAATGCAATCTCAGCTGAACAATAAAGTATGACACATTTCACTCTGTCGTTATTTATTTAGCAGAAGACAACACAACGTACAGAACCAGTGCGTGGAAACACTAAGCACACCGTTATTGCTCCAAGAGGAGTTAGGAGTGTAAAACAGCAGCCAGGTGCTGATAATTAAACGCACATGAGTAACTGCTCAACAGCAAGTGTGATGACCTTTATAAAAGTTGCTAATGTGGCTTCAGCTCAAACTCTACGGGTCTCAGTTAGTATGTTAAATATTTAAGTTCACGAGAGGACAATTAGAAAAAGATTAATCAAGTACGGCTTGTTGGTAAGACAAGACCAAAGTGGACATGTTTGACCATTATGCAGAATGCCATATTTGGTGAAAACCAAACACAGCATATCTGCACAAACATCTCATAGAAACTGGCAAACATGTTGGTTGAGGAGATGTAATTTTGGGTTTGTTTTGCAGCCACAGGACCTGGACACATTTAAGTCATCAACCGTGAACTCTGTATGAAAATGATTCTATAATGGAGTGTGAGGTTGTCTACCCGACAGCTAAAACTTGGCTAGAATTTACAGTTAGTTTTTTACATTTTGATATACTTTGTTAATACAATTAACCTGAAATCACACAAAAACCATAAAAGTATGAAAAGGTTAGATTTTTTTTTCTTTTACTCTGACGAACCAACCAACATGTCTAACAAATCATTTTCAAAACTTGAAATGCAAATATATATTTTAATTTTTTTAAATTTATGCACAAATTTTGAACACAACAAAGTTACATACAACTATTTATATAACAATGCAGCCAATACCTCGGATGTTTTTTGTACAATTATTTAAATTTCTTTACAGAAATGGAGACCCAGTGAAACAGGCTGCATCTTGCTGTTACATCATCTTAAAAGAGTCATTTGCTTTGGACACACCGGCGCACCTGTCAACTCCAGATACAACTATGTATAAACAAATGCTCAATGAAGCAACATTTTGAAGAAGAATGGGCCAAAATTCGCCAAAAATGATGTGATGGGGTCATAAAGTCATAGAGAAATGACTTCAAGTTACTGTCTGTGAAGGTTCTCAGTCATCCAGGTCATCGTAGTCAAAGGAGCTTGCAAAGAAAAGCGTCTGGACTTCTTTAAGTTGCTTGAAGACGTTTCACCTCTTATCCGAGAAGTAACCTAGTTACTCCCACTAGGTTCTCATCCGAGAACCTAGTGGGAGTGACCCCCCACAGAGGGACAAAAGGACCCCCTGATGATCCTCTAATCGCCTGAGCCAAGGTGTGAAACTGGGTGTGGGTCCCAATCAGCCAGAGTTTCGGGTGTGTTCATTGTGAAACCTGGCCCCACCTTATCATGCGAATTCCTGAGGTCAGATGGCCCAGGATGTGAGTGGGCGTTAAGGCGTCTGGGGAGGGATCTCAAAACTGGATTATAGATGGCAGAGAGTTGGTGTCGTAAACCCCCGCCTCTGTTCAAAGATGGTCGCTCACAGTGGACATAGATGGCTTCTTTCACTCCTCTTTCAAACCATCTGTCCTCTCTGTCCAAAATGTGAACATTGGCATCCTCGAAAGAGTGTCCTTTATCCTTAAGATGCAGATGGACTGCTGAGTCTTGTCCTGTGGAGGTGGCTCTTCTGTGTTGTCCCATGCGCTTGTGAAGTGGCTGTTTGGTCTCTCCAATGTAGAGATCTGGGCATTCCTCGCTGCACTGTACACCACATTGTTAAGTCTGTGTTTTGGCGTTTTGTCTTTCGGGTGAACCAGTTTTTGTCTGAGCGTGTTGCTGGGTCTGAAATACACTGGGATGTCGTGCTTGGAGAAAACTCTCCTGAGTTTTTCTGATACACCGGCTACATAGGGGATGACAATGTTGTTGCGTCTGTCCTTCTTATCCTCCCTCGCTGGTGTCTGGTCTTCTTTTCTGTGCCTCTTTGCTGACTTTAAGAACGCCCATTTAGGATAGCCGCACGTTTTGAGTGCTTCCTTTACATGTGTGTGTTCCTTCTTTTTCCCTTCAGGCTTAGAGGGAACATGTTCTGCCCGGTGGTGTAGGGTCCTAATTACTCCAAGTTTGTGTTCCAGAGGGTGATGGGAGTCAAAGAGGAGGTACTGGTCCGCAGAGGTGTGGACTCGAGTCACATGACTTGGACTCGAGTCAGACTCGAGTCATTAATTTTATGACTTTAGACTTGACTTGAAAAAATGTTGTAAGACTTGTGACTTGACTTAGACTTTTACACCAATGACCTGGGACTTGAATTGGACTTGAACCGGTTTACTTGAAAAGACTTGATATTTCACCCCAAATATAAAATTTAACATGCATATTATATAGAGATTGAAAATGTCATTCAGGGGTAGAACCACAAAGGATTCTGGGAACTCGTGGCAAGAGGTACTAGGCTTTTAATTGAAATCAGTCACACAGCGATAAAAAGAAACACAAAAATGTCAAGAAGCTGTTGTATTATTAACTGCAATAGCCGGTCACATGACAGCCACGGGAAGCCGACGGGTAAAGAGATCGGTTGTTATCGGATTACGTCGTTGAAGAGAAATTGTTCGAGCCATGTTTCCGAAGTAACAAAGAGGCGACGGATGGCCTGGATTGCAGCCATTCAAAGACCAAATATAACGTCCCAGAACACTCCAGCTCACAGGTTAGTCTGCTCCTAGCATTTCCACAAAGGTCAGTCTGCTGTTGTAGTTAACACATCATTTTCATAACATAATTGGTGATATAGGTTACAAGCAAGTCTGGCGCTGAACAGATATTGTCGCTCCTTTGTTTATTGTGCATAAATAGTGAATTGTCCTGACACAATATTGCGTTTCGCTTCTGTTATTATGGTACATTGACAAAAACATATACTTTTATTCACAGGATAAAACAGTTTTTTTGTATCACTAATTGCCCAGTACCATTACAGCATACAGTATTATTGTCACTGCTACATTTCTGTAACGCGTACCAGAAATTATTTCCACTGCTAATTAATTACCGTTGAGCTCAAAGGTCCTATTAATAAACGGTTAACTAATGTGTATTTATGAAGACGATTTGTGAGACTGGTAAACTTATGATAGGTACGATGGTCTTTCGTTCTACACGGTGCATTTCAAGGTGTGAAGTTGGTCACACCCGATCCTCCAAGGAGCTGTCTTCTTGTAGTCGTTTTCTGACAGTCTCCACGGCCTCCGTTTTCTGGAGACTGTCAGAAAACGACTACAAGAAGACAGCTCCTTGGAGGACAGGACCAACTTCACACCCGATCAGATTTGCACACTGTTAGACCTCTGCCTCACCACTACATATTTCAAATACAACGAAGGCTTTTACACATGTTCCCTCTAAGCCTGAAGGGAAAAAGAAGGAACACACACATGTAAAGGAAGCACTCAAAACGTGCGGCTATCCTAAATGGGCGTTCTTAAAGTCAGCAAAGAGGCACAGAAAAGAAGACCAGACACCAGCGAGGGAGGATAAGAAGGACAGACGCAACAACATTGTCATCCCCTATGTAGCCGGTGTATCAGAAAAACTCAGGAGAGTTTTCTCCAAGCACGACATCCCAGTGTATTTCAGACCCAGCAACACGCTCAGACAAAAACTGGTTCACCCGAAAGACAAAACGCCAAAACACAGACTTAACAATGTGGTGTATGCTGTACAGTGCAGCGAGGAATGCCCAGATCTCTACATTGGAGAGACCAAACAGCCACTTCACAAGCGCATGGGACAACACAGAAGAGCCACCTCCACAGGACAAGACTCAGCAGTCCATCTGCATCTTAAGGATAAAGGACACTCTTTCGAGGATGCCAATGTTCACATTTTGGACAGAGAGGACAGATGGTTTGAAAGAGGAGTGAAAGAAGCCATCTATGTCCACTGTGAGCGACCATCTTTGAACAGAGGCGGGGGTTTATGACACCAACTCTCTGCCATCTATAATCCAGTTTTGAGATCCCTTCCCAGACGCCTTAACGCCCACTCACATCCTGGGCCATCTGACCTCAGGAATTCGCATGATAAGGTGGGGCCAGGTTTCACAATGAACACACCCGAAACTCTGGCTGATTGGGACCCACACCCAGTTTCACACCTTGGCTCAGGCGATTAGAGGATCATCAGGGGGTCCTTTTGTCCCTCTGTGGGGGGTCACTCCCACTAGGTTCTCGGATGAGAACCTAGTGGGAGTAACTAGGTTACTTCTCGGATAAGAGGTGAAACGTCTTCAAGCAACTTAAAGAAGTCCAGACGCTTTTCTTTGCAAACTCCTTTGACTTCAAGTTACTGCTGCTAAAGTTGGCTCTGTAAGCTATTGAATCATGAGGCATACTCATACAAAAAAAATGTATGTAACATGAATGTTCCTATGTGTCACGTTTGTGCCATTCCATACAGTAAAATATTGTATGTCCTGTTGTTACTCCTGTAGCTTTGTTTTAGAAGTTCCTTCATTAGAACATTGAGATTCTGCAGGTACTACAGGATTCAGGATTTCCCCACTATGGGAAAGTGAAAAGGCATTTCATTTGGTGTCGTCCTCAGCCCTCCTCTCTACCCACACTCTGTCTCTGCTGTTCCCCTCACTTGCCTGATGAGCTCTCCCTGCAGTCTGCATTGCTCCAAGCGAGGGAGGCATGGAGACGGTGGCAGAGTTTAAAAGAGAGCAGTAATGAGGATTCAGTCTCTCCACCACCACGTCTCATACATCAAAGCTCCTTGCTCCTGTGTCAATTAAAAGAGCTATGCAAAAAGACACCCCGCCACTCATTCATAATAAAACACAGCTCTTGGCTAGTGCTGGAAGATTGGCTGCCAAAGCAGTGATGAAGCAAACATCGGACCCCCATAACCCCCACCACACCCACCGGCTTCTGCATCACAACTATTGTCCATGAACACATTAACTTAGACTAAGCATATGCTATTTTGAAAGAAAACAGCATGTTGTTAATCTAAATTCGTTAATGACCCTCCAAGTAATGAACTGCCACAAAGAGACTAAGGACTGGTTGGTACTAATGAATGCAGTGCTTTTATTCAACTTGGCGTGTGTAACTGCACTCCATAGGCAGGATGGAACCCTTCATATGTAGCAATAAAAGCATTACAGGATGACACAACAGATGAATGGCTGGTTCTTCTTACTCAGTATTATTAGTTGCGATTTGTGTTCTATTAGCAGAAAGTATCCATAGCAGAAAGACCTTTGTTTTTTCATGCTGTCAGTAATTACTTCCATCAGAGACTCCATAATTCTAGTAGGATCAATGGTCTGTGTGACAGATTGATGTAAAGAGCATCATTATGCTCACCATGCATGAACATCTTATTGATGCACACCTTTGCACATTTCAGCATAATAGGCCCTATGGCAACAAGGCAAACAAAGTCTCTGGTTTCTAGGTTTGTGTCACAGTTTTTTTCCATTGTCAAACAATGTGATTTTTCTTCATCATAATAATGCATTCATACAGGGCTGACATAATAAAACAAAACAAAACAAACAAAGACAGATCCTAAGAGATGTGCACATGATTAACAAGTTACCCACAGCCTTAGCGTAATATTTTGTTGAACATTTGCAGAGATTAGTTAAACACACACACACACACACACACACACACACACACACACACACACACACACACACACACACACACACACACACACACACACACAGTAAGGTGGTGAGGTAAAGATTTTAATTTTGTTGCTGTGTTTTCTTAGATTTGTGGATTGGGATTTTTGTAAAGCGGCACCCTCCAGGGCTAAAGTAAGCTGCAGCGGGAAGCTGATAGGCTTCACCTCTGCTAATTCAAGTCACTCAACTTGACCACTTGACTATGTTTGGGCTGTCTGTGCCTTTTGGAGCATTTCTAAGGAAAGTATGTGGTGATTATTAAGGCCTACTATTTGGCATCGGCCATCCAAGAAGGTTGTCCTACAATTTTTATGAGTGAATTTCTAACTTTTATTTAGTCTGTTACTAATTAGCAGATGTGGAACTATGTGTTTTGCAGTTTTACAGTTCATAGATACAGCCTACTAACCAAGTTTGCTACAATTAACTGATAAATATGCACTTTAAGCTCTCATGGGCACTTATGGCTCAAAACATAAGGGTAAAAAAGATCAATGAGAATTCAAAAAGCATATACAAGTAAACAATAACTGTCTGGATTAGCCTGACGAAGGTTTCATCATTTCTGACGACAGCTGAAGGAAAATTACACTAACTTAGTGTCAGTTAAAACATATTTCCTGTATACCCCTTACACTGTCTTTACAATATCTCGAGATTATTCCTATCTGGCTACAACTACCCCCTGCTATAACTGTCCAGTGTTTCATGGTTCAACAAAAAGCATGTACATTGCTGCTGCTGTGACAGTACTACTGATATTACAAAAAAGGGACCTTTGATACATGTACCACAATATCTGCCCTTTATTATCATTGCATTGTGATGCAGATTAAGGCATAAAACCTTCATGTAATGAGTTTGCATAAATTTAATGTGTAAAGAAAGTACCTATATTTCCCAACAGTTTTCACTAGCATTTTCATTTGCAATAGCGGTTCATTGCATGAAAAACAATTTAGCTACTATAATTCATAATTTTTACACTTGGCAAACCCACAGTTTTCCGCATCAGTAAACCAACAGTAGCTTCCTTGTGTCAATATTAACACAATCAGATTATTTTGACTGTTAATAATTTAATAATGAATTTACTAAAATGTCAATGAATAATGTCAATCTGACAATCGGGGATACTACTATTACTAAGACATATGAATGTATTTTAGATTTAGCTACTCAAATTTTCTGGAAAATTAAAAAAAAAAAAAAGAATTATTTGGAGAACTCTGTGAAAGTAAGGAACATTAGTGATTGTACAAGAGTTTATGCAATAGAAGTATTTTGGCTGTTTACAGTCTGAAGCAACTGAGCAGCATGGTGTAAGTGTATCAAGGTAAGAAATAGGACAGGGCTCCAGAGTCTAAATACTGGTGGTTATGATTACACTTAACAGATGGCTCACAGAGACTTTGAGTAAGGCTCTGTACCTCCAGGAAGAGATGTAAAACTGAGAGTTCCACAGAAAATGGTTTGAATAGTGTAATAACTGGCTATAAGAAAATTGAGAATGAGAGGATTGTGCAAAGGTGGAAGTGACAGAACAGAGAAGCAGGAATAGCCCAAACATCAAGCTATGCAGACAGACATCAGGAACCAGATCATGTAGATTTTTCTCCCTTTAGGCTAACTGCTGTAGTATTAATATAGATTTTATGAATAGTATATAGCAGTAGTATAAGTATAAGCCTAAGCTGAAGTTTTAGAGGAAAACATTTTTTTTTTTGGGGGGGGGGGTAACAAAACAAAGTTTAAAATTTCAGCTGCCAAATCTCTCTGCCAATGGACAGCTGAAAGAAACAGAAAATGGTTTTGGTGTGCTTTACATGTCCTGTTTTAACCTTGACGGCCAAATTGTCACTCTAATGATTACAAATCCTTTATTTATTCATTTAGGAGCCCCTGCCTTATGTTCTGGGCTTCTGTAACAATGTAACACAGTGCATTGTTTCTAAATCTCTAATTCATGACTCATATTGCAATGTGCTGGCTATTTGCACTCCCCACCTGATTTAAACCAAATTTGTACATCAAACGTTTAATGTAGCATCACAGTGTGTATTTTCTACTGTCAGATTAACTCGCTACATGTTATAACTTAAATCTT
The DNA here is from genome assembly GCF_057381845.1 of Rhamphochromis longiceps. Lineage (NCBI taxonomy): Eukaryota > Metazoa > Chordata > Actinopteri > Cichliformes > Cichlidae > Rhamphochromis > Rhamphochromis longiceps. The sequence goes on along the minus strand of NC_140573.1, from coordinate 15,888,970 downwards.
CTTCCTTTGGGTTGTTGAATATTGATCCATGATTTCTATTGTTGTCCTATGTTGCTTTGCCAAGAGCTTTTCTTTTTCATGTGCCTCCTGTGTTCGCCTCTCTGCCACATTGTTTGTAAGAGTTCAGTCTCGGTTCGTCTTTTAGTTTATTTAAGTTTTACTTTAAAGGGTGGATTCTGATCTAGACAATGGATGTAGCTACGACAGCTGCTTTGTGAAGTAACATTATGAGGCTTTGATATTACCATCTTAGTGTTTTAAAGTCAGGTGTGATCTGATAGTGGGTCTGATAGTGAAACCCACATGCATACTGGCTTGTCAATCAAGTCATTAGCCAATGTGGCTTGGATAATCTAGGGTCAATCAGACTCCGTTTTTTACTCATTATGATCCAAAATGAGTGACTGAGCCCATAAACTCAGGAAAGTGATCAAGTCTGAAGGCTGTTTTCACATATTCTATAATGCCTTCATAATACATGTTCTGTTTGTGTGAGATATAATAGAAATGACTACTTAGTGGTCACGTCTTTTGGTGTCCATATCTGTGTCTGCAACAGTGTATAATAAAGGCTTAACACTGCAAGTCTTTCTGCAACAATGTATAAGGTACCATCTTGATACAGAGTTATAGTGGTACACTGGTCCCCATTAAAAATAAAATAAAATTAAGTTTAAGTGAAAATATATAAATGCCAGAATTGCATACTCAGAGAGTAACACTAACCATTAAGTACAGTCACTGGCTACACACATTAACAACAGCACTCCACTAAATGATCTGAGCACTTGGTAAATCACTAAGACATTTACTTCAGTGGCTTTAACAATAGCCTCCAAAGAGCTATTCATTTTGGGGCTAGACTAACCTGTGAGAATGATTAAAACTGTATAATGACAATAAACTAATTCAAAAAGTTAATATTCTCCATTTAGGCTTTGAAGTGAATTAGTATTGTGAGTGATCTCGCCTAAAAAAACAACCAACTCCCTTTTCTGACCATGTAGAAAGAAAACCAGATGTGGAAGTACCGACTCTGTCCAAAGTGCCCCTAAGGCAGGGCTGTAGAGTGCGACCAAATTTTTCAGTGGTGCGACTAAAAAAAAATATTTGGTTGCACCTGTGCGACCAACTGTTTTGCTGTTTTGCTTCCACGACTATTAAAATCACACTCCATGCACAGCTAGCTCTCTCTCTATCTCTCTCTGTACTTCAAGAACAGTTTCCCGTCTCCAATCTCCGTTTTCTGTATTATTCATTCGCTTATTACCCACCAGTCTACCGTTGTTTACAGCGCTGTCGGCTGCTGTCTTTTTCTTTTCTTTTTTTCACTTGAATGACCTCGGACAAGAAAGCCTATTTTTTCTGTTGTTCAATACTGAAGAAATTTGAACTTTATATGCAGAACATTGTAGAATATTTTTAAGGTTATCTGCTATAAAAAGCCAGACCAGGAAAATCTCCTTCATGTTTTTCTGTGTTTTATTCTCAGTTACTTTCGCACAAAGGCATCTGCCGTGATGTTCACAATTCTGATGAAGTCAGTACTGATAAATGATCAAAATTATAATATTTCTGACTGTCTGAGGCTAAGTTGAATCGAATCGGGACTTTGAAAACCGGAATCGAATGGATTATAGAAATCAGTGATGATACACAGCCCTAGTGAGCAGCCTAGGCACGACAGAAGTGGATGTAGCTGTAATAGGAAAAGAACTATTGCTAACTTTTCTGTTATGTTAAGGCCTGATCCTTCTGAAATTCATAGCCAGTGCTCTGACACGGTGTCATCAATCTTTGAATGCTGAAAAAGCACAGTGTATCCAGAAAAACACATTATATTATATAAATTATATAAAATTTGTGTGCGCCTAACTTTTGTGCCGGTACGCCAAACTTTTTAAAGTTAGGCGTACCGGTACGCCCATGGCAAAAAGTTAGTCTAGAGCCCTGCCCTAAGGTTTACATTTCAACATGGCAATCCTAGCAGAGAAGAAGAGATTTAAACTATTCCATCCACAGCTCTTTGAATATGTTTAATTCTCCTGCACTCTACAAATTATATTTCATCTGCAAATTGGGTATAATCCTTTCTTCAAGATGATCCAACTCCTTACAACAAAGTGCAGAATGAGAACAGCTAATACCTCACATTTTATATCTTCCTTACAGACTCACTACTCTTGGGATTCTTTCCACTTTGTCTACACACTGCCTTTTCGTTTTCGAGAATGATTTATGTTCCAGTTTTGTTTCTTTCCTAATATCATTTGTTATTCTTATGTTTGTTAGGATTTGGACATGCTGGGGTTTGTTTTTTTCTCCCTCTCCAAGATTTCTGATTTCTGTCAGACTTCTGGGTTCTCTCATCGAGCCACCATATTTCAGAATCAGCTGTGGCAACAGTTCTTTGCTAGATCATTGTCTCTGCTATTGTGGTAACGTGACCTGTTCCTAGTGACTTCAGATAATGCATTTCTTAGATTGACAAATCTAAGTTTCCTTGTTGGTCTCCAGTATTCCTGAGAGTTACATTTCACCCTCCAGAAGAATTGAGCCACTGCCAAACACTTGCTCACCTGCTTCTGATCTCACTTACCTGGACTCCGCTGTTCCACCTGTGCACCCGCCAGCACATTCTCCCCTGCTCAACAGCCGCAGTAAACATAGTCATGCCTACAGTGTGACAAGTAAGCTTCACCTCCCACTATTGATGATTCAGTATTTGTTATCAAGCCCGGCCTCCTTTTAAAATTTGGTCTACCTCCTAATGCGCTATAATCATCTGATAACAGTTCATATGATGGGAAGGAAATGGTGGAGTGGTCTATAAATTTTAAGGAGCTTAGTTATGGACATTGCTTTTTTATCATCACATTCTTGTCTTTTGGTGAGACAAAAATAAAAGTAAACCGTGTCCAGAGCAAATTTGACATGTAACCAGTGTAATATAAATAATAAAAATGGCAATAATGTACTTCAGTTCATTCATGATGCATTTCCTGTGGACGAGAAGCACAGAAAGAAGTGCCTGGTGACACTTAATAACCTGATTAGATGTCATCTAAACACATGTGCTGGCTTGTACAAGAATCCTGTAAATTGCTGTATTTATTTATATGTTCCATCCATCCATCCATCTTCATCCGCTTTATCCGGGGCCGGGTCGCGGGGGCAGCAGCCTAAGCAAAGAGGCCCAGACCTCCCTCTCCCCAGCCACCTCCTCCACCTTATCCAGGGGAATACCAAGGCGTTCCCAGGCCAGCCGAGAGATATAATCTCTCCAGCGTGTCCTGGGTCTGCCCCGGGGCCTCCTCCCGGTGGGACATGCCTGGAACACCTCACCCAGGAGGCGCCCAGGGGGCATCCTTGTCAGATGCCCGAACCACCTCAGCTGGCTCCTTTCGATGTGGAGCAGCAGCTGCTCTACTCTGAGCCCCTCCCGGATGGCCGAACTTCTCACCCTATCTCTAAGGGAGAGGCCAGCCACCCTTTGGAGGAAGCTCATTTCTGCCGCTTGTATCCGCGATCTCGTTCTTTCAGTCACTACCCACAGCTCGTGGCCATAGGTGAGGGTAGGGACGTAGATCGACCGGTAAATTGAGAGCTTCGCTTTTACACTCAGCTCCCTCTTCACCACGACGGAACTCATCCCCGACCCGGAGTGGGCACTCCACCCTTTTCCGGCTGAGAACCATGGCCTCAGATTTGGAGGTGCTGATCCTCATTCCCGCTGCTTCACACTCGGCTGCGAACCATTCCAGTGCGAGCTGGAGGCCCCCACCCGATGAAGCCAACAGAACCACATCATCTGCAAAAATCAGAGATGAGATTCTGAGGCCACCAAACCGAAAGCCCTCCGCCACTTGGCTGCGCCTAGAAATCCTGTCCATAAAAATTATGAACAGAACCGGAGACAAAGGGCAGCCCTGGCGGAGCCCATCACCCACCGGGAACGAGTCCGACTTATTGCCGGCAATGCGAACCAAGCTCTTGCAACGGTTGTATAGGGATCGAATGGCCGGTAGCAATGGGCCAGACACCCCATACTCCCGCAACACCTCCCACAGGACACCCCGAGGGACACGGTCGAATGCCTTCTCCAAGTCCACAAAACACATGTAGACTGGTTGGGCAAACTCCCATGCACCCTCAAGTATCCTGGAGAGGATAAAGAGCTGGTCCAGTGTTCCGCGACCAGGACGAAAACCGCATTGTTCCTCCTGTATCCGAGGTTCGACTAACGGACGAACTCTCCTTTCCAGCACCCTGGCATAGACTTTCCCAGGAAGGCTGAGGAGTGTGATCCCCCTGTAGTTGGAACACACCCTCCGGTCCCCCTTCTTAAAGATGGGGACCACCACCCCGGTCTGCCAGTCCACAGGTACTGCCCCTGATCTCCACGCAACATTGCAGAGGCGTGTCAACCAGGACAGCCCTACAACGTCCAGAGCCTTCAGGAACTTGGGGCGGACCTCATCAACACCAGGGGCTCTGCCACCAAGGAGTTGTTTAACTGCCTCAGTGACCTCGCCCCCGGAAATTGGCGGGTCATTCCCCTCATCCCCAGACTCTGCTTCCTCCTCGGAAGACGTGTCAGATTGAGGAGGTCCTCGAAGTATTCCTTCCACCGCCTGACAATTTTCTCAGTCGACGTCAGCAGCGCTCCGCCAGCACTATACACAGTGCAGGTAGAGCACCGCTTTCCCCTCCTGAGACGTCTGACGGTTTGCCAGAATCTCTTCGAGGCAGTCCGAAAGTCTTTTTCCATGGCCTCTCTGAACTCCTCCCACACCCGAGTTTTTGCTTCAGCCACTGCCCGAGCCGCATTCTGCTTGGCCTGTCGATACCTGTCGGCTGCCTCCGGAGTCCCACAGGCTAACCAAGCCCGATAGGACTCCTTCTTCAGCCTGGTGGCTCCCTTCACCTCTGGTGTCCACCATTTGGTTCGGGGATTACCACCACGGCAGGCACCAACCACCTTGCGGCCACAGCTCAATGCAGCAGCTTCGGCAATGGAGACGCTGAACATGGTCCATTCGGACTCAATGTCCCCAGTCTCCCTCGGAATGCTGTTGAAGCTCTGCCGGAGGTGTGCGTTGAAGATCTCGCGGACTGGGGCCTCTGCTAGACGTTCCCAGCACACCCTCACTACGCGTTTAGGTGCACCAAGTCTGTCCAGCGTCCTCCCCCGCCACCTGATCCAACTCACCACCAGGTGGTGATCAGTTGACAGCTCAGCCCCTCTCTTTACCCGAGTGTCCAGAACATATGGTCGCAGGTCTGCTGATACGATTACAAAATCAATCATCGACCTACGGCCTAGAGCGTCCTGGTGCCACGTGCACTTATGGACACTCTTATGTTCGAACAGGGTGTTCGTTATGGCCAAACTGTGATTAGCACAGAAGTCCAATAACAAAGCACCGCTCGGGTTCAGATCAGGGAGGCCGTTCCTCCCAATCACGCCCCTCCAGGTCTCGCTGTCGTTACCCACGTGAGCATTGAAGTCACCCAGCAGGACAACAGAGTCTCCAGGTGGAGCACCCTCCAGCACCCCCCCCCCATGGACTCTAAGAAGGCTGGGTACTCTGAACTGCCACTCGGCGCATAAGCGCAGATGACAGTCAGGACCCGTTCCCCGACCCTAAGGCGCAGGGAACAAACCCTCTCGTCCACCGGGAAAAACCCCAACGTACCGGCAGCAAGCCGAGGGGATATTAGAATACCCACCCCAGCCCGCCGCCTCTCACCAGGGGCAACTCCAGACTGAGACAGAGTCCAGCCCCTCTCCAGGAGACTGGTTCCAGAGCCCAAGCCATGCGTAGAGGTGAGCCCGACTATATCTAGCCGGTACCTCTCAACCTCACGCACTAACTCAGGCTCCTTCCCCACCAGAGAGGTGACATTCCATGTCCCTATTGCCAGTCTTGGCAGGCGGGGGTCAGTCCGCCAGGGCCTCCGCTCCTGGCCGCCACCCAGCACACAATGCACCCGACCCCTATGGCGCCTCCTGCGGGAGGATGGGCCCATGTCTCCTCTTCGGGCTGTGCCCGGCCGGGCCCCATGGACTAAGGCCCGGCCACCAGACGCTCGCCCTCGGGCACCCTCCCCGGGCCTGGCTCCAGGGCGGGGCCCCGGTAACCCTATCCCGGGCAGGGTAAACTGTTCCCTCTGTGTCCTTTTCATAAGGGTCTTATGAATCGCTCTTTGTCTGGTCCCTCACCCAGGGCCAGTTTGCCATGGGAGACCCTACCAGGGGGCAAAAGCCCCCAGACAACATAGCCCCTGGGATCCCTGGGACACACAAACCCCTCCACCACAATAAGGTAGCGATTCAAGGAGGAGAGGCTTACAGCACCAGGTATTCCCAGGCAGTCTCCCATCCAAGTACTAACCAAGCCCAGCCCTGCTTAGCTTCCGAGATCAGACGAGGTCAGGCGTGCTCAGGGTGGTATGGCCGTAAGCTTATTTATATGTTAAATTGTATAAACCATGTCTTTAGTAATTACATTTAATATAGGAAAAACAAATGTGAAACAAGCTACACTTGTTTTATCTCCGCAGCATGTTCTCAGTTTGTACTGGACAGCTAGACCAGCTGTGTGTGAAGGTTCAAATGAAAGAGCAAATCTCCTTATTCACTTGCTCATTTCATTCAGCTCTGCCATTACTGAATGATGGCTTGGGGATAGAAGCTCCTCTGATATTTAACTTTGACTCTGTTTTTAATCTCACTGTTTTTTCTTAATTGTTCTCTTTTCATTTTGTCTTGTAAGCATTATTATTATTATTATTATTATTATTATTATTATTATTATTATTATTATTAATGTGGCTGGGTGTGGTTTGTGGCTCAGCTACAGGGGAGGGGTGGAGCAATGGGTTCAGGGTGTGGTGTCAGGGAAAGCTAGCCCACACGGCTGTTCTCCATCACCTGGTCATTCCTCCCTATAACAATAATAATAATGCTAATAATATATTGTGTATGCATGGGGCTTCAATTAATATACAACCCTTTTGGTCTATCTAAACTTTTTGCTCTAGGTAAGGACGCTCAGCTAAACAAAATTTAACAAATGGTATCATCCTTCCAAACAATAGTAAAGCTGGTGACTTTTATTTATTTATTTATTTTTAAATCACCCTTTTGCAGTATTTGATTATTACTATTAGAATTGTGGCTGCTTAGACTGACAGGTCTGGTCACTTGTGGGATTATAAAAAACAACATGTTGGTGGCACAGAATGTTAATTTTGAAGCTTTGAGATGAGATTTTCCTGCCCTTTGCAAACTTAGGTGCAAAAAAAACAAGGCGTGTCAGCTCCAACCATGATGCCACAGGTCATTGGCTAACAACTTGTGCTGACAAATTGTTGGCCAACGAGTGTTTCATACCACAATCAATCCATCATTTTGAAAAGATTTACAAAACAAACTGAACTATTTATTTAGTATGACCCCAAACAAGAGACTGACCCCATAACATCACCAGCAAAGAGACAAGGTACTTTCGGATTGGCTTCATTTTTCTGACTGAGAAAGTATGTCCATGTTTTATGCTTTATGGCGAAATGCTAGAGTTGGTGCTTAAAAGTGTGAATTGTGTAATTGCAAACGATAGTTTATTTCACGTAACTTAAGCCCATATTTTATAATTAGTATCTATATGGAAAGTACTTGACTGCGAAAACAGTTCTAAGGACATTACAAAATCATCCTTATAATTTCCCAATTGGAAGCAGAACATGTAACTCTGAACTCTTTGAAACAACACAGCCATCTCTGACTCAGCATTGCGAGCATCACATGGAGGATTGATTTGGAACACATGCTCTGCCAGAGGATGACTGAGGATGACACCCTCTTTGACCTTCCAGATGTCAACTGTCTTTGAAACTGTCTGTCTCACTATAAGGAAACAGCAATCCAGAAAAACCAGAAGACAACCACTAACCTCAAATCACTGTGTGTTGCTTCATGACATTATAAGACAAACATGGACTACGTAAATCAACAGTACTCATTTCCTAAACGGAAAGAAATTCCAGCATTTTCTAAAGTCCTAGGGTGGGAAAGGCTCCACAGAAAAGACCAACATCAGAAATGATCATTTACATTTTTTTCCAAGTTCTTTCAGATTTATTTTGACAAGACTTTCATCCCACAGCTGCTCAGCCACATGCTTGAGAAGTAGATGCCTATGCTCTATAAGATCTCTCTCTCTCTCTCTCTTAATTTACATAGGAAATATCACAGTATTCAGTCCATAACACCACAGACCACTGGTATCCTATACTATTCTTTTCGAAATACACACTGCATAGCAGTAATTTTCTTGTTTTGATTTTAACACAAAATTCCTTAACTTGAAAATAATTGATTGTTATTGGTAGATGTTATCAGATTAAATGAAAATGACGTACATACTTCATAACAGGACTTCAAATTAAATTAGGAACTTGTAATCTCTTACTGTATTAAATTAAGACAAGGCTGAGGAAAGTGCGATTTTCTTGTTTTGAATTTTTTCCCCCTGATAGTACAGTGCTAAAACTTTGTGTGCAAGTGTTTGCTTAGTTGAAATAATTGCTTAAAAATAATTCCTTAAATATAATTATAGATTTCAAAACAGCTTTGACAGAGCAACGCTTTTAAGGTAATGCTAAGGTTTTTTTTTTAATAGCATATCATAAATAATAGTTAGATATTTAACACACAGGCCGGATCTGTTTTATCTATTTAACAGTCATAAAACCAGTGTCCCTCACAGATATGAATCCATTAATCTTCTCTTGCTCTGTTGTATTGATGTATAAACATATAATTATTTTAAAAAATGTAATATTTTAATAATAATAATAATACCAACTTAAAGTAAGTTTACATTTACAATTTAAAAAGTGAACTACAAAACACTCCTTTAGCCTTAATTACCTGAAGTTCTACCATTTAATGAATTTTTGATCCCTCTTATTTTTCTGTTGTTCTTCAGTATTAAATAACATTATTACTTAATTAGTTTCCGTCTGTCTGATGACATCACTACTGATATTTCCACATAAGATTCATTGTGTCAGTTTTTTCGTTCGAGGCTTTGGTTTATTTTGTAAAGTTCCAGCTGTTTTTGAGTAATGTAATGTTCTTGGATTCCTGCTACACAGCCGGCATGACAGAATAACGTGACGACTATGGACCCAGCAGCTCTCAGCCCCTCATGATTTATGACAGGATTTATACAGTGCAGAAGTTGTGCAATGATTGGTTGAAAAGCCCCAGTAAGGAATACCAGGGGGCAGCTAATCACAGTCTACAAAGACTGGTTTCTGGCCTTCCTTGGTTATTGGATTTGCTACATCAGTTGATAAAGATGAAGGATTTTGTCATCAAAACTTTTCACCTTTGTCTACCTGCTACAGCTGCCCACACCGCTGGCCATCTCCTGGAAAGGAGGCTTCAATCTCTGAAGCCTGGACAATCACTTGAAATATGTTATGTTTTAGACTGTTTTGTTGTTGTTGTTTTTGTTTGTGTGTTTGTTTGTTTTTCCTGGACATGCAGTCCTGCACAGTATATACGTTGGCCTAGATATCAAATAAACATTAAAAGGAACCAATGTTTTAAATATTGCTTGATTAAAAAAACAACATCTCTGTCATCTTTGGATTTTTACTGTACGGTAAAATCAGTATGTATGTTTAACAGTGACATCATGGAACATTTCAAATTGTTCCCAGGATGGCTATAATTTTATGTGACATGACTTGAGCCCATTTAGCTTCTGATGGCCCCAAATGTAGGTGCTACCAAGGAAAAGGGACTGTCAAGTGTAATGCTTGTTTTGTGTTTACACTTGTTTTATTTAGGGGGTGGAAACGGCAATGATTTTTTTTTTTATTTTGTTTTGAGGTGAGACGGTATGTTCTCCCCCCCAAAAGAAAGACTATGTAATCCTTTCAGTTTGTTTGTTTGTCTGGCTGCCTGTTTTTTGGCAGTTTAATGTCCACAGTTTTTAAGATATCATGCTCAGATTTTGTGTAATGGTAGATACCAATAACAGCTCAAGGTCAATCAGGTCAAACCAAAAACCTTAGCTTATCCACAATTTTTTATGGGTCTTCTTTAAACTTTACAACAATATGCTAGGTGTTGGGGGACATGAGTACCTAGGTTGGCTAAGCATTTGACCTTGACCTTCATCGTAGGTTACCAAGATCAAAGCTGACCTTGGAAAAAAATCTCCAAGAACCCATATTTAGTAATGTATCATATGAAAGGGCATGGAGAGAGCTCTACAACACACTTTTTATTTTTTTCAGTACAAAATTCTATGACATTAGAATGATCACAAAAATACACACTGCGTGAATGCTTAAAAGCTCAAAATTCTCATGTAATGATTTTGGCCAATTATTTTAGCCAGTTCTGCTTTAATCATGTGGGTAAAGATAACAAAATACCATTTTAGTATGTAATGCTTCACAGTCATTGGTCAAAAGTCAGACATCAGCATGTTGTTATAAAAGCAGGCTGACGTCAGCAAACGGTAATAAAAACATTGTGGGGGGGCTGTCGAGCGCTCAGAGTGCTGTTGTTGTAAATGGTTTACATACAGTTAGCCACATATATATTTGGTCACTGACACAAGCTTTGTTTTTGTGTTTTTTACCTGTTTACTGAAACATCCAATTATAGTTGTACAGTTATAGTTATATATGGACATAATGTGTCTCAACTTTCATTTGAGGGAAGTTTTGTCATGGTTCTGGGTCATTTTGACCCAGCTTTTTCTGTTTCTTATGTGTTGGTGTTTTTCTGATTATGATTTATGTTCTGATTATTTAGTGATACTGTTTTGATTATGGTTATTATTATTGCAGGTTTCGTTCCGTGTCAAGTCTGTCTCACTCTGTCTAGTCCGTGTCTTAGTAAAGTCGTTTTTCTTGTTTTACTTTGAAGGTTCATGTTCATGCCTGATGTCAATGTGTTCAGTTTTACTTTTCCCCTCGTTAGCCTAGTTTCTCCCAGCTGTGGCTCCCTCCTGTTTCCCATTCCCTGATTACCGCCCTGTGTATAGAAGCCCTGTGTTTTCCTGTGCTCTCTGTCGCGTCGTCTGTGTTACTCCGTGTCAGTCTGCATTACTCTGTGTAACCCGGTGTTCATTCTGCGGCTCTCTGCCATCTTTCTCTGTGCATTTTGCTCCTCCTCCCGTGAGTGTTTGGTTTCAGGTTAGTTCTTTAGTTTTCCCCAGTTTAGGTTTGTTAGCTCCCCGCTCTGCTCTTCCTGTTTTTGCCACTTTGTCACTTCTGTAAATAAACACTCACTCGCACCCTAGCCAGTACCTGCATTTTGGATCCTTTTGTCAATACACTACACGACTGCTGCCCCAGCCGTGACAAGTTTAGGAGTTTCAGCTCCTTAACCTGTGCATGTTACACCTTCTTTAAAAACCAAAAGTCAACCAAAAGTGATTGAACGATTGACTCAAAGGCAATTTTATGCGTGGATGTGGGCAGTTCTTTTGTTATATCTTAATCAACTAAGCAGATAAAAGGCATTGGTTTTGGAGAGAAGGAGTTGATTTGGTCAATTGTGAGAATGAAAGAAAGCAACTCAGCAATGAAGAAAGACCTGGAAGTCCACAGAAGACAACAGTATTTGCATGGTGAAGAGAAACCCCTTAACAACAGCCAACCAAGTGACCACTCTGAAGGAAGTCGGCATCCATATCCAAGTCTACCATAGAGAGAAGACAGCATGAAAGTAAATGCAGAGGGTTCACTGCAAGATGCAAGTGACAAGCCTCATGAATAGAAATTATGGATGCTAACAACAACAAAAAAAATCCACCAAAATTCAGAAAAAACATTCTTTGGACAGATGAAATCAAGCGCAACCTATACCAGAATAATGGCTAGAAAAAAATGTGAAGGTGTGGAACAGCTCATGGTTTAGGTGTAACTCTATAAAACATTAGAGCATACTGTGTCGTGTGAAATTTTGAAAATGTAGCAGTATTATAAAATATAACTAAAAAGGTGTTTTGGTTATTCTTCTGAAAAGTTTGGAAGCATCACAACATATGGCTTATCTGCCTTATATGAAATCTAAAGAATACCATTCTAATGTAACACTATAGTAAGTGTTAGACCTCGTTGAGACTGTATATTTGTCCCCAGTGTGAAATGCTTTCTACCATGAAAATATCTGTTCCCATTGTGAGATTAAAACACGGGCTGACCTGTCTTAGCAGAGTGGTTGTTCTCCTCCTGCTTGAGGATCTGATAACATTCTTCCTCAGCCTTCATGTGCTGAACAACCAGAGCGCAATCTGGGTGGATGGCCTCTGTCTGAAGGCGAGAAAAAAAGCTTTCATCACAGTCCAGTAACACAGAAAGACACACAGAAGTGCAGAAATACCATAATTTTCTTTTACATGACATGATAATGGCAAAGATAATGTTATTAATCAGTAGTTCAGTAGTGGTTGTGTTTTGGACTTTGTTATACTATTGACCATATATTAAAGAAATATCATATGGAACCTGTTGTTGGCCTCTCCCAAAAGTATTACTTATTTTTATTAAAGGCTTTAATAAGACACATTGTAATGTAATATTCACCACATAGAACAATTCTTTGAGATATATATATTATATATATATATATATTTGTATTTTGCCAGAAACGCTAGAATCTCAGCTTAAACCTCACAAATTATTTCAACAACCACCAAACACAAAATCGCACTTCCTGCACAGCTCTCTTCCCCTCTCAATGTACTTCAAGAACAGTTTCCCATTTAAAAATCTCTGTTTTCTACATTATTCACTTGCTTTTTACACACCAGTCTACCATTGCGTACAGACAAGAAAGCCTCAGTACCGAAGAAATGTAAACTTTTTAAAATTATGACAAATTGCAAAACTCTTAGCTGTGACTCAAATAAAACCTCTAACTTTGCACTGCTTCAATCAGGTAATGTTCATATGATGATTCATGGTTTTCTTCAGTTTTCTTCAGGGTCTTCGGAGGAGGGGGACAACCTGTCTATCTCTGGGGGTGAGGTCACTGAGGCAGTTAAACAACTCCTTGGTGGCAGGGCCCCTGGGGTGAATGAGGTTTACCCTGAGTTCCTGAAGGCTCTGTATGTTGCAGGGCTGTCTTGGTTGACACCAATGTTCCCTAACCCTGCTGGCACGGTCTCTGCGCACAGAAAATCTGTGTTGCGCGCAAAAAAGAAATCTAACCTGAATTGAAATTAAAACTAATACTTTAACAATTCTGTTTTGCACTGTTAGTCAGTAAGTGACTGGCTGCTCCCATATGGGATTAGAACAATGCCACCTTATCCCATAGTCCAGCCAATAATAATGCTTTTATTAGTTTTTATTGTGTTGATAAGCCACGTAAACCCAGACTTATGATAAAATTATCTGCAATGTTTGGTTTTCTTTCTGAATACTATCGTTGTTTATATTTACTGCGGGAAGAAACAGTAAATACATTTTATAAGGAAAACGCTCAAACGCCTGTGGTCAAAAACAAAAACAAAAAAACCCCCACCCTTTCCTATTGGTGGAACAATGCACCATGTCGACCAGTCAAAAAATGATATGGCAACATGGCATTTAGTTGTTTAGAAAGGGGGACGTTTTAGGAGTGACGGCGGTGTTTTGAGATGTGAGAGATTTGCGCAAATCTTGTGTAGTTAGTGTGTAGTGTAGTCAATAGTTTTGTTGTGTGTGTCAGAACAATGAGGCAACTTCTGAATGTTACAGGTGTTACAGGAGTGATACATCTCCTGTTGTCAGGCCTGCAGGTATCAGGCTGTTGTTCTCCTTTATCTCATAGTGGACAGAAATTATTTTTTGGAGTGGCACAAATAATTTGTGTGGCATCAAATTTGATGCAGAACAGCTGATTGTTGAAATGTTTATTTAAAAAACTGCATTGGCTGCATTTTTAGGTAAACAGCTGCAAAAAACTTCATTGTTTGCATAACTCAGTTACTTTTTTGAAGAAGTAACTATATAATTAATTGCCCAACATTGGTCATTATATACTGTATTTTGCAGACAAAGAGTTACAGACTCTCTCCCAGACCACAGACTCATAATACAAGTCAGAGCTTTATATAAAAAAAGAAAAAAAAGAAAGTTGTGTTTTCAAAATTGGAGTTCAAGTTATTTTTTACTTCCAATAGTGTTAACATACTACACAGATCATGAACAAGATTTTTTTTTAATTTTCATTGTAAGTGTGCCAAAGCAGTTAATTAAAAGTAGTCTAACATAAATGTAAATGCTGTAATTTGCTTATTTTAATAAACCATGTAACTTGGATGGATTCAATGCTGGCGTGACCACAGTGCACACGTCTGATGTCGCTCACAGTGGTCCAAGGGACCGCTCAGGGAGTTTGTGTGTTCGCTCAGACACATGAAAAATTAGAGGGAACATTGGTTGACACTGCTCTACAAGTTGCGTGTATATCAGGGGCGGTACCTGTGGATTGGCATACCAGGGTGGTGGTTCCCATCTTTAAGAAGGGGCATCGTACTTCTCAGCCTTCCCAGGAAAGTCTATGACAGGCTGCTGCAAAGGAGAGTTGGTCCGGTAGTCAAACCTCTGATACAGGAGGAACAACGCGGTTTTCATTGTGTCATGGAACACTGGACCAGCTCTTTACTCGCTCGAGGATACTTAAGGGTGCATGGGAGTTTGCCCAACCAGTCTACATGTGTTTTGTGGACTTGGAGAAGGCATTTGACCATGTCCCTCTGAATGTCCTGTGGGAGGTCCTTGGGGATTATGGGGTGTCTGGCCTATTGCTACAGGCCATTTGATCCTTATACAACCATTGAAAGAACTTGGTCCGCATAGTCAACAATAAGTCAGACTCGTTTCAAGTGGGTGATGAACTTCGCCAGGGTTGTTGTTTGTCACCAATTCTGTTTGTAAAAAGACAAAATTTCTAGGCATAGCTAAGTGGTGGAAAGCTTTCACTTGGTTGGTCTCAGAATCTCAGCTCTGCCTTTCGCAGATGATGTGGTTCTGTTAGCTTCATTGTGTGATGGCTTCCAGCTCGCACTGAAATGGTTTGCAGCCGAGGATGAAGTGGTGGGAATGAGAATCATCACCTCCAAATTTGAGGCCATGGTCCTCAGCAGGAGGAGTGTTCATACCAGGTCAGGGATGAGTTCCTGTCCCCAGTAGAAGAGTTGTCTTGTTCGCAAGTGACAGCAGAAGGGAGCGGGAGATCGACAGATGGATTGGTGCCACAGCAGCAGTCAAGCGGACGCTGTTCCAGTCCATTGTGGTCAAGAGAGAGCTGAGTGTAAAAGTGACATTCTCAATTTACCGGTCGATCTATGTCGCTATCCTCAGCTATGGTCACGAACTGTGGATCAAAAAAACATGATCACGATACAAGCGGCAGAAATGACCTTCCTCCGAAGGGTGGCTGACATCTCCCTCAGAGATAGGGTGAGAAGTTCAGCCATCTGAGAGTGGCTCAGAGTAGAGCCTCTGCTTCTCAACATTAAAAGGAGCCAAGTATACCATGCCCAGTCTCTTTGGTACACCATTTGACCTTAGAACTGAAGAAGCTTCTCGGATGAGAGGTGAAACGTCTTCAAGCAACTTAAAGAACTCCAGACGCTTTTCTTTGCAAGCTCCTTTGACTCTTTGGTACATAGTTGGCCTTTGGTCCAGATGGAATCTGGAAGAAGAAGACAAGGTCTCTCCTCACTGTAACAGCACCATGTGATGGATCACTGCCACACCTGCTCTCAAGAAACCACTTGAATAGGACCTGCCGGACAAAGTGGAGTAAGATTCACAAAAGCCAGATATCATGCAGCAATCCAAGGAAATTTAGGAACAAATGAGGAACAAAGTAACTGAGATTTCTCAGGTTATAAAGCTGTTTCTAAAGCTGTGGGACTCCAGGAAACAACAGTGAGAGCCATTATCCACAGATGGCAAAAACGTGGAACAATTGCGAACTTTCCCAGCCAACCAAAATTAGCCCATGAGCGCAGCAACGACTCATCCAAGAGGTCACAAAAGACCCCAGAACAACACATCCTCACATGCCTCAATTAAGGTCAATGTTTAGAAGGGCCTGCATCGCACAGTTACAAGACAAAAACCACTGCCAAGCAAAATGAACACAAAGGCTCGTCTCTGTTTTGCCAGAAAACATCTTGATGATACAATATAAAAACAACATTGTTAAATAAACATAGCACAGTAATAAAATAGCAAAAGTAGTTGATCAAAAATAGCGCATTATAATGCAAAGGATTCAGTTTGATGCGGAAATGTTTATGACATCTTATATAGTGATTATTGTATGTATTTGTCACAAAAAGAACTGTTGTACAGTTTTATGGCAAACCATAGTTTTTTGAGGAATCCTTTATAGCAGCTTTATACCTTAAATAGGTCTGAGAGAGAATGGTAACAGATTATTTGTCAAGACGGAGAAATGTGAATTGCATGTGACAACAGTGTCTATCCTGGGCTGTATCATTAAGCAGGGCAACCTCAAACCTGGCCCAGACATGGTCCAAGCGGTGGTGGACTGGCCAGAACCCTCTGACTGGAAACAGCTCCAGTGTTTTCTGGGCTTCATTAGTTTCTACTGTTGTTTCATCCGAAACTTTAGCCAGATCGCTTCACCTCTCACACACCTAAATTCTTCCAAGGTGCTTTTCAGTGGGACTAGGCTGCTCAAACCATTTTCAGTAACGTTGAGCAATGCTTTGCCTCACCTCCTATCCTGTCTTCACCTGTCTCTAACCAGTTTATTGTAAAAGTGGAGGCTTTGGACTCGGGAGTGGCAGCTGTCCAACAGTATGAAGGTAAGCTTCATCTTTGTGCCTACTTCTCTCATCATCTCTTCCCCAAAGAATGGAACTATGATGTAGGGGACAGATTGCTCCTGGCAGTCAAACTCGCCTTGGAGGAGTACCAGCACTGGCTTTATCGTCTGGACGGATTACAAGAATTTTGCCTACCTTCAAACTCCTAAATGGTTAAACGCCTGGCAAGCCAGGTGGACTCGGAAAAATGGAAATGAGTAAAAAACAATCACCTATAGCACCAGGTCACACAACATCTAGCCCGAAGCTCTGTCCTGGCAATTCTCCTCCTTAGAAGGAGCTCCAGAGGATTCTCTGATCCTTCCAGCCTCCTGCACCATCAGGGCGATCTCTTGGGAGGTCAAGTAGGTTTTTGTTCAGAACCAGACCCCAGGACTGTGCTGCTCCACTCCAACCACAATGAGCGCCCAACTCGCCTGGGTCGAGTATGTCCACAACAGCCTCACCTCCTCGGCGACTGGGTTATCTTCTTTTGAAGCGTAGCTGGCTTATCAACCACGGCTCTTTCCAGCAGTCGATGGTGAGCATGAAGTTCCTTCAGTTCAACACTATCTCTCCCGGTGCCGCCATCTTTGGAAGACAAACCTGGCGGACCAATGTCGGAATCCTGCACCTCCCTACAAGCCTGGACAAAAGGTGTGGCTCACCACGAGGTATGTCCTGGTCCAGACTGATTCCAGGAAACTGAGTCCTAATTTATAGGGCCTTTTGTGATTGGCCCAATGGTTAATCCTGTCTCTGCCAGCCTAAATTTAACGTGGAACATGCAAAGACCAGAGGTTTATCCTCAATGTGCAAGTGGAACCAGAAAAGGCTGCTAGCCATTCAGCCTGATAAGTTCAGGCCATTGTTAATGGGACATAGACACACCGGTGAAATGGAGACAAGCTGCAGTTTCCAATGGGATCCAAGCCAAGCATGCTTCCAGTGACAATAGCCAACTGCAGATACAAGATGGCAGTGACACAAAGGATGGGTGGAAAAAAGGCAAAAAAAATTATAGAAAGAGAAGGAAGGGATTGCTTTCACTTTTATACATTTTAATTTGTATGTTTTTTATTTTGGATGAGGCAAGGTTCCTAAGGGAAAACTACTGATACTTGATTGTGTGACTTTTTCATGAGGTCAAACATAACTGGGCTGGCTTTGATTTTTCGTTTTTATGGGCCGATGATTTTTTTTTTTTGTAAACGTATAAACAATGAAGGGTGGTGGATTGGCCAGATGCTGGCCGATGTGTAAAAATAACTCAGTTGTTTGGTGGTGGCTATGGCGGAGCTTCCACAGAGGCCAGCAGGTGGATGAGGGAAAGGGGAGGCAGGTGGAGGAGAGACTCGAGGCGGCCGCCGGTCCGAGTGTCAGGTGAACTGAACTTCAGGTAAGAAGTTGTGACCTGCAGTCTATCTGGGTCAGATATAAACCAAGTTTAGGTGTAGTTTTTTTTCGTTGTGCTGACTTTTTACAGTCAGTTACAATAACTCGCACTGCGTACTAGCTAGCATGATGGAGTTTCTATACAGCTGGGTGGGTGCTATGATGTTACTGATAGTGAACTTTATTTTAGTCATAAGGTTAGTTAGTAGAGTTGCCAACCGTCCCGTACAAAATGGAATCATCTGGTATTCAGAGAAAATATTGTGCGTTTAATATTGAGCTGAGAAGGAACACAGCTAGGATGGAAAAAGACACAAAGCTGGATTTATTCTGTCGTTATGCTGTCAGATGCCTCTTCTTCTCTCATTCTCTCCCCCTCCCTCTCCTGTTGCTACTTCAATCATGAAACTGATCAATGATCAGCTGATCGGCTTTTCTGACGCAAGTCCTGTCTCTCTTGTTTGTTTATCACCCACTTTGCGCCAAAAAGAGGAAACCAGCGGATGCTAAACAACAGCAGCACGTTTAAGCTTGATCAGCTGTTGTTAGAATTTATTTAATATTAATTTCTAGTATCAGCTGATGTTTGCTGGAGCCACAGCTGTAAAAGCTGCTGGTCATGATATCGGTTTCGATATGTGGTGAGAGGGAAACATGAAGATGAAACCAGGAGATGTCCTTACTGAATCATCAGAGCTGAACAGGTGATGGAGAAACACGTTTACCTTTTAGGTGACATGAATGAGTTGAAGGGAAGTTATGAACTGTTTCTGAGAGATAAATAACACCAATATCATTTTCTATGTAGCTAACAGCTGGTAACTGTGTGGGGGCGGGTCTAGCAAAGTTTTGCCATGGGGCCAGGTAGGGCATTAACAAGGAGAGGTGGGCACAAGGAAATACTTTTCTTTCTTATTCTCATTTAAAATGTCTAGCTGTTATTAAATAATTATCTGAATCTTACAACCAAATTTTTATTATGACCTAAAATGTATAGAAATCATATATATACCAACAAGACGGTGTACACCACTGTCACAACAGTGTTTGTTTTCATTCAAAGGCTTTATGGCTTTTCCTAGAATACCTGGTGGGCCGGTCTCTAGTCCAGCCCTGAGGTCAAGCTAGAAGATTTAATGAATATCTCACCAGCAGATTTAGTTAGATTTTGTTTTTTGAGATTTTGGTGACAAAATGAAGTGTCAATTTATCTTTTGACATGGTTTCAACATTCTTCTTCCCAGTGCACATATTTACTTCATTCTCCCTGTGACGGCTTAGAGAATCTACTATTCAAAGTCAAAGTCAAAGTGAAACTTTATTGTCATCGCTGCTATATACAGTACAGGATATAGAGAGACGAGACGACTAGGCTCCAGTTCCATAGGAAGAGTAAGAAATAAATATAGACTTTAAGACTAAGGTAAGGGGAGTAAATATACACTTTAAGCTAAAAAGGATCAATAACAGTCTAACTTTACAATTTACAATTGTAAATTTACACTAGCCTTGAAGTGGTTTAAAGTGACCAACGTGGCAGCGTTACAGTTTACAGTATGAGTGATTTAAAGTGACCTTGAGTGAAATAAAGTGACCAACATGAACAATATTCCTAAGTGTAGGATTGTCCATAGAGCAGCATCTGTATTTACAAAGGCAGTGGTATGTGGAGTGCAATAGAGTCCGTTAATGGTTTGTGTGGGTATGTGTGGTGGGGGGGAGTGGCTGAGCCGGTAGTGAGTTCAGGACTCTGATGGCTTTTGGGAAAAAGCTATCTCGCAGTCTGGATTATCGGGCCCTGATGCTGTGATAGCATCTGCCAGATGGGAAGAGGGACAAAAGTCCTGTCAGGGGTGTGAGGGGTCAAAAAAGAATACACCATTAAAAAAAACACTGAATTTGCCAAAGCGCTATCAGCCGCTGCCTGCTCGTGGAAGCGCCACGAGCCGGAAGTCCTTTTTTATTTTGGATGAGGCATTCAGAGGTTGGAGTCTTGAAATGAACCCCTGGGATGAACTGTAATGAGCACCCATGACAGCAAAAAATGTGGGTGTTTGACGTCCTCTCAAAGCGTTGACATTTGCTGTCAAGGCTTCTCTATTTTTACTTATATTCACGCCTTCTCAGGAATGTGAACAGGAGGACGTCAGAAGCTTAGATCTAAAAAAAATCTGAGATTATAGTAACATGTGCCAAAAATGTAGATTCCAACAGCATCTGGAACCTGTGGTTAAATTTGTGTCATACTTTGCTATCAAGTGAATAATTTTTTTTTGTTTGTTTTTTGAATGTGTGTGTGTGTGTGTGTGTGTGTGTGTGTGTGTGTGTGTGTGTGAGTGAGTGAGAGAGAGAGAGAGTGTTTGTGTGTTTTGTTTGTTATTTTTGGCATGCAATTGATTTCTTCGGATGTGTTTGATTCAAACTGTGTGAAGAAGCTCTAGTGGAACACCTGCCTGTAGATCAGATGGTGACACTGCAGGGGAGTGTGACATTTAACCTAGTGCTCTCACAGCAACCCAGTGACCTAAATTTTTTCCTTTTTTTTCTCTAGTTTGCATAGCAAAAATCCTTGGGCAAGATACTAACGCCAAGCTGCTCTCGAATGCATCCATCAGAGTATGATTGTTTGATAAAAAGCACTTATGTAGAGGAGAAACCAAGCATAGAAAATGCTTTATAGTTCTGTAAGTGCTTTGAGGGGTTGGAGTAAAACAATGCTATATAAGAACTAGTCCATTTACCATATAGAAAATACTAAGATGTAGGGGGGAAAGTACTTGTGTGAATGAGATATGCTATATAAAGTGTTTCAAGTGTGTAAAGAGAAAAGCACTATAAGAAGAACCAGCCTACTTATTATTTTACAAGTGTTTAAAAATCTACATTTTAAGGCCACCAGATGGCAATAGGTTGGGTTGGTTACATGATAGTTCTCGATGAATACAAGTAAATGGTTCGAGCCCCGGCTCGGACAGTCTTGGTCGTTGTGTCCTTGGGCAAGACACTTCACCTACCGCCTACTGGTGATGGCCAGAGGGGCCGATGGCGCGATATGGCAGCCTCGCTTCTGTCAGTCTGCCCCAGGGCAGCTGTGGCTACAACTGTAGCTTGCCTCCACCAGTGTGAATGTGAGAGTGAATGAATAGTGGAATTGTACAGCGCTTTGAGGTTCTTGAAAAGCGCTATTGTCACGGTCTGGCTGGGGCAGACCGTATGTGTTGCAGAGGAGGACTCAAACGCAGACCAAAACGTAGTGTGGATAAACAAAACAAGCCGTTTATTGAGGCTAGCAATGAGGGTAAAAAATAATCGGGCATCGGTGAAAACTAAACAATAACCTAAACTGGGTGAACTAATAACAAAACATGAAAAAGCTTAACCATAGTGAACTGACATGGATGCGCAGACGACCTGACAAAGAATGGCTGAGAGCACACAGACTAAATGGACACAGGAGGATAATGAGGGAAGTGGCAACACATGGGGAACCAGCTGACACACATGAACATAACGACGTGACAATGGGAGAGTAAAACTGAACACGATGAACACAGACACACCAGACCTCTTCACAATAAGACAGGAAACAGTGAGATATAAACATGACAACCTGGACTGACAACATACGCCACAGACATAAAATACATGAAAGCAGGGGAGACTTAACATAGTGGAAACACGAGGGGAAAATAACTAGTAACACCTAGGCATGATAATGATAAACTTAGGAAACCTGAAGGCTACATAAACTAAACACAAAACGCTGGGTCAGCAGACCCAGGATCATGACAGCTATATAAATTGTTTTTGCCATAAAAAAAGTTTTATTTTACCCAGAAATTGCTAGAATTCAGCTAATGCATGATGACTGGTGAGTTAATGATTTACAACGGGACATATTCCTTTGATGGCACCAGTTTACACATTTACAAATATACAGTACAAACCAGTCAACAACAGAAGCTTACACGATTGTGTATATAAGAATTGCTCGATTGTGCAGGTTGAAGGTAACGTGTGTCAGGACACATGCTTGAAAGTAAACTGGTGCTCTGGCGTGAGCTCCCTTAGATGTCAGACTACATCCTTGTATAAAAACCTTCTTGTTATATTCCGTCATTAATAAACATAGAAGGCCATCTTTCCACCAGCTATTTTCTATTTTAAGTACTGTTTCTATCAGCCCTTTAAACATATTACTGTACACGAGGGAGGAGAATTTACAGTGAAAATATTAAATATTCCCGTAACGTTTTCCATCTGGGTGGCCTGTTAACTCCTACATCATTAATAGTTCAAATGTCCGGGAGTAACACGTGAGTGCGCGTGGCTGAAGACTTGATCTGGCAGCACAGCCTCACTGTGACACAAGACAGTGCTTTCTTATCTACCCTGTAGGCTTATAGAACAAGCCTCTTTTATACAAGCAAGATCGTAACATGACATACTGTCTGATGGAGCAGCACGGGGTGTCACTTTCGAATGTAGTGATGCGCAGTGAACCTGGAATAGCTCATATGAGCAACACAAGCTTGCTGATGGTTTCTCTCCTTTAACAGATGCCGAATAATAGACTCACTCAGAGAGAAGAGCGTGAGTGCCATTTGAGCAGCACTTTAATTATTGTAACTCTCCATCCTATCTGGCAGAGTTTATGCGGCTGTGGTGTCATTTAAATCCAATCACTATCTAAAACAGGTCGTTATTGCAGGCACCTCCAGCCAATTTTTAGTCAGTTCCACTTGTTAGCATTCCTTTTTTTTTTTAACATACACTGGTCCCTGAGTCTGTCTGTCTGTCCTCTTTGTTAAATGTCTCACATGTTGGTAAACATGCATGTTTGCCTTATTACTAAGGGTTCATATTCATGTCTGTACAGCAGTTAATTTGCTCATGTTAGCACAAAGACTGTAAATGAAACAGCAAACCCAGCTTCATCTAAAGCTAACCCATAGATCCAGAGACCAGCCCTTGTCATTTTCACTTTAACACTTTGTAGTTTGTTTAAGATCTGTAATATTTTGATAGAAACCTTTTGCTAAAATTGTGATCTAAGGCTTTGGGAAATACTTAAAGAACTCCAGCTCTATCCATGCACTTGTAGTTGATGAAAGAAAGTCGAGGTGCTTCCTTACCTCTGTGATGGTATTTTGATTAATGTGAGTTATATTTTACTCCGTTGTTAAGGTCAAATAAAAAAACTTGAAAAGGACACATGTTTATCTTACTGTAGGTTCCAGAGGAGTGCAAGGATTAAATCAAATTTTAAAAAATATTTTTATACTTTTTACATTTTTAAATTATCTAAATTGCTGGCGTTATATACTTTATTTATATACTTTCTCTAAAATCAGACTTTCTTATAAGATATAAAAGAGTGAACCATCTGTATGCTGAAAATCAACTGTGAAGTCAATCTTTTCATTTCAAGGCACAAAAGTCCTTCCTGTCTTTTCAGCAACTGAGTTAATGTCACTCATTATTTGCCCCCAAAAATCAATTGACTGCCTTCGGTTTCAAAAAAAAAACGCAGCCATCAGAAGGGCACTAACAGGATGATGGCACATTTCCTCATGTTGGCTTCTCTGCACTGGTTACATGTGGCCTTTAGAATTGATTTTAGCATTTTACAGCTTGTTTTTTAAGGTAGAGCTTGCCTTGGGCTGCAGACAGAGGGTAACAGGTTATTTGATGTCTAATGGGAGAGGCTTCTGCAGGCGATAGGAACGTTACAATCTATAACTTGTTACTCAAGACCTGCTATTAGGATATTAAAGGTAGTTCTATTTGTATTTTTCAAATAGAAAAAAAATGAATTGAAATCTCCCTCCATGGCATGCAAACACCACTTCTCCCCTCCTTGGTCTTTAGTGTTTGTATGTGGCCTGTCTCTAGCCACATCCAAAAAATGCAGAATTCATCTGAAGAAAAATGTCCTTCCTGACCACTGTAAATATTAAATATGGAGGCTTCCACAAACCAAAAACCTGCTCCTATGTTTTTTCAATGGATTGACAATAAGTTTGTCAGAGTGCATCAATTTCTTGATATAACAGACATAATTACACAGTAATCTATGCATATTTATGAACACATTATACTTTTTTTTTGTGTTGTCAGCGTTAATCTCATTAAAATGACATTAACGCCATAACCGCATTAATGCGGCAAATCTCTGTTAGCGAGTTAGTGCAGATTGGCCCATGCATGGGGCTGCACAGCATCAATGCGTTAGTGCAGTTAGCTCGTTAACGCCGTGCAGCCCCAAGCACGGGGCGATCCATGCTAACTCGTTAACGGAGATTTTCCGCGTTAATGTCATTTTAACTAGATTAACGCTGACAGCACTACTTTTTATATTAAATAACCTAAGAATTTATTGAACCCACCTTTATGAACTTGGCTGATACATATCATTCTAATATAGCAGCTTTCTTCTCCATCAGTTAAATGCAGTGTTGAATTTTCTTGGTAATTTTAAACCTTCATTATTTACGTTCATGTTTTCACCCACAACAGGGAAGAAGAAGACAGCTGTAGTTGTATAACTCCCTTCCTTGTTATGTAGTGCTTGTAGATCAGAGGAACCGTGTAAAGCCATTAGTAGGGATGTCTGTGGCCTCACTGGTGTGCACATGCACTCAAAATGGGAATGTAGTACTGAAAAACAACTTCATGGAGATCAAAAACTAACATTTCAAAGCTGTACTACACTGTACTGTACTGTATGTGTGCCTCCTATTATCAAACAAACTAGGAACAATTACCTTATTCTGCACTGGGATATCTTTATGATTTACTTTTTAGTCCACATTATTCCCATTTTGGTTCAGTCAGCATTCTCATAAAAATCTCTGGCTAAAATTTTCATCTGTTATAGAGACAGACTTGCTGGATGACAGAAGAATCAATATTGGACTTACACCAGAACACCTCTTCACCTAAAAGCTATTGCCTGGTGCATATGTACTGGTTATGGTTCATGGTAACACCTTGCATGATGCTAAAACCATTTAGACTTGTGCTTGAGTGCACTCAACTTGTTAATGTACAAGTTACAATTTTCTCTGGATTTTATGTTATTAATTTTTCTTTTCATTTTTTAATTGCATCATATGGCTCAGTAATGTGTATAGACAGTGTTTGGAATCCAGGAACAGCTGCAACAGTACAAGTTCTGACAATGGGTCTGAGCATTATATCTCCATACCTAACAGCATTTAGAGTATTTATTGGCTAGCCTATGGAGGTTTATGTCCTTCAAAGACATGCCTCCTCAGGACCTCATGGCAACCTCTCTGAGACTGTTTCTGTCTGGTCAGAAACATGCACACGTAGCCTACTGGAGTTTTTGTAGGTCAGTGCAAGTGGCAATGCTCCTCCTGTTTTTCCTGGTACAATTCTGCTGCTTGACTGATGCCCTTCTACAGCCCTGTCCAGCTCCCCTAGTGTTATGACCAGTTTTCCGATATTTCCTCCACACACTTGAGATTGTACTGGGAGACACAGAATACATTCTTGTGACTGCACTTACGAATGTGCAGGTCTGGAAGGCGCTCGACTAGCTATATAATCTCAATCGGATGCAGGCGCCATCTCATGTTTGCAGACTAAATCAAGATCAAGTGTTTCCATGTGGTCAAATGTTTTTCGACAAAAGCCTTTGAGTCAGATATGGATGGCAGTGATTTTGAAAGAGAAATATGAAAAACCCAGGGTTTTAAGTAAAGACTGTTACTGTACCTTACACTGAAAACATCAGCAATAAAGTAATAAAAGGCAGTCATTTTCTGTTGAATAAAGTTTTCCAGCTGATCAGTAACTCACAAAAGATACTGATCTGCTGCCATCTATAAGGAAAAAGGGGTTAAAGGCATCTTGAGTCCATGACAATCTGATCTTTTCATCTGGAGCAAAGAGCTAATAAATGAAGAGGCAACACAGGATTATTATGAGCATTCGGGATCAGGGAAAAGACACAAATCACTCCATAGCACCAAAAGAAGAAACTCCACAATGGTTTTGAATCAAAATTCATATAAGGACAAAATGCAAAAGAAATGTGCTTCACACTAAATTGTTTACGCCATTTGAATTTCAAACCCCACATGCATAGTAGAAATGGGGGAAAAGGGAGAAAATATTTCTACGTTCTCATTACTGAAAAAAAATTTTGAAGCCAAAAGCAGAGAAGACTCAAGTGAGCAATGAGGGTTAATGGAGTCACAGGAGATACTATTTATTCAATATTTATTTGAGCTATACGAGTTTGTTCTTTGAAATCCAGTCCTCCTCTTGATGGCTGAGGTACATCTCAAATTCTACTTTTTCGTTATAAAGGAAAGAAAAATCAAAGCAGAAAAACAAAAGTCAGACAGACATGCAATGCATGCATGTATTGGTTCTTAAGTCACGTGATCCGTGGCGATTTGTCACCACTGGAGACAAATTAGTCATCTAGCAAGTAATTATCATCCTAGTTCGAATCAGATGTGCCAGACAAACATGAACGCAGCAGGTCAATATCAGAAAACAACTCCTAATCTACACATTCTGTGATTATGATGGATGCGATGTTTCCACCTTAAATTTTTAGAAATACTCATGCAAATATTAGTGATTTTCACATAAGATCATGATTACGTTGGAAGCAGAAAATTATTATAACACTTTAATTTATAAAATTGTTTAAAACATGCTTTTCTATTTATGACAAAATAAATGTTTGATGTTAGAATATTGATGCAAATGTATACAGTGCAGTTTGATTTAAAAAATATATATATATTTTACAATTTAGATGTTTAGTTTAGCTCTTTACAAAAATGCCAGCGTCATGTATAACTCACCATTTGCACAAAAGTCCATCTAATGTAAAATGAATTTGTTTACAACAAAATATGGAGGAATCTGCTCAGGTAACATTTGGGGAGAGTAACGTATATGATGGTGTAGCAAGTAAAGCTCCCATTTCAACAGCATTTAACTATTTAACTATTAGCACTTACTCAATAGATATATCAGCCATCTGTTTTCATTGAGGTAGTGACTAATGGCTAATTGCTAATAATAAAAACCATTAGGCAGCAAACCTTATCAATCCTGCCTGCCTATAATAATAAGACTAAAATGTGTTATGTTTCTTTTAAACTCCCAGACTGAAGCTGAACAAGAGAATCTTAAAATGTCACAAATATAGATTGTACAGTTACTATCGTTTTTGGGGTTTTTTATTGTTCATATTGTATTTGTATTCTAAGCTTTACACACACAAAATGTCTGTTAGTCTGTAACTTCTAATTTAAAGGGGCAAAGATCCCTAATTCCCTTTCCTCAATGCTCAAACAAAGGCTACACTCATGATAAACCCAATGTACAGTCCCACTACTACAATGAAATAATTCATAAATGTACAAAGTGAATAAAAGTAAAAGTTAATAAAAAAAAAAAAAGTAAAAGAATTGATCTTATTTGATTGAAAAATAATTTTCAAATCTTTTAAGTCATGTCAGTATAAAAACAATGTGACTGAAATCGTGTTAAAATCACCCACACAGACACATTAATTCATGTTCCAACTCTCCTTGTGATAAGACAGATGAGGTTAAGCTGTGCGTTTGGACTCACCGTTTCCCAAACCGCCGACTGCATGAACAGACCCAAGTAAAGAAATGCGTCCGTCCATTTCAATCGTGAGCTTCCAGTGATAAGCATGCTCTGCGATGACATCTATGCTCGCTTTGCAAAGTGCATGTAGAAAAGTAGAAAAAACAGATTACAACAAACTATTTCCTCCTTAAATTTCCACGACTGTCAACACCCAATGAACTGAGCAGCCGGCTGACAGTTCGCCGGTATTAATGCCGCCCGGTCTCTCTCCAGTGTCCGGTGAGTGAGACAGTGCGCATTTACACGCAGAGAGGAGCCGGTGCTGGACAGAGCCAAACAGTTTGCGCTCCTCCCTGAAATGGAGCAGAACACACAGACGCAGATGCGCGCTGACAAGAGGGAAAACAGCGAGTGGAGTCTTCACGAGCAGGGAAAACGGTGTGTTTATAGGTTCGAGGTTTGTACTCTAATTGCATAAACGGATAACACAGGATAACTTTCAGGCTCCGTACTGCCATGCAGATGTAGCTCCTGAAAAATGTATGCACAAAAGTTTAAACCTCATTTTGCACTGAATACCTGTTTTAGGAAGGGATAAACATGTATTTAGAGTTGTTAAGATTTAAATTATGGTTCTGTTTAAATACCCAAATAGTACAAAGGTTTTGCATCAAATTGTACTCCAAATACCCAAAATAAAAGTTCTACAGAATCATATCCATAATATTACTGAATCATAGTTGCTTTTTGAGTATTGTGCGTATCACTTTACAATCCCCATTCCAAAAAGGTAGTTCAGGCTGTGTGGAATGTAAATAAAAACGCAATACAATGATCTGTAAATCTCATAAACCCATATTTTATCCATGATAGAACATAGAATGTTCTAACATATTTCAATCAAACGGGGAAGCACTGTATACAACCGTGCCTCTAGAAGTACAGCAGGTTGTTTTCTAACTGGACTGATGGGGGTTCCAGCCCTGGATGCTCCAGTCTGCCTGCAAAAGTGCTTCTGTGCATATCAAACTGTTACAGACTGCCAAAATCTCACTGCTTTTATTTTGGTTTTTTGCTTTAGCTTGTGAAATGGAACGGTGATCATGTCTGGATTCCATCTGAAATACAGACCTGAAGACAAAAAATTACAGTACAATATTAAATATTAAGTAAAACAGAATATATACAAAGTGTCTTTGCAGAGTATGAGATGCAAAAAATGTTTGCATGTATCAGTGTTTGGATAGTTTTTTTCGTCTTTTTTTTTAATTTATCGATTTGTTTCATTATTTTGCAGAGATCTAGTTTCTTATTCAGTCTGTTCCTGGTTTCAGTTTATTCCTTATGTCCCCTTGTATTCTTGCTTCCCTTATGTTTCCGTATCTGTCCTTGTCTCATCTGTTTTGTCCTGTAGTCTCATGTGTGTAGTCAGTCTTGTGTGTGTTTACCTTTTGATGTTTAGTCTGTGTTTCTATTTCCCTCAAGTTCAGCCATGGGTCTGGCTTCTGTTATTTTCTGTAGTCATTTGTCCCTCTGTCTCATCTTCCCTGATTTGTTCTCTTCTGTGTTCCCTGATGTCTTAATCTCATCCATACTTGTCTGTCTCCCATTTCCCTTGTCTAGTCCTCCTGTTCTCATCTGTTAAGTTCACCATACTTTCTCATTCAGTCATGTGTTTTCTGTTTCCTCTGTCAGTCATGTCTGTTTTCTTTTTTGTCTATATCAAGTTTGTATGGCTCAGTCTCTGTCTCAGTTTTCTGTATTATTTTAATAGTCCCTCATACTGTGTGCACTGTTTTCAGTTTAACTACCATTGTCTCGCCCCTGCGGTTAGTGTCAGCTGAGCTCCCACCTGTTTCCTCTTCCCTTGTTACCTGTATGTATGTGTCTCAGTCTCCCTTTGTCCTTTGATGTGTTTTCCTTCATACCTATATACTGTGTGTTCCTATATCCTGAGGTTTTTTTTTTCCTTTTTGTTTCTAATTTCTGATTTTTTTCCCTGTAGTTTCCTAGTTTCTTAGTCCTGGCTTCCTGTCCAGCTTGCATTGTTAGTTGTATAATTCATAGATAGCTAGATAGCTAGAATCTTTATTGATCCCACAAGCAAAAATGTGGTACAGCAGCATGATAAAGAGAAAAAATGTACAGTCTACTAGTACATAACAACACCTGCATTAAGGTATAATACAAAAATCTGTTTAGGATCTTGGAAAAAGAAATAGAAGAATGTGATTCTCACAATGCCACCAATACCATCCAGGTGAAGAGTGAGCATGCTGCAACAGGTATATAACAGTATCACCTACCCCCACAAGAGACTGGCAGGCAAACTGAAGACTTCATTTGCGAGCTAGGTCAAGCAATAAACAGTCTCCCCAGCACCTTCATGACATGTGACTTCAAAGCAACTGGTCTGAAGTCATTAAGGCCAGAAGAGGTGGCTTTCTTTGTCTTCCATAGTGCTGGTACTTTTTCCTGCAGTAGACTCAGGTTTGATTGCTCAACAGGTTTTTGAGAAAATGGTGAGAAGCTTATTTATTTATGCCTCCCTTGTTTATTTTGGCTGTAAACAAGGGCCCTCCCAAAGCCTCTGTCTTGAGCCATTCGGTCTCATGCAAGGTGTATCACAGTTGCTCGGTATCCCTTTTGGGGGCATCTTCACCATGCATTCTTTGGCCTTTCTATTTTACTCCTTTCTTTCAGGTTCTATGTTAGGACTTGTCTGGTAATGTTGTTGCCTTGTTTCTTGACTTGTCTTATCCATCTCCATCTTCTTCATCCGATCACTTCCTATGGAAGTACTTTGCTTTCTTTCCCCCTGTGACTGCAGATCTTGAAATGTTTAAATATGAAGCATTTATGTGGAACAACAATTTTGTTAATTTTTTGTTGTTTTCCTCCTGATTACCTTTTGCATGTCCATCTTTATTTTGACTGTCATAAATCACAACATGTTGGCACCCACGCAGAATACATCACAACTCCTGAGTTATATACAGAGTCAAGGCAGACCTTTTTACAGTAAATTATAATATCTGTCATATAGACCTGCATTACTAAATGAAAAAATGACTGGGCCAAAGTTTTTGTCAGCCATGACAGCCATAAGAGGTGTGGCCTCTTTTGGAATCAAGTTAACCAGCAGCGCAGACCGATTACAGTCATTTACCTGCAGTCATTACCTAAATGAATGTTGCCTTTTATTTAATTTGGGTGTTGTTTTGTTTTGCTTTAAGGCCTATTTTCCGATTGTTTAAGGGCTTAAAAATGAAACCCACCTTCCTGGAACTCCAGTGGAACAGAAACAGAAAACAAAAGCTCTGAAGGACTTCAGTGATCTGACAGCAGCAAAAAATAAGAGTCTCACTGTTTTGTTTTGTTTTAAGTTGTTTAAAACTCTATATGCAAATCAAAGAGTGCTAAAATTCATTCTGAGAGATGTGAGTAGACTGGGCGATGTCTTAAGGAGCAGGGTAATGTGATCCTTTTCTGCAGGTTTCTTAGTGACTTTTTATTGAACTACCACAGTCTAAATGGCTTTTGATAAATGTGTGAATAAGTCAATGAAAGAAAAAGAGAAAAACAACTTGTTCTTCGTTGATTCAGAATGTCAACTGAAAGGAGATTTTAACAGAGTTCCAGTGCACAAAGCCTTCTTTGCAAAGATGAATGCACATTTGAGAGTTCAGTGATGTAAAAAGAACAGGCACTGGTCTGCATTGATGTGGAGAGCACATGAGGCAACTCAGTGGTTTGATAAGTGCAAACATAATGCAAATCATATATAGTAGCCTTCAGAATCTAGATCTCACAGCTAAAACAAAAATATAAAAGGGACTGGTTAGATTGTTGTCTCCAACATCATTGGAAGAATGGTGTTTAACTCACTGGGATGGACACTCAGAGAATCAAGGAGGACTGAATCTCTCTTGACTGAGACACTATTTGTATTTTATATATTTATTTTTAAATTGTATTTTGGTTTCTACATGTTGTAATTGAGTCTTATGTTGTCCTTCATCACTGCACAATGAATCCAGTTGGTAGCATAACACAACTCCAGAACAAAACTAAAAACCCTGTGTCAAACAACCAGGACCCTGACAAAATCAGTTACGAAATATGGGAGAAATAAACTTGTCTTATTAATTTTTATCAGAATATTCTTGCAATTCCAAAGCTAAAAACTGAAAAATTGAAAGTGAATTTTCATGACAAATTTTCAAAATACAGTTTGAAAGCAAATAAGTGCGCATATTGCTCCCACAGCATGTTAATGTGGACTTGTCGACTTCTCATGTGGACCGTCATTGTGTATTCAAAGCAATGACTGAATGGAAGCTCAAGCAGTTTAATCAATATGATTAAATGCAGTGTGGCATAAACACACATAGCCCTTTTCCACTAGTACCTACGCGGGTCTCTGTTTTTCGGGTTTTCAATTAGGTGGTAGTACCTGATACCAGCTACTTTTTTAGTGCCTACTCAGCCAGGGTTCCAGTGATCTAAGTGATCTGAAAATTGGGCAACAACAGATTGCATTCTACTGATTGGCTAATCAGTGGCATTACTTGATGAGTCATGAGACAGACTGCTTGACGAAAATAAAAACCATTGTCAATCACTGTCACTGTCAAACCCAGCAACAAGGGAAATGGCTACATAAAAACTGACACCATGATCCCAGAGTCTGACAAAAAGCAAAACACCATGCAGCAGTTACACCATCGTTTCGGTGTCCACCATTGTTGTAGTGTTCAAGTCACATACAAATGAAGCCTCGGGACTTTCGGTCACATTGCTATAATGACCCTACACTCACAGAGTTGAGTCACATTGAGTCAAGCTGAGTAGGGACTAGTGGAAAAGACCAAATAATGAGTGAAAAAAAGTGAGTGAAGAAGAAACACGGGTATCCTGGGAAGCCCCTAGCAGGCTAGGATTATTGCAGCATAACTAATAAAAGATTCAGGGTCACCTGACACAAAAATCAATCCACAAATGTCTCTTCTCTGTGTCTTCTCTGTAGGTATACACAGTACCGTGCCACTACAGCCATACCCATAAGCCTAAGGCTGCTGCAAAGACCAGATTAGCAAAGCTAAAAGCCTTGTTTTAACTGTCAGGTTATATTCAGTGCTTTTTGTTTACTTTTGAGCAGTCACATGAAATGCTTGTGAAAAAATAATATAATACAACAGATAGTATCTGTTTCTCATGTACACTGTACATTTACTTATAACAGGAAGTGGTTTATGATAGATTTGACGTTCCCGGCAGTGTCTATACATGCTGTGTTCCAGGAGCACAGTAAGAGTGCCTTTTCAAAAATGTTTTGCTGCTCTGGAAACTTTATATAAACAATTCTAGTAAAGTTAAACAGTGCAGGTTGACAGCAGCGCCGTGTCTGTGTGTTTGTATGTGCGCGAGTGTGTGCGTTGGAGGCACCTTGCATATAGGTCGGCGGGTGACAGACGGTGCTTTTGGCTTTGTCACCAGACCACCTTCTCACAGGTGCTGCTGTCTGCGGCACCTGTGACAAGGAGAAGAGTGCCTGAGGGTTCTTATACAGGGATTAGGCTGTACATATGAGTTTACAGTACAGTAGGAGAACAATTGTTAAGTGTACATTCAATGAGTTATATCATGGAGCCAGAACAAAGCTCAAGGTAATGTGATTTTGTACTGTTTTTAGTAGATGTGTGCTATGTCTTTGATGCATTGTCAAGACAAAAATCTGACCAGAACTCACAAGTAAGCAATTTCAACTAGCAAAACAGTTAATTTCAAAGAAACATAACAGACATTCTAACTGTATCAAAAGTACTTCAAATGAACATTTTGGACGCCACCTCTCTAATTACACTCTAGCTCTAGCTTTTGGTGCTCATAGGCAAAAACACAATGACTCCTTGTTATGATGCTACCTGGCATCAACCTTTTGTCATTATTTTAATGATTAGATCACTTACCCTTAATCATTGTTATGGGGAGCTTCATTAGACACAATACTTGTACAATAATAACCACTGCAGCTTCTGGCTACTGAAAATGTGACTTTATGAATGAACTAATCTTAAAATAAAATAAAAATACCTGGGTATCTGTGAACAAAACTCTGCCGTGGGTGATCCCAAGCCCTGATAAGAAAGGAGCCGCAGGTGCACATAGGGCTAGCAACTACACATAAAACCGTAAAACCCAAACTGCTACAGAAACATTGACAAGAGAACATCAAGTAGGCTTGATTTTGGAATGAGGATCTTCAGATCTAAAATTACTGATAAAGTCAAGACTTTTGGAAGCCATGGGACCAAAAATCTTTCTTTAATGCACAAGCATCAATATTCATACATAGACTGTGAAGAGTTTACTAATATATATATTTGATACAATCCTGTTTATTATAATATTATATTATATTATATTATATTATATTATATTATATTATATATGTAATATCTCAAAACAACTTCCCCTCTCACCCATATGGGCAGTGTATCCTTCAAGCTCGGGTCCTCTACCAGAGGCCTGGGAGCTTGAGGGTCCTGTGCAGTATCTTTGCTGTTCCTAGGACTGCGCTCTTCTGAACAGGGATCTGGGATGTTGTTCCTCGGATCTGCTGGAACCAATCGCCTAGCTTGGGGGTCACTGCATCTAGTGCTCCGATTACCACTGGGACTAATGTTGCCTTCACCCTCCACATCTTCTTGAGCTCTTCTCTGAGCCCTTGGTATTTCTCCAGCTTCTCGTGTTCCCTCTTCCTGATGTTGCTGTCATTCCCAAGTACTTGTGGCTGTCTTCAATGTCATTCCCATTTGTTATATTTTGCCACAAAAAACATTAGCCACAACCCATTTTATTCTCTTCGCAACCCAAAAGTGTCTGCCACCAAATTTCTAAAATTTCACGAAATTCCCTGTGGTTATACATGTGTCCTCTTGTAGATGCCGAGACAAGCAGAACACGGAGCCTCGATGACCCCCAGAGTCATTATGAATGCAAATCAATAAGGTGTTCTTGTACATATAGTTTCAGTCATGTTTTACATATGATGTCCCAGTTCATCTCTGTAAAACACACAAAGTTCATTTTTTTAACACTAAACCACCAGGGACTCTGTGTACATAAGAAGCACATATATGAAGCTCAAACACATACACACGTGTGCACACACATCTTTCTAATGCACTCATCCTGAAGTACAGATGAGTCATTTTCTGTTTTCTCAGTCTGCCTGTTGAGTAGAATCCCAGTTGGCTTGCACTGTACAAAGTAATAGCTATATCAACAGTATGTGAAAAACAACATTCATGTGACAAAAACTACCATAATTACATTTTGGATTACTAATGAATGTTAGCTAGGATCTGAACTGTGTGTGAATCCCACCCAGAAGGTTAGTGCCTATATTACTGCCAGATTTCAGCAGTTCATTTGGTGTGTACAAAAAAATGTTCTTTAACCTTTAGCTTAGGGCTGACCTCTTTTCTGTTTGTCCAGATTTGTTCCTTTGTGTACTGGTGGTGACTTTCAAACAACCTTCCTGTGTACAGTGTGTGTTTTCATTGCTAGACACATGCTGTTTGCAGCTGCATGGGGGCATGCAGCTCAAAGAGACACTACAAGGCTGTGAACCCTGAACGGAAACTGATGGGACTAGCTCATTCAGATGTGTCACGTATCCGCTCATCACCTCAGGACTTCATCGTCGCCCATATGTGACACTTACTTCCTCCTAAAGTTCAAAATAAAAACCTCAGGATGATGTCGACCCATATGCGGGGGAAGGTTTTATGAAGATAAGTAAGGTGATTTAAGGGTTGAAACAGAGACAAAGTATTTATTTTATTATTGCTTTGCTGGAAGGCACTGCTCTAATTTTTGCCTTTTCATCCTTATGTTGCCCGATATTTAATTCCTGTCTTCATGTTTTACTGTTTTACTCCACTGATGCCTCCTAATCAGTTAAAAGTGCTTTCAACGATTTCTGAAGCACTGTTATTAATATCAAATAAAAATATGTTGTAAATGAACAGATACTGACAAAAATAAAGACAGCTACTGACATTTACTGACATTTCCCCCACATTAAACAATTGTGCGTGTGTGAGTGTGCACACATGTGAGTAAGGCTCGCCCCAAACATAGCAAGGTACCGTCAATGTGGAGGAGTGTGCTCACTCCAAATTTGTGTTCAATTGAGTTGGGGTTTAGATGTTCAGCTGATATGTGGAGTGTTTTACAAATGATTTCACAGAGCTATTTGAAGGCTGGATTTAATTGTACTGCTGAGAGAGGTGTCCAGCTAGAAACACATTTAAAGATGTTAAAGAGGGTAAAGTGGTTGCAAGGCTGATTTGCAGGAAGAGAGGTGCAACACATTTACACCAGAGGAATAATAATGCAATGGTTTATCTGAAAATCACATTATTCTCTATTAGTTTTGTGTGCTGTTTGTCACTAGAAATTGAACTGAAGGCTAAAAAGTGACCATTTTCTGCTACTTTAAACAGCACTGTGTAAACGATTTGAGATGCCCTTCATATTTTTATAATTCGATAGGAAAATGGGAAAAGAGGGGAGCAATTTATTCAAACATGTAGAAGCATACATGTTAATACAATATATAGTGCAAAAACTGATTTTCTTTATTACTGCTTGAAAGTCATTATTTAGCAGGACCACTTTTATTCTTCACAGTCGGTACTCTCTTAGGCAAGATTTCTTGTAATTCCTTTAAGTAGTCAGGAATAGTTCGCCAGACTACTTTAAGGACATTCCAAAGCTCTCCTTAAGATCTTGTCTTACTTTTTTGTTCCATTCTCTGTCAAGATGATGCCGCTCTGTTTCACTAATCTTGGGCAGGCTATTCAATGCCTTTCCCTTTCACGTTTTATGTGACACAACACTGGTTCATGCCTTGAGTTGAGTGCCTTTTTATGCTTGAATTTTTGTATGTACACACACACACACACACACACACACACACACACACACACACACACACACACACACACACACACACACTTGACTTAGCTTGTTACTGACTTACTTATCATTCTCCTGTGACCTCTGGCATAAGATGGCAACAGCAACAAACCATTTTTGCTTTTTCAGATCATTCTATGTAAACCATAGAGATGGTTAACAAGCACTTGAACTTTTGCCTAATGAAGTGGCCAGTGAGTGTATTTCTGATATATTGTATTACAACTATTTCCTTGGCTAAAGTTGTGTGTGTTAGCATTAACAAATCTCACTGTGTTAATATGAGTTGTGTACCTATCATGTTACAGATGAATTAACAACATGTCACAGAAGTTCATGAGTATTAAAGCTCCAATAAAACTCTCTGCCAACACATTAGCGTCAGTGCACTCACACAGCTGCTGCATGTAGTTTCATTTTAAACTAATGTGTTCTAGCCACATTAACTGGTACAGCGAGATCCCCTGGCCTCAGTCATAATCACCACTACAGTCTGTCTCAATCAGCTTCTGCAGCTGCCAGTGAATGAGAAGATAAAATCAATGTTTTAGCGTTTTTCTGCCTGAGCAGCAACACCTGAGGGTGTAGTGACTCACACTGTGGTCTCAATCACAACATCTCACAGTCAATCCAAGCATCAGATTAAAAAGGTACCAGCTGTGACCCTTAATGTGGTGTAGTAACATACCCACTATTTTTTTAACTGGCTACAAATCTGTTTAAGACAGCAAACTGAAAAAAAAACGTATTATTTTGATTTGGTCAGGATCACTTGTCTCAGTAACAATGAAAAGCTTAATACTTTTGTGTATCACTGATAAGAACTGCAGCACTCTCCAGTATCAGTACCTCTTCTCAAAGCCCTAACCCTAACCACATTGGAACTGCTCTCACAACAAAAACATCATTAAAAAGAAACATGATCAGCATTATTTTCACAAGGACCGACAGCAACAACAGCAGCTGTCCCCACTGACTGAGAGTAACCCTTCAGAATGAAAACTCTGTTTTCTTGTTTTTCATTAGACTGAGGTCAGCAGTCACAATGAATCACAAAAACTGAAGTGCAGGTAAAACAAAAAGAAAAAAGAGAAGAAAAAGGACAGAACAAAAATGAAAAAAGAGAAAATATGTAAAAATCCATCCATTTACTAACACTGAAGACAAGGGTTGTTGGCCTTAAGAAATATGAATGGAAATGTGAAAATTTAGGGCACTCAAGTGAGAGTTCTGTCTTAAAAGATTTGCACATTTTGTTTGTTTTTAAACATAATTTTAAACAATGAAATTCAAACTTTTCTTTTTTTCTTAAGTGTCTGTCAGGGCTGGAAGGCTGGTGCAGGGTGTGGACCCAAATGCAGATACAAAACGAGGCGTGAAACCAAAAGGGATGGTGTTTTACTTAGGCTGCAATGAACGGTAAAGAAAAAAATGGGAGGGAGCTAAACTATAACTAAACTGGGAGAAGCTAAACTAAACCAAATTATACACTAAACACAGAGAACACAGAACATGATAACAGGAACATGGTGCATGGTGAACAGACTACCTGACAAAAAACAAAGGGACACTGACACAATATATATACAGAGAGATGACGAGGGAAGTGGGAACACATGGAGAACACAGCTGGAATGAATTGACATAATAACACAGGTGAAGCAAAACTAAACACAGGAGGAGAGACTGCCAAAATAACACAGGAAAAATGCAGACTAAGACATATGGGCTTGACACTGGGACTGGGGTAAGAACAGACATGGGGACAAAAAGACTGAGGAGATAGGGAGGGTGAGAGAGCCAGGGACACAGACGGGTGAGAGAAAGATAGCTGGGGAAAACACACATGGATGCACATGTGGTAGACAGGGGAGGCATAGAATGGAAGCCTTGCATTTACAAATTAAAAATTATATCAAGAAATTTTAGAAATGAAATATCGGGGCTGCTGCTCTTGATCTGAAACTAAGATGAGTAATGCAATTGCACCCAAGCACACAAGTAAACTAATAGCCAAAAAATAAGTTTTGTGAATGTCAGAGTTTTGACATTAAATTAGTTCAGATGCTGCATGGTATGAGGGATAGGATTAAGGGAACCTTTAAAAACTTTGACATGAATAC
Organism: Rhamphochromis longiceps; assembly: GCF_057381845.1. Lineage (NCBI taxonomy): Eukaryota > Metazoa > Chordata > Actinopteri > Cichliformes > Cichlidae > Rhamphochromis > Rhamphochromis longiceps. The sequence goes on along the minus strand of NC_140573.1, from coordinate 15,849,981 downwards.
ATCTAATAACAATAAATACATCAGTCCTACAAACAACTATAGGAAACATTTGATATGGGTTGTTAGTGTTAAGTTGTCCACTGTCCTGCTCTTTAACTGATTGTTTGGGGTGTTTCATAAATAAAAGACATGAAGAAGTCCATCTGTCCCTATGTTACTGTGTGTTATATGTAGAGTTTGCATGTTCTTCTTGTGCATGCAGGGGACTTAGTGGAAAAGGTTCACAATCTCTGATCTGGGCTCATTATGGCTTTAGGTCCACTTCCTGAGCAAAAAGCAGGTTTACTCAGCTAAAGTTCTCCCTACATTCCTATCTATGTGCAGGATTACTGTGACAGGACTTGGCTTCCATAAGCCAGAGGATTTTCCCTCAAGAAAACAGGAGAGTGTAAATTGATGGGCTCCAGGAGGGTTCTCCAGAGGTGTTGTGAACAGAACTGAACAGGCCTTTAAAGGTGAGTGAGTTATTCACAGAAAACTGAACCTGAACCTGAACACAGAAAACCTGAACAACACTACCACAAGAGCGGGTTAACAATCTGGCAGTGTACAGTGGTAAAGCCAGAGTTCAAATACTGAGCTTGATTGTTGATGGACGACAGACAGGCCTACCAAGGGTTTCCAAAGACCATGCCCACTGATGGAAGAAATTGGTTAATGACCATTCATGGTCACACTTGCTCAGACGGGGAAAAGGGATGGAGTAGCAAAAAGTAGAGGGAGAGCGAGAGAGATAGCGAGAGAAAGCAGGTGCCACCACAGGAGGACTCAGACGACAATGACACAGCCAGGTGTTGCTGATCAAATGTACTTGATTAAATGATGTCAGCAAGTGTGACTGCCTCTATAAAAACACAAATTCTGGCAGTTTTCTGGTCTGGACCATTCAGCTGTGTGTGAACACAAGGCCACAATCTTCTCAGGAGTGGACATTTGTGCAAAGTCACCCCAAGGTCACACTGTGCAGTGCTCAAAGTAAACTAACAAAGACAAGCTCTGGAAAATTAATTTATCACCCCTGCTTGTTTAGATGGGTTTCCAGGATAAAGCTTCTTCTATTAAAAATAAATAAAATAAAAAAAGAAAGAAAGGAAGAAAGAAACATGGCAGCACAGCTTAGGTTTGTAAGTTGCATATGAAGAAATGACAAGAGTTTTAGGGTACTGACACCCAGACATATGAGACAAGAGCCGAGTGTTTGGCCATAATACACAGCATCATGTTTGGGGACAAAGAGAGGTGTGATGATTCTGCCTTGTTTTGCAGCCACAGGACCTAGACACCTTGAAGTCATTGAGTTGACCGTGAACTCCTCTTTATACAAAGTATTCTAGCATCAAAGGTGAAAAGGAAAAAGTCTTGGTACTGCAATGGCCCCATCAAAGTCCAGACCTCAACCCAAGTAAACTGCTGTGGTGGGACTTAAAGAAAGCTGTACATGAAAAAACTTCATTGAGCTGAAGAAATGTGGCAGAGAAGAGTTGGACAAGATTTCCACATAACAATGTGAAAAACTAATAAAGTCTATAGAAAACCATTACTTTAAGTTATTGCTGCTAAAGGTGATTTTACAACCTATTAAATCATAGGGTGTACTGTTTTCCACAGAACTTTGTGTAGTCCTGTGCGTAGTCTTTTTCACATGACTGTATTACAGGAATTCATAGAGGAAATTTCTTCAAATTTACATCCAAGAAGCATTACTTATCTGAAAGAGATTTGTACATGAAAGCAGCCAAAATTCCACCCTGTTGTTACATTGTCTTATAAACAACTAGGAAACATCTGATATGAGTTGTTAGTGATAAAAGAAGTTAAAGCAAAGGCAATTGTCCACTGTCCTGCTCTTTAACTGATTGTTTGGGGTGTTTCATAAATAAAAGACATGAAGAAGTCCATCTGTCCCTATGTTGCTGTGTGTTATTATATGTAGAGTTTGCATGTTCTTCTTGTGCGTGCAGGGGACTTAGTGGAAAAGGTTAACAATCTCTGATCTGGGCTCATTATGGCTTTAGGTCCACTTCCTGAGCAAAAAGCAGGTTTACTCAGCTAGTTCTCCCTACTTCCCTATCTATGTGCAGGATTACTGTGACAGGACTTCGCTTTTCCCTCAAGGAAACGGGAGAGTGTAATTTAATGGGCTCCAGGAGGGTTCTCCAGAGGTGTTGTGAACAGAACTGAACGGGGCTTTAAAGGTGAGTGAGTTATTCACAGAAAACGGACCTGAACACAGAAAACCTGAACAACACTACCACAAGAGCAGGTTAACAATTTGGCAGTGTACAGTGGTAAAGCCAGAGTTCAAATACTGAGCTTGATTGTTGATGGACGACAGACGGGCCTACCAAGAGTTTCCAAAGACCATGCCCACTGATGGAAGAAATTGGTTAATGACCATTCATGGTCACACTTGCTCAGACGGGGAAAAGGGATGGAGTAGCAAAAAGTAGAGGGAGAGCGAGAGAGATAGCGAGAGAAAGCAGGTGCCACCACAGGAGGACTCAGACGACAATGACACAGCCAGGTGTTGCTGATCAAATGTACTTGATTAAATGATGTCAGCAAGTGTGACTGCCTCTATAAAAACACAAATTCTGGCAGTTTTCTGGTCTGGACCATTCAGCTGTGTGTGAACACAAGGCCACAATCTTCTCAGGAGTGGACATTTGTGCAAAGTCACCCCAAGGTCACACTGTGCAGTGCTCAAAGTAAACTAACAAAGACAAGCTCTGGAAAATTAATTTATCACCCCTGCTTGTTTAGATGGGTTTCCAGGATAAAGCTTCTTCTATTAAAAAATAAATTTAAAAAAAAGAAAGAAAGGAAGAAAGAAACATGGCAGCACAAATGAGGTTTTTATGGTGATTCTGCCTTGTATTGCAGCCACAGGACCTGGACACCTTGCTGTCATTTGGCTGACAGTAACCAATGAGTAATTGAGTATGTTTGTTTTTGCATTTTCACATGATATTTTGATGAAGTTTGAAGTCCCTTCACTGTCCTTTTACTAGGTCTGTTCTTATGTGTACTTTGGATTTATTTCCAGCTCAGCTAAGCATGAAGTGTGTTGTGATCTTTCTGAAAGAGCTATTTTAAAATATAATATTATTTTAAAAACAAATGACAGGTTCAGTTTCTGAAAGTAGGTTTACAAAAAGTTCCCAAAACTTCACTACTGTCCATAAGGAAGTTTATTTTAAGCCAGTTTATTTTCTAAACACAGACTGACTGATGTCATAAACATAAACCTTTCTGCTGTGTTGTACCTTTTGGCACTACCGTGTTACAGTTCAGAAACCTCATTACATCTCCTCTTTGGGCTTAATGAGGATATCAGGTTGGCTCCCAATTGTGGTCTCATCCAAAGTCTGACTCATATACCTTTTAGAGAGGATGCACTGAGCTCCTCTGTTTAGATGTTGTTTCTCTAAAGAATTGAGCTTTCTGTTTTGTCACTGTTGCTATAGAGTTTCAGAGGTCTTGGTTTAATCAAATGAATGAGTCAAACCATACACATTTCCTCCCTTTCTAATGGTGTCTCTTAATTGAACACTCAAAGCCATGCATTCATCATCATTATCGCTGAAGGAGATAAACACATTCATTCCATTAGAATGGCTGCCATTAATTACCACTGCTTTAAGGTGCAGCATTACCTGGAATTGTCTGTCATGTGCATACAAGCTCACTGCATCAGCATTAACAATAGAGCAATGAAGCTGATGAACTACAGTGAAGTTGTAGAAAGTTATGAAGAGAGGTAAAGATTAGTGAGCAGAGTATGGATTCTGGCCACAAATAAGCAATACAATGTTTGTAAAGATTGCAGTTTCGTATGTAGTAAAATCGTATTTATATAGCACACAATCTGGGGGCCACAGTTACAAAAGCTTTGTCTCCTAAAAGTGTGCCCACTTTAGGCTGACTCTGAAAACTACAGCTTCATCTCAGCTAAGTCCAGTCACTGCACTATACCCCTCATCCCTGCTAGTGCTGTTGGTACCATTTGGAGCATTTCATTGAGATATTGGTCCAATTTGTGCAAGAAGCACGAAGAACTCCTCTTGAAGCAGGAACTGTTCCTTAGGCAAGAAAGTTTTTGATAATACAGTTCAGAATAATATCATAGTAAATATTGACTTTCATGCACACTAAAGTTCTACAAACTTTTTTTTTTTTAATTATACACTGTATTGTCATATATGTTTGGACATGTTTCAAGACTGTTGTACACTACTGCATGTGTAGATGCTGCTTGCAATCTACCCTTTCATCCAAATATGACCCCTTGTAGTTAACAACAACAACAACAACAACAACAACAACAACAACAACAACAACAACAACAACAACAACAACAACAAAATCCCACAACTTTATATCTTTGTAGGTTCTCAGTCATTCAGGTCATGGTAGCAGCAACTGGACTTCTTTAAGGTTTTTTTTTAATCCATTTCACATTGCAGAATCCAGTGACTGATGTCAGAATGACTGTCCAGCCTTAGTACTTAGAGATGAGGAGTAGTGTCGCATTAGGAAGTTGGCAGGAAACTTTCCCTTTTTCTGTTTGCATTGGTGATAGGCAGGCTGACTGAAAAGATCAGGCGAGTGTCTCTGTGGATGATGACTGCAGATGACATTTTACTCTGTAGAGAGAGCAGGGAGCAGGAATGGTGAGCATGTGAATGTGGATTCGTTTCAATTAAAGATCCACTTTTCAGTCAGCCAGTGACTTGATTCAGATGTGACCTGCTCATCGGCCTTGTATATACCTTATCTGAGTTCTAAGCCATTGCTGACCACCCCACGCCAAACTCTAGAAAAACATACAGTGTGGGGTTGACATGTTCTCCCTATGTTTGTATGGGTTCTCTCCAGGCTTCCTCCCAGAGTCTGAAGACAGGAGATTAGTGAGGTTAGGCTAATTGGTGATTCTATATAGCCCATAATGAATGTAAGTGCAAATGGTTGTCTGTCGTTCTGCGTTATTCCTGCAACAGACTGGTGACAAGTCCAGGGCACACCCTGCCCCTCACCCCATGTAAGCTGGGACTGGCTTTGACCCCCCTTCGACCCTAAATTGGATAAGCGTAAGAAATTGGAAGGATGTATGTTTTTCTAAGTCCTAGCAATATAGAAAGTAATAATTCTAACTGAAACAAATAGAAAAAATGCATAGGGGCTAGGGTTTGGGTTACCACCTATGATGGTTTAGCTCTCAGAGAGCTAATTTACTTTTGCTGTATCTTGATGTGTTGGTTTTAAGAAAGCAATAATACACTTTATTCTTTACAGTTGCCCAAAGTACTTTAGAAAGGCTGTAGCAAATTGATCCCGATTTAGGGAAAAGTCTGGGCAATGTTTTATTTATCCCAAAATGTACTCAAGTACAATAACATTTTGAGATGATTCTACAGTGTTGGTAGAGGTTAGTGCTTTCTGATTGTTTTCTTCAATTTTATTTCTTCATTTGGCAGATGTAACAGATCAGTCAGGAGAGTCTTTTTCATTCCAGACCTAATTCACAGAGATTTTCATGGTTCTGCCTTTGAAACAAGAATGCACCTTTGACTAAATGCATGTCCCTCAAAGCAGCAATATTAAGGTTGCAAATCAGTGGCTGCGTTATTCGCATGACACATTAAGTAGGAAATTACCAGTAAGCCACCAGTTGCATCGAGGATCTGCAGTCTGTGGGGGATCGATCTTTGGTGTCTCACTAAAAGCCACATCCCTTGGTCCCATTATGGTTAAACTCATCCCTGGGTTTATTGTGATGGATAAATCAGCTACAGCCCCACTGGGAAGGTTCTCCCTGAGTATGATATACACACAACATGCTTCCTTTATCAGATTTCACGCACCAACTTTCTATAGCCTGTTTTCAATCTTCTGCATCACACACAGTTCACTCCCCTCACAAATCTCAGCTGTCATGGGTGTTTGCTGAAGACTAAAGGCGAACAGAGACATATAAACCACTCAGGGGAAAGAAAAATTGAAGCTGCAAATTACAGGGCTAGAGTTAACCTTTCCATCGTTAAATTATGCAGATGTAACATCGCCAGCCAATAGTGTTTATAGATGGATGCAGATCAGAGTCCCACAGGAGCTGACATACAAATTAAAAAGAATTATCTAAAGATCATCACATCCACTGTTGCGGATGAATGTCAGGCTGGGATGACAGCCAAAACCTTCCCAACCCATAAAGAACACTGTATTAGGCCAGCATGTGTGCTCTAATGACACATTTATGAATGTTAATACTGATAAGTAATTGGAAGAGCATATGGGTATGAAAGCCATAACTGACGTGCTATGGAGACAGGGAGCAATAAAAGCCTTTTTCTCATGGGTGAAGAGGAACTTTTTGTATTAAATGTGGGACTCACAGCCGAATGCTGATGTACGTAAAAGCCTTTAATGCAGGTGTTAAGTAAGTGATTTATTTAAAGAAAAGTGGCCAAAAACTGGCATAATCAGAATTTGAAAAACTCTAATGTATAAAATAAAATAAAAAATATTACAGTTTAATAAAAAATAAAATACATTAAGACAGAATGAAGCTGAAATGACACAGTAAGTCCTTCATGATGTGACTCTCGCTGATTCGTCATATCCTGCTGTCAAGAGGCTCAGGAGAAAGACATCACAGCGATTTCCAGTCAATTAAGAAGGATATTTGGTGTTCTTCCTGTTGGAAGCTTCCTGACTAAACACAGAGAAGATGAATGTGTTCAGATCGGAAAAGGATAACCAGTAAACACCATGTTTTACAGAGTGTAGTGCTATATTAGTAATGGTGGACAGTGTTTGTCTACTCAGGCTTGCATGGCAGCCACTGAAGATTCAAAGCGTTTATTGTCATGTGTACCAAGAAAAAGCATTTCTCTGTACAATGAAATTCTTTCTCTGCTGTCCACACACAGATGCCGGTTAATATGTACAATAGATAAAATACTGAAGAAGAATCTCATTTAACCACCACTGAATGTAGCGCGAGGTGAGATCTGGCCCTGTCTTTTCTAGGTATCAGCAAAGAAGAGAATGTCATCCAGCTGATAAATTTAAACCATTTATTAAAATAAAACAAAAAGGACGCATCAATTTCAGTAGTCCTTGTTTGTCCATACAGTGATGTGAATAAAGTGTTTGCCCCCTTCCTGATTTCCTGTTTTTGTATGTTTGTCACACTTTCAGATCATCAAACAAATTTAAATATTAGACAAACATAGCACGAATAAACAAAAAATGCAATTTCTAAATGAAGGTGTTTATTATTAAGGGGGGGGGAAATCCAAACAAACATGACTCTGTGTGAAAAATTGACCCCTAAACCTAATAATAGGTTGGGCCACCTTTTGCAGCAACAACTGTAATCAAGCATTTGCAATAACTGGCAAGAGTCGTTTACAGCCCTGTGAAAGAATTTTGGCCCACTCATCTTTGCAGATTTGTTATAATTCAACCACATTGGAGTGTTTCTGAGCATAAACCACCTTTTTAAGGTTATGTCACAGCATCTCAATTGGATTCAGGTCAGGACTTTGACTTGGCCCCTCCAAAGTCTTCATTTTGTTTCTCTTAAGCCATTCAAAGGTGGACGTTCTGATGTGTATTTGGGATCATTGTCCTGCTGCAGACCTGAGGTGTGCTTCAGCTTGAGGTCACAAACAGATCGCTGGACATTCTCCTTCAGGATGTTTTGGTAGACAGCAGAATTCATGGTTCATTTACCACAGCAAACATTCAGCAAAAGGTTTGGTGTGGTTTAGTGTGATGGGTTAGGGCAAAATAGCCCTAGCCCATCACACTATCACCACCATATTTTACTGTTGGTATGTTCCCTTGCTGAAATGCTATGTTACTTTTAGCCACATGTTATGGGACACACACCTTCCAAACGTCATCAATCCACAGAGTATTTTCCCAAACATCCTTGGGATCAGCAAAATGTTTTCTGGCAAAACTGAGATGAGCCTTTACGTTCCTTTTGCTGGGCAGTAGTTTTTTTTTATCTTGGAACTCTGCCATACAGGCCATTTTTGCCTAATCTTATGGTGGAGTCATGAACACTGACCTTAACTGAGGCAAGTGAGTCCTGCAGTCCACTCCTAGGAAGGTTCACCACTGTTCCACTTTTCTGTCAGTCGTTGCTGAGTCGTTGTTTTTTCACACAGGGCCATGTAGGTTTGGATTTTTCCCCCTTAATAATTCACACCACCTATATATACAGTGGGGCAAAAAAGTATTTAGTCAGCCACCGATTGTGCAAGTTCCCCCACCTAAAATGATGACAGAGGTCAGTAATTTGCACCAGAGGTACACTTCAACTGTGAGAGACAGAATGTGAAAAAAAAATCCATGAATCCACATGGTAGGATTTGTAAAGAATTTATTCGTAAATCAGGGTGGAAAATAAGTATTTGGTCAATAACAAAAATACAACTCAATACTTTGTAACATAACCTTTGTTGGCAATAACAGAGGTCAAACGTTTACTATAGGTCTTTACCAGGTTTGCACACACAGTAGCTGGTATTTTGGCCCATTCCTCCATGCAGATCTTCTTGAGAGCAGTGATGTTTTGGGGCTGTCGCCGAGCAACACGGACTTTCAACTCCCGCCACAGATTTTCTATGGGGTTGAGGTCTGGAGACTGGCTAGGCCACTCCAGGACTTTCAAATGCTTCTTACGGAGCCACTCCTTTGTTGCCCGGGCGGTGTGTTTTGGATCATTGTCATGTTGGAAGACCCAGCCTCGTTTCATCTTCAAAGTTCTCACTGATGGAAGGAGGTTCTGGCTCAAAATCTCACGATACATGGCCCCATTCATTCTGTCCTTAACACGGCTCAGTCGTCCTGTCCCCTTGGCAGAAAAACAGCCCCATAGCATGATGTTTCCACCCCCATGCTTCACAGTAGGTATGGTGTTCTTGGGATGCAACTCAGTATTCTTCTTCCTCCAAACACGACGAGTTGAGTTTATACCAAAAAGTTCTACTTTGGTTTCATCTGACCACATGACATTCTCCCAATCCTCTGCTGTATCATCCATGTGCTCTCTGGCAAACTTCAGACGGGCCTGGACATGCACTGGCTTCAGCAGCGGAACACATCTGGCACTGCGGGATTTGATTCCCTGCCGTTGTAGTGTGTTACTGATGGTGACCTTTGTTACTTTGGTCCCAGCTCTCTGCAGGTCATTCACCAGGTCCCCCCGTGTGGTTCTGGGATCTTTGCTCACCGTTCTCATGATCATTTTGACCCCACGGGATGAGATCTTGCGTGGAGCCCCAGATCGAGGCAGATTATCAGTGGTCTTGTATGTCTTCCATTTTCTGATGATTGCTCCCACAGTTGATTTTTTCACACCAAGCTGCTTGCCTATTGTAGATTCACTCTTCCCAGTCTGGTGCAGGTCTACAATACTTTTCCTGGTGTCCTTCGAAAGCTCTTTGGTCTTGGCCATGGCGGAGTTTGGAGTCTGACTGTTTGAGGCTGTGGACAAGTGTCTTTTATACAGATGATGAGTTCAAACAGGTGCCATTCATACAGGTAACGAGTGGGGGACAGAAAAGCTTCTTACAGAAGACGTTACAGGTCTGTGAGAGCCAGAGATTTTCCTTGTTTGAGGTGACCAAATACTTATTTTCCACCCTAATTTACGAATAAATTCTTTACAAATCCTACCATGTGAATTCATGGATTTTTTTTTCACATTCTGTCTCTCACAGTTGAAGTGTACCTCTGGTGCAAATTACTGACCTCTGTCATCATTTTAAGTGGGGGAACTTGCACAATCGGTGGCTGACTAAATACTTTTTTGCCCCACTGTAAATTCCCCTTTCGCCCCTGCAGGCGGACTTTATCCTTCAAGCTCGGGTCCTCTACCAGAGGCCTGGGAGGGTTCTTGCGCAGTATCTTTCCCAAGATCTGCTGGAGCCAATCACCTAGCTTGGGGGTCACTGCACCAAGTGCTCCAATTACAACTTGGAACACTGTTAACTTCAGCCTGCACAACTTCTCCAGCTCTTCTCTGAGCCCTTGGTTCTTCTCCAGCTTCTCCTGTTCCTTTTTCCTGATGTTGCTGTCATTTGGTATTACTACATCTATCATTACAGACCTTTTCCTCTGCTTGTCCACCACTACTATGTCCAGTTAATTAGCCATCACCATTTTGTCCACCTGTATCTGGAAGTCCCACAGGATCTTAGCTTGGTCATTCTCGACCACCCTAGGGGGCGTCTCCCATTTAGACCTCAGGACAATTACTCTGTTCCGTAGTAGGGATACATAGTCAGTCTTGCCAATGATCTCACTGAGGGGCTTCAGGCAGAACATCAGTGGGACAGCACATCTCCTTGGCAGATCCTGCACTGGCTTGTGCTATGGGCTTGAAGTTGGCCTCTAGTGTTGTCTGCCACATCCTCATTGAGTTCCTGAAGAAGGCTCTTAGGGTCCTGTTGATGTTGGGTCCTTGTACAATTCTAGGCATTCCAGGATCCAGGTATGGGGCAATAGAGTCATAGGCCTTCTTGTAATCAATCCAGGCAGTGCACAGGTTAGTTAGACTAGTCTTGCAGTCTCAGCTGACTGCTCTGTCTACCAGTAGCTGGCGTTTACTCGTTTCCTTATATAAAACTTGGTCAAGAAACCATATGGCAATTGATAAAAAAAAGAATTGAATCAATAAGCATATTCGATAATGGCATTAGTATCATTAAACCCCTATCAATTACCATCCCTAGCAAGCGCATAACTCGAGATTGTCTGATCATTGTTTTTCTCCAGCATAGCCTGACTAGAAATGTTATGCTGGCTTTGATAGGAAAAAGGTCTGCTGCTTTAGGTTCTGTGTGTTTTATTATGCAGTCAATAGCTTCTTTCAAAAAGCCTAGGAACAGTTCAACTATGCTGCTCAGACAAGCACAACTGTCTCCTTTATGTAAACACACACTTGCAGAATCTATACTTTTTTGCATAATAGCAAATATGCTTGAATATGCTGAGTATGTTTGACTATAAGGAGCCTGTGCTGTTGAGTTGCAGGGCCATGTATTAGGACTCAAGGCTGCCCTAACTGCTGCAGCCATCCGTGCCCTCGAGTATACCAAAGAATCCGACTCATCACAAAGCACAGCTCAGCGCAGCACTCCTAACTAATGTAAAGGTCATTCAGAGAGCTGATCACAGCAAGATGAAGGGGAAGCACGGTAGGCAGCAGGATCAAAAGCATCCGGAACGAAGACAAATATCCAGTTAGGCACCGACTGAAAGAAAGATGAGATAGGAGTCAGAGCTGAGGAGACGCTTGCACTTTAATGGAAGAAAACTTGCGTGTATTCACATCACAGCAAGTAGTAGTATGCGCAGAGTTGGACTGATGAACTGAGTGAAGCGGCGGTTGTTGGACTGCCAAGTACACCTCAAGGTCAACAATAGCAGTATTTTGTTGTCCATGTAGTTACAACAGGCATTTTAGATTCCAGCTAGGATCTGACTGTAAGACTCTGAGGTGTTATTTCCCTGCTCGTTCTGCGTTCCACTATTTTTTTTATTCACTAAAAGAAACACTAACATCAATGAAGTCAGAAAGAAAAGCATTGTTAATGAGAGCACTGACAGTGAAGGAAACGTGAATAACAGTATGGCTATTTATTGTGTGAAAAGAACAATATGAAAGGAATAATTTAAAGAGACAACACAAGTTAACCTTTTGAACATGCTGTGTGATATTAAAAAAAATATTTTACATCCTGTGAGACTATGTTCAGGCTCAAAGTGGAAAAAAAGAAAAGAAACAAAAATGTGTCAAGACTTATGCATGCAAGCTTACTCTTGGGAGAAAGAAACAGAGGTGGAAATGTTTTTAAATGGTAAATGGCCTGTATTTGTATAGCGCTTTACTTAGTCCCTAAGGACCACAAAGTGCTTTACACGACATTCAATCATCCACTCATTCACACACACATTCACACACTGGTGATGGCAAGCTACATTGTAGCCACAGCTGCCCTGGGGCGCACTGACAGAGGCGAGGCTGCTGGACACTGGCGCCACCGGGCCCTCTGACCACCACCAGTAGGCAACGGGTGAAGTGTCTTGCCCAAGGACACAACGACCGAGACTGTCAGAGCCAGGGCTCGAACTGGCAACCTTCCGATTACAAGACGAACCGCCAACTCTTGAGGCATAGCAGTTTGTTCATCAAGGAAGAACACACTTCCCTGCACTCTTGAAAACCAAAACATGACAACAGAAAATACACGAAGTGGCAACAACTGAAGCTTAAAATGAAGTACCAAAAAGTGAATCTCCTCTAATGGATAGTTGAGGCTGGTTCCAAAAGGAAATCAGTCCTCATGGACTCACATGTTAAAATTCCTGAATACGGTGTCAGTTGAACAGGCCTAGACACTAGTCAGCAAATGCCTGGAAATCACCGGTCACTGGGGTAAAATGGTTGATGCGTGGTTGGTGGAGTTTGCATAGTTGTGAAGCTGTATGTGTATCAGCACACTGTATGTCCAACTCTTTTAGTAAAGACAGATGATGAAAGGTTTTATTGATTGCATTTATTTATTTATGACATCTATTTTACTGAATATCAGAAGTAGTAATAGTAAAAAATAGAAAAAGGTCACAAGTTCAACCAGGACTCCCAAGCAGCCAGTCAAGCACAGTTTTCCACTGTGATATTATTCCCAACATCTTTTCGTCTCTTAGGTTGCTCACAGAAACATCTTTGTCAAGAATAAAATCATTGTTTCATTTTCAGGTGTGAAATTTAAATACCAGAAGATAAAAAAAATATATCTAAATATATAAAGAAATCCAGCCAACATCCAAATCTGATGCCAAAATAACAGCAGCATATAACATAAGCTTTTAAAATAGAGCTGGTTAGATGGTATTCTTAATGAACCGTACTGAATCATCACTACTGTCTACTTTGAAGGGTTTTTCATCAGCAAAACTCATTTACTTTCACTATACAAGTTGTAAATAAAATTTAAAGTAATTACAAACATCAGCAGTAAACTGTAAAACTATTTTTACAGTGCAATATGTAATTTATGTCCAACACATGCTGCAAGCCAGTAATTATTTTCTTCAGATTATAGTGCAAATTACTTAGAAAGCAATGTCAGTTTATCCTCTACTTCATGCCATATTAGAAAATTATTGTCGCTATAATTTTTTTCCAGCACCCAAGCACCACACACACATTTAAGATATTTGCATGTTAACAAAAGAAAAAAAAACAATGCAGCAAAAAGAAATTACACAAATAGCAAAACGTCCAGTGTGCTCAAGTTCCATCAGCGATAGAGGCACATAGTGGTGCTTTGGTACAGGTACATGTAGGCATCACAGAAGAGACGCTTTGCTACACCTTTCATATCTCGAGGTGCCTGGTTGGCCAGCTCGGAGGGGGACATTTCCAGGTATTCACCAACCTCGGGGCAGGGCTGCACCTCTGGAATGTTGTAGCCATCCATCTCTCCTGAACGCAATACACACAAGTGAGCCAAAATGCACTCAGAGCTAACTTGTGTATGCATATTAAATATCCCGCTTACCCTGTCTGTCTGCCATGCTGTCGAAGAAGATCCAGTCCTCAGTGTTTGGTCCATATTTGACGAAGGACACATAGTGGCTTGTCTCGATGCAGAGCACAGCGAACAGCTCCATTTTGTCTCTGATCATAGTGTGAGGGTTTTTACGTCCAACATAACCCTTTGGGATTTCCAGGGATGCTGGTTTATGGCTGCGACGCTGAGGATGGGAGTGCACCTGAAAACACATACACACTATTAGACCTGTAAATAGTCACTATTTTATATCTATGTAGCCACTGTTAAATTTCACATTAGTAACTTTAGTTCATTGTCTATAAATGATCCCTAAACCAAAGGAGATATTTGAGACAACTCTATAATGTTGTAAATAAAGATCCTATAATAGTATAGACACAATCCCTACAATCAATCACCGATGAGCAAGCATTTGGTGACAACATGAGGGAAATAAAGTTTTTTGTTAAAACAGGAAGAGACCTCCACCAGAACCAGGGTGAATGATGGAAGGAATGAGAAGAGAGAAAAGAGGAGCACAGAGAGACTACCAACACGAAACAGGACAAAACACATCTCCCCAAACAGCTTTAGCCTAGCTAAAGTATGACATTATTAGCTATCTCTGCGTCCAAATGCTCCTTTAGTTCCCAAAACCAAACAAGCACTGGGGCACCATTAAAAGTTTAAAGCCTCAGATTCTTTCAATTCCAATGAAATACCCAGTGGGACATTTTCCTAGGCTGGAGGATCAGGGGAAAGAGAAGACAGAAAAGAGAAGCACTGGAGAGGCCACTAACAACAACTGGGAAAAAAAAATACGCATTACAGGTCCCAAAGCACATCAGCCCTGTGCAAAAATGTAGCATGAGGGCTAAATTGGTCTCAATAAAAATATATGTTGATGGTTTATTGGCAGAGACAAATTAGACCATCTGGGAAGAAGAAGAAGACGGCGAAAATGGATAAAACATGAGCTGAAGCAGTGTTTTAAGAGAAAGACTGCAAAGCCTGAACCTTCTAATATATGCTGAAAAATTCAAAATTTTTGAAAATGGTGTGTTTAGCGAAACTTCTAACAAATAAAAAATATATATAATTTTTTATTTATGAGTTTTAATTTGTATCAAATTTGATTCAAATAACATGTTTGCAATTTATTGCTTAAAAGTGTATTGTTAGATGTATTTAGGTTTTTCTGGCAAAAACTATGACACCGATGTTGCTGAAGTCACAAAAACTCATTTACCAAATATCATCCACTTGATGTTACAGAGCTAATTGAAAATACAACAAATAAATTCAATAATAAAATTGAAATTGAGAAATATTTTTCCTTGATCAGCTGCTTACAGCATTCGTTTACCACCATCCAGTTTGCTCTTCCTGAATGGAGTGCTAGCAGGTGCTCCAGAAGAGCTTTCTTGCACATTTTGCAGAGCATTGTGCTTTTTACTAAATCATCATCAGAGCCTCACACTCGGCTCTCACTGTTAGATATGTTTGGGCTTCAGTCATTGTAGTCATGGTGTTGCTATATCACAGATATTGTGATGTGACATTTTTATATCATGTAAAAATGTATGTATTCAACAACATGACAAGGCACAGCTCTAGTCACGCACTACTTAAGTGGATGACCTAGTTATCTGTGTACGTCCTTCCTTTGCTATCTGTATGTATAAGAGGAAAGGAGGAAGACTTCACATACACTAGCCTACACTAGTTGATGTCTGACAAAAATTAATTTAAATATTTCATAAAATATTCAAATTTTCGCACAGTGTTTCATTTAGAGGCTTGATAGTATGCCACTGAACTGATATAGTGTTTCAGCAGTACTTACTAGGCAGACGGTGAGCAGGTGATGTAATGCACCAAGAGCAGAGTTAATTAGCTGCTGTTCAATTCAGTGCACAAACTGATTCAGAAAGCAGCCAAGCATAGATTTTTATATATAGACAAGCAAAACAACACCATGTGTTTCAAAGCCAGATAAATACACAATATTATACACAATAATTATACAGTAATAATAAAAAAAATCTGAACAGGTAGCTAACAAATATCTCTCAAACCAACTGGGATTTCGGTCTAAAATTTGATGACCTATATTAAGTCAAAGTTCTAGTTTTAGTGCATGTTCAACACTGACAGACCACTTGTTTGCAGTACAGATCAGCCTTGATTGTGATTTAATTTGTTTCCTCTCTATATCTGAGTCCTACCTCCTAATAGCAGCTAAATCTGATGAAACTGTGGTGAGGTGGGAGGTTTCACATGGAGAAATGACGTCAATACATTCCCTCTACCGTGACAAATTAAGCCAAAGACAAACAAAATGATTCAGGTGTTAAAACAATGTGACAAACCTGTTTTGAACACTTCTCGCAGAAGACTTTGAATCCTGTCGGGCTGAAAAGGGGATCTTTAAAACAGTCGACGCACTCAACCTGTGCCAGGGTTCCACACAGCATGCACTGCTGGGGACCTGAAAAACACACCGTGCGTTGTATTCACTGTGTTAAATTTAGTCGCTGTGAGTTTGTATTCTTAATCTGACCTTCAGAGAGGAGGTCAGTGACATCCAGCTCCAGAGAGGGGATGATTTTGTCAAACATCTTGAATTTCTTCCCAAAGCGAGGCATCTGGAGGATGAGGCAGGACGGCACCTGGAGTGATGGTACGATGAAATAAGATGAAAGACCACACAGACTGAATACGCTCAAGTGATCAGATTCCAGGTGGTCTGCTCAGAAAGCTTCCCCACAGAGCCATCTACTGGAGAACCAACCATTACAAGTCTGTCTATTACATGTCTGTGAGAAAACAGCTAAATCATTTTTGGATTAATCTGTGGGGGGAAAAAAACAGTTTCCATTTTTTTGGTAACTGAAATATTATAATACAGGATTGTCCTTCTATTCTGATAAATATCGTTATATTTTTAATTTGTTAAGCAATAAAACAAAAGTGAAAGTGGGACTTTAAAGTTTGTGCCTAACAATGAAGGGCTCTCACCTCTGCCAGCTTAAGACCTGCACTGTGGAAGGAATGTTCTAGTAGCTGCTGCACTGTTGGCAGAACTAGTCTGTGGTTCTGGTCCAGGAAAATCTGATAGCAGTAACTCTCCTGCACTTTACCTGCAGCTGATCTAAAATGGGAGAACACACAAGAATAGTCTGCATTCCAGGTATGAGTCTCAAAATGCATTATACTATACAGTACAGCAGGAGACAGTAATTTAGTTATAGTAAGTGTACAGTTTTAGCAGAGGATCCAGGGCGAGGATGTGGTGCATGATGACACTGAGGAACTCCTCTGGATCTGAAAGACAAAAGTAACATGAATACTTCAAACTCAACCACTTAAGACAAAACAAATGCCTTCCAGAAAAGCTTTCCCAAATAAGCAGACCCTTCTCATCTGTGGTGAATGATTGGCTGTAGCCATGTTTCTGCAGCTGCTGTCGTAGCTTCATGATGTGTCTTCCTTCCACAAAGCCGTTACTGCAAACGGCACACACAGAACTTTCATAACAGCAAAAATAAAATGCAATCCATGTGATGATTTGATCAAAACACAGACCTGCGGAGGGGGTTGACTATGTCATTGAGCAGTGTTCTCTGAATTGGGGCATCTTGAGGTGTTGTTGATTTGAACAACATGGAGTCCAACACGGAAGAGCAGGAAAACAAACTGAAAGCAAAGAAAGAAACTAAGTTAACATAAAGAACTGTACATTCCCTAACATTATGGATTTTTAAAAATATAATAAAAAGTCAGACTGGAATCCTTTCAGTATGCTTTGAAAATGCAGTTAAAGAAACTGCTTTCATATTAGATTTGCTATGTTAAATGCACAACTGGTTTCATCTCTGTACCCACACATTGAATGTACAGTACAGCATTCAATTGCAGTAGCTGGTATACCAACAATATAGTAGAAATGGAGACACCATCAAACAATTTCTAACCAGTAGAAGCAGGACAAGGCATCTGCACTGATGATGATGTCAATGCTAGCTAGCTAGTTAGCTAAAAGCCATTACAGGTAAATTCGTTTGTTGGGGAAGCTGTGCATTATTTAAAACTGTAAAACCACAGGATAATAATTTATTATGCTGACCTGAAGAGGGCAGCGTCCATGTAGCAAGAGTTACAGTGTCCTTGAATCCCCTTCATTCGTCCAGTCAGAAGCTGCTTAACCTGCTCTGTGCTCATAGGCGGAACAGTCTGCAACTCAGCTGTACTGTGGTCTGTTTGAGCCACTAAATCAAAACATAAACAGCAAATATGTGGTTATGTATATAAACAGATAACAGATATAGATGTCCAAATGGCTGTTGTAAAGTGTATGCTACAGTCAGCTGTTGGACAAATGTGCAACTGGAGCACTGCATTTGATGCTGCTGCTAAAAATGCTTCAAAAATACAAACAGTAAACACTACTGATACTTTATATTAAAAAAAGACAAGTATAGAGAAAGACAAAATAGAAATGCATGTTTCAAGTAAGTAAAAGGAAACAAAGCTTAATTTTTGCAAATTAATTCTCCCTCTGCTGCCAGAAAAGTTCAAACTCAACCAAAATGTAGTTTGTTTTGTTTTGTTTTTTGCTGTTTTCAGTATAAAATAATCCTTTGTGAACAAGGGGTCACTCACGGCCAGTTGGATGTAAACTACATTGAAGAAAGCACCGGGACACTAATTACATCTACAGGAGCTCAGCTGTGGAGCTCCTGGCACAGTTTTTGTGCTGATGTTAATGCCAGAAGAACTTTGAAACAACAGAGCCACTTCATTGCTGTGGTTCCTAAACACATGCTCTTTGCAACAATAACACTTCTAGTAGATCATGGAACATCTGAGAGAGGAAGAAGTTCACAAACTTGCTGGAGTGGTGGCATCCTATTATAGTACTACACTCAAGTTCAGTGAGAGCTTTAGACCAACAAATTATTTCACAAATGTTTGGAAAAACGGACTGCGTGGCTAGGTGCTCGAGTCTTATATACCTGTGGCCTCTTGAATTCAAAGGATTAAGCTTAAGAGGTGTGGCCTAATACATTTTTCCATAGAGTGTAGGTTTGTCCATCCTGTACTAACCAGTGTCCTCAGGCTGCATTTTCTCATTGTGATTGGATGATGTGCTCTGAAAGCGTGAGTCAGGCCGGCATGAGCTCAGCTTCACAAACAGGGCTCTCTTCACAGGACATTTGAAATAACGCTGACCTTTAAAAGTACCATCACTCACTCCTTTGTTCTCATCCTGCAGATCAGAATACAGACTGATTATACCAATGTCTGAAATTTAACCCAACATTAAACGCAAACTAAAACATAAATATGCAAAACAGTTTTAAATGATGATGAGTAAAGACTTACCAGTTCCAAGCCAACCATAGTTTCACTTCGATCAGGCAGCTTGCCTATCCAGCGAATAATTCCATATGTGTTGCCTTCACCCAGAGTCACTTCTACCATAGAGTTCAAACTCAGACCCATATAGAGATAATCTGTATCAGCTTCTGGGGGTGTGTCGACATCCATGCTCTCTCCCTCTGCAATGAAAAATGTGTTTGGCTGAGGCATGATGCAAATGTAAAACAAACAAACAAATGTAAAAAGACCTCAAACCTGCAATCAGCTCTCCTTTGATAACCGCTTCTAATGGAACTCTAACTTCACCCCCCGTCTTCCCAGATTCATCTTTGTCCTGAAAACACCAACAGACAAAGGAAATATTACTGTCCTATACTCCACTACTACTGCTGAAGCAGTTTTAGAGAGTCTTAACAAAGTTTGGTTGTAACTGTAAACTCAAAGAAAAGCAGGAGCACGTAAATGACAGAATATCATCAGACAGGATAATTATCAGTGCACTGCTATTTTCAATTGGATTCAGATCCAGACTTTTACAGGACCATTCTGGGACAATAGCATGATTTAAATTACTCACTCCAGTGAGTTCTGAATCCCCATCTCCGATCAAACATTAAGCTATTATGAATCTAGCTATGACAATGTTAGCATTAGCATTTAGTAAACACTAGTCAGTCTGATGAATGTAACTTAAGACTGTGGTCTTTGTATTTGTGTTCTGCCACATGGATGTATTTTGTAGAGTGAATATCCTAAATGTGATTTTTTTATTTTATTAATCATTATAAAAATAAGGCATTATTTTATAAAAGTCATTTTCACACACAGAGCAGCTGTCAGTCGAGTGACCTGCACAGAATGTGAAGCTGGGTTTCAGCCAGTTAGACCCATTTTACAGCGAGATCTGTAAACAAAACAAAATCCACCAATCCAGTAGTACATCATACTGTATGGCACAACTGAAGCAGTAAAGTCATATACATGTAGCTCATGCTGGTTTATGTTCAGACACACAGCTGCTGATGCCAGGATGGAAAGGTAAATGCTTTAGCTCCTCTAAATTGTCAACAGAAATTTAATTAAGTGATTACTTTTACTAGATGAAATGATGATGCTGTAAATCTCAGGTGTGTTTCATAACAAAGAGTTTGCTTACAATTTAAACAGGTAATTATTTAGTCCCTATTATTTGTTATTATTTCTTTGAAAACATAAAAATCTGATTTTGTAGAATAAGCTTTGTGGATTTATGGCACAAAATTACATTTGATATGATTTTGGAATTAAAAAAATGGAATATTACTTACCGTGGAAATCTGAACGAAACATTGTCCACCTATTTCCAGTAAATCCAGCACCATTCCATAGCGAAATTTATCATCGATGAAGCAAGTAACTCTGTCTCCCAACTCTAGCCTTTCTGACTGTAGGGATGGCTTATGGACAGGGGGTAATAAAGAGCTGACTCTGTTGAATGGGGTAAAAACGCCACAGTTTTTGTCACACTTGAAATATCTTTCACCCCCATAGGTCCCATCACAGTAGCCCTTTCCTCTGTCTGGTCCCTGGAGAAAAAGAAGCAGAGCAGATTAAAACTGATGTCACACAAGACCTCAGTTAAATTTCTCTACCAGTTGTTCTGCTTTGCAAACTGCAATCATGCTGTGCAGTTGTGGAGTTGAATGGCTCCACCTGGCTTCAGCTTGTGAGGTTTTTACATTTATACGATTTCAATTAGTGTACTGTTTTACAAGACATTTTGAAACTTATTCAAAATAGTGACCTTACAAAGAAATTGATGCTTTTTCAAGCATGAAGCAGTGCACCCTTTCAACTTTGGATTGCTTGTGTTGTCTCCATACACCACTCCACAATGACAAAGCAAGTTAAAATACTCCCAAAACAAATTTGAGGGTATTTTAATGATTTATTCAAAAATAAATGGTTGAAGTATCATCTTTAGAGACATTTTTACAATACAGACATTTTTATGGTTCATACTGGCTCTGTCAGTTGTCCTTGATATGTTTCCACAACTTAAATTTGTCTGTGAGACAGGATTGTATCTGACAATCTCTGTGGCAATTTAAGTGCCCAAAAAGATGGCAACCCCCATTACTCACAGCTGGATACATTTCAAAATCTTTGTAGCTCTGCTTGACCAGCCAAGCTAAACCGGGACATCAATAATGTGGCAGCTCATCCAGCTCATGATCTATCACAATTCATCAGGTTATTGCCCATGAGATGAAAATCGTGACCTTGACCCATAGTACGTTTGAGTTAACACCCATTAGGTGCTCAGGATCTTGATGCACATTGCCATGAAAACTTCTCCGGATCTGAATCCAAACGAGGTTCTCAGAAAATATATATATATATTTTAAATGACTGTGCATTCATGCTTTCTGAAGAACTGGGCTGAGCTTGAAAGAAAAATACAAGGGAGAGTTGAGGAAAATGTGCCAAGCTTGTAAGATTATTCTCAAAAGACTTACTCCTTTCAAAGGAACTTTAATCCAGTCCTGAGCAATGGGTCTAAATATTTATGAATCTGGTAATGATTCAGTCTTATTTACTTATGTTTATAAATGTTCAAATCACTTCAAAAACCTGCTCTTGCCATTTAATTGTAGAGTAGTATGGTGTGTATATTAACAAACCCAGTTTGAAACACTACCACTTGTCTTTGCTTGGAGGCAGAAATCTCAAACCAAAATGAAACCTATAATATGTGTATATCTTCTGGATATGCCAGAAGGAGTAAGAAAAAAAACATCAAACCTGTAGTTCGATTCCAAAAAAGTATCCTGGTATGGGACAAGAAATAGATGCCTTTTTTAATGGTCCAATGTAGTGAATGATGCCTCTGAGCTTCTTCCCAGCTTCCTCCACAGTCACTTCAGTACCTATAGCAAGTTGCATTGCTGCTTGTAGATCATGTCGCTCTCTGAAACACCTCAGCCTCTCAGCTTCATCAGGCAGTGCCTGCAGCAGCTCAACTTCCTCTACACACAGCTGCTCCATGTCGTTGGCCTCCAAGTCATAGTCTATTCTAGAGTAGTTCATTAAACACATTCGTAGCTTTAATGGAGGGGGGGATTTTTTCATTTCTGAGATGTACTTATTTTCAGGCATGTAAACAATACTTCCAGCTTTTGCAAAACTGATCCATTCTGGCTTTTTTGTTAAGATGAAGTACACATTTTCTGTTGATGCCATGTTGCCGAGCCAGGAGATGTAAAGGGGTACCTACTGTACAGAGACACACAGAAAACACACACAGCACAAATGTGTTGTTCAGACAGGTGTGAAAACAAAACAAAAAAACAATATACCTATTATCAATTTTGACACCAGCACTCAAGCTAGCTGGCTAACGAGCTACAATGTCAACTCTACAAATAAGCAGAGTTCAAACTGAAAACGGAGTCAACATTGTTTATAATTCTAAACCTTCAGACCGTCTGCATCAGTCTCTCCAGCGAGTATTTATTTATAAAGAAACCTCCGTTAGCTTTACCTTCAATTTTTCAGCAACTTTAGAGATTGCTTTCCTTTCTGTCTTCTCTCTTCGTTTTACGTCCAATCAGCTGCCTTAACTTTCACTTCCTCTTTCATTTCATTTCGCAGCAGCGTCACTGGTACTTTGTTCATGACAGTTCATAGAAACATTTTTGGACCAGACGAATAAACTTTTGGCCCAAAACTACTTCCCCGAAGGGAATTCTAAACTTTATAAAGCGCAAATACAGAGACGCTTCCCGAAATGACGGTAATGTTTTCAAATCGGTTGTCAGCCAGCTGCGCATCAACGATAGCGAGGTTACGAAATGAAGCCCTTAGTACTGTCTTACAGACAGCTAACGGCTTTGTCAGTTGAATCTGACAATCCAGCCTCAAGAATGCTGACTGCATGTAGTACATGAAAATTGAAGCTTGTTTTTTTTATACATGTGTGCATATCAGATAAATTCTGGGCAATTAATTACCTTGTGGTGTGTGATCTGCCTTTGGAGCTTCCTTTTATTGTTGTTTGTTTTTGTAGCTGAAAGTCGGTTCATAGTTTGTTCAGTCATTGTGTTTGTTCTCACTGTGATTTCCATACAAGAATCAATACAGAAAAGTGGTCTCTTAGTTGTATTGTATTTAAAAATGTCTTACAATTAACGTGTCTGAATAAACCTGGTTAATCCAGGCACAGTAATGGGAGTCCTTTGCACGGAAAGTAGTTTCTGGAAAGGAGGCAGCTGGTTCTTCTTGCTCAAAGCACGCATCATGCATTGCCTTAACCAGGCAAAGTCATTTAGACATATGGCCTTACACATCTACATATACATGCAAAGAGAAACCACAGCCTTGATAAAGCTGAAGACATTTATCTTTGTTTATTGTGTTTTAGTAACATTTTAAGTCTCCAATAAAATTAACTCTGCTCACCACAACAGTAAATTAAATAAATAAATAAATAAATAAATAAATAAATAAATAAGAAAATTCTACTCATTCTTACGGCCCACTTTGAGTTAAATGTCAAGCCTGTAAGTCAATACTGAGGATAAACATCGATGACTTTCTTCAGACTGTGATTGGCCAACATGAAATACGTCATTCTTAAGGGCGTCGCCATTTAATGACGAAAGGTTGTGGTCGTAAACATGGAGGAGAGAGAAGCACTTAAGAGACAAATTGACCTTTTACAAAGTAAGTCTCTCCCGGTAAATGTTGACAATTGTAGTTGTTACAGGCGGGTTAACAAAGGCTGTTTTGCACAACACGGCTGCTTGAAGCTTGTCGGTCGTACGCGTTTTGTTGAAGGATAACAGTTAGCGTTGTGCCACCTCTACGCAGTAACATACTTTTTAACGATATTCACGTGTCTTAACAGAGCCGTTAGTGTCCTTTGAAGAATGCTTCCTGTTTGCCTTTGGAAGCAAGTAAATGGCTGTTTATGTCGGTGTCAGCTCCCTGTAACAGCATAAAGGTTCAGTCCTGTTTATAGTCCCCCGCACTAGTGATGACAGCACAGCGCCATAACAAACCTGGTTTTAATTACTTAACTTTAAGGCATAGTCGTACATTTATTTACATAAAGTACTAAAATAGTTACCGGTATTAAAAATTTGCTAGATAGCATAGCGACAGAGCGGAAAACAAGTGTATAATCTTCCAGAAAAGCATAAAAAAACTCACTGCTACAGATTTTTCAAGTCTCTTACTCGAAGGAAGTAATGAGAGTTATTTGAAAGATGTTCTTTCCTTCCTGACACTGGTCAGTCTCCAGGATTTCCTATAGGGATCTGTAGAGTAAACTCAGCGAGTAAAGGATGGAGTATTATGAGCCTGTTCCGTTGTCAGTATGCTCTGACGCTGATTTGCATAGTGTTCCACTGTTATATTACAATTAACTGGGGAAGTAAACGGTCACCAGGACCTAAAATCTGAATGTTTCCAGTCATGTTTCCAGTCATCAGTCATATTTAGCTTAAATGAGTAAAAAGTGTTATGATATTTCCTTAAATCCTTAAATTACGTTTTGGGAAAAAAAAAAAGCCCAAAAGATTTCTTCTCCCTTAAAATAATTATACTAATATCACCGGCTCTGGTACTGTAGAAATTTCTGACTGGTTTCGATTCATGATATTTTAGGTATAGCACTCAAAATATCATGTTCCTTGTTCCTTTTGTATGCTTTCTTTGTGTTATGGTTACTATCTGACCACCTCTGTATTTGTATTTTGAGTTAAAGATGATTAAGAGTGATAGATGGTCTCAGGACACAGTCAACCGCAGATAGACTGACAGACGTTGTTGTCAGTCCAGATTGGAGGGCATACATTTTAAGAATTCAGTGTGTGGAAATCCTGCCAGCTTAACCTGGAAAAGTGAAGTGATGTCATTGACTAAAGAAGATATATATTTTTCCCAGTTATTTTCTCTTAAATTCGTTTCATTTCGTTTTGTTTTTATTGACAAATTGGCTGTTTTTCATTTTTTGGAAATTTACAACTTTAACATTGTCAATTGTATTTTTCAGAACATTAACTCGCCTCTCACCCATTATTATTTTTCTTCAGTGTCACTAATATGTGATTGTTCTAAACAATAATAAAGTGAGGAATTTTTTTTTTAAAAGCATAAAAACAAATAAAAAATACTTTCTCCTTATCAGTGCCTGTGTCTCTCTAACCAGTCAGAGAGCTCCAGACTGCGTTCCTTACTTACATTGCTTTTTCACCAGAGACCAAAAGAGTTATGGAAATGCTAATTGAAGAAGCTAATCAAGTAGTTAATGTAATAGTTAATTAAGCAGCTAGTAAGAAATGGAAATTGAAATTGAGGAGCAGAGTCATTATTTAAATGTCAGAAAAAACACATTTGTATTCCTAATTTGCTTTTTTTAATCCATTTACTTTATTTGAAAGTTATTTTTTACATTTGTTTTGAATTCAAAAATGTTTTTAGTGAGATTTTTATTGAAAATTATTTTTTTCCGTTTAAAGCGTTCATCAATGGATTGATAATTAATTCAGAAATACTAATTTATAATTCCTCCTATTTTATTCTATTAAGTTAACAATATCATGAACTTTATTAATGTCTAATTACATAATAGAAGTTCACGTTGTTGTTTTTTTAAGATTTGCTAATTCATGTTTGATTGTACAATTAATTATTAAATCACAAAATGCTTTGTTTTGATGTCTGTGACACTTGTGGTGCTCCATAGCTGCTGCTGTGTTGGTGGATTATCAGTATCTGCTGTTATTGATCCAGTTGATTGGTATTGGCCTGATTAAGTTTGTCAGTTGTGGATATTTAGCTTTTTTTCTTTTCTTTTTGATTTAGTTTGAAAAGAATGAGTAATACAATACATTAGGTTAAATAAAATGCACCTGGGTTCCAGCAGGTTCTTACAAAGTTGTCAAACATTTAACAATGAAATCAAGAATATGGAGGTCATAAAATGTGTTTTATTATATAGAGATTTTCTTTAGGTGTTACATTTTCAGATGTTGGCCACTGTAGGCTAAGCAGCCTGATGGTAGCCCTATACAGTAAATGGTGAAAACTACAAATCAAATTCAAATTAAATTCTTAAAAACATAACTTAGAATTGAGAAATGGGGCATAAATTGTGTTGTAGAGCTAATTTTAACGATTATTTGTTTGCATATTTTTGTTGGACTTTTTAAAATACTTTTGCCTGTTTTCAAATTTCCAGATCTCATCAACAAACATAAAAGTACCCATGGCGATACACCATTTACAGGAACTGAGCAGAGCCACACACAATCTTCAGTGCCAGCCAGGGGCCGAGGTCAAAGTGCATCTATGATCTACCCTCCCAGCTCCAGAGGAAGACTCTATGCTCCTCAGAGCTGTGGAAGTTGGAGGAAAACGTACTCTCTGAGAAACAAGAACCCTGAATCCTTTGCTGGACATCCCTCAGCTTCTGCCTCCTCCACTGTCCATCACTCTCATAGCATGTCACTGCCCAGCCTCAGCACGGGAAGCAGGACTGCCACTTTATCATCAGGGATATCTCAGCTGAAGAAAAAAGAACATATAAGCAGCACAACGGAGAGTAGAGTTGTAGCAACAGAGAGAAAAAACAGTGATGCTCTTGGAAAAATGGGGTCAGCAGCAGAGTTTACGCAGAGGGTTGACAGCAGGAACACAGGCCTGCAGGGAAAGAAAATTGGTGTTTCTTTTGAAGTGGCCTCTTCAGCCACAGCCAGTACCTCAGCCATTCAGCAGAGCAGCTCCCAAGTAAAGATTGGACCTTCCCTGAAAAGCATAACCAGTACAGACACTCAACAGATTGTTGCTAAAACATCTCAGGTAACTCTCACTGCTGGTCTCTCTACTGCATTACAACAAGCTTCCTCTAACTCATCTTTACAAAGCAGCAAAGCCCAGGTCAATACTTCATATTCAAATAAATCAAAGTTCACTTGGGTAAAGGGTCAGAGTGCTGCAGGAGCAGAGCTCAAACCACTGAGCTCTGTTTCAACACCGTCAGCAGTTGTTGCCCCAACATCTGTCTTGAAATCTGGAGTTGCCATTGAAAGCCCCCCTTCATTTGTAGTTGCTAAGAGAACCGCTGCTAAGAAGTTACCTCGAAAGCTTAGCCAGCCCACTGTAGCTGCCAAGACCTCAAAGTACCGCTGGGTGTCCTCTGCAGGAGCCCAAGCTAAGACATCTCGTAAGCCTCCATCTCCCAAACCCTTGACTCTCACACAGAGAAGTCTGGACAAAGGAGAGGCCACAAGGAAACTTAAACCAGGTTCTTCTCCTTCTGTAAAATTGAAAAAAGGTATTGCAGTGTCCTCTGCTGGCACCTCACAGAGTAGCCGCTATCGCTGGAAAGCAGGGGGCCAGAGTACATCTGTGGCAGGGACAGCAGGAGCAACAGCAAACCGCCGTAGATCTGCTTTCCACTGGACAGCTGAGAAAAGTAACAAAGGATTGAAAGGAGGGATTTCTGTGCCCCTAAGTTTACCTCAGCGCACCTCCATGTTGTCATCCTCCTCGCCTGGAGGGTTCAAGCTCCGCAGCAGGATGAAGATTATTAGAAGGTCTACTATCAGGTGAATAATGCACATGACATGATCAAATTCAAATTCAAATTTTATTTGTCACACACACACAACCATACACAGTATGACATGGGGGTGAAATGCTTGTAGCTGTACAATGCCCGACCATTAAATGACAGAAGAAAAGTTTTACAATATTTACAATTTACTACAAAAATTTACAAATTAACTTAGGTGATGGCTCTTGTTAAGGCTTTTTACTGCCCTACCCCCTAATATATACTGCATCCTTGTCAGTAGGGATCAGCCAAGCGTTCAGTGTGTCTTTGCTCATGTTTGGAGGATGTTTACACCGATAAGGTGAAAATGATTTACCTAATACTAACCTCTGGTTTCTGTTTGAGAAGGAGGGTTTAGTGAAAGCTCTGGATTTGTTAAGTCCAACATGAGATTTCTGTTCTAGAGCATTAATTTAAACTCTGGTTCAGTTATTGGGGTAACTGACATTCATCTTATTATCAATCAGATTCATGGTTACTAGGATATCTTTAGGATAGCTTCACTTACCTTAACACCGGCTAATCCTACTTGGTAGTCACTTGAAGGTGGGTATCAGATGCAGATGCAGAAAGACCTCACATTATGCCTCGAGGGTTGCAGGGCATAAAACTCTTATTGATTGTGTGCTGTTAGAAATGACCGTGGTGATGTGCCCCAAGAAGAGGTGGTTCTGTGATAAACTTTGTGTTACTGTAGTAATCACTGTTTAAATATATGAATCTAGACCTGCATGGTATATTCCACTGATGTTTTTCTTGTTCCCAGTAAATGGGCACATGCATGTCTCAGAGTGAACATACTCGGAGTTGATATAAGGAACTTTGAACAGCTTTTTTTGGAACTAAACATTCAATTTCCCATCTCAGAGTTCATTAACTCAAAGTTTAGGATTTCTTATGTTTAATAGTTTTTTACTCCTCCTGACTGTCCTGTGTGTCTGCCTTCTGTATTGTGACCACAGTGGCAGTGGATCAGAGAAGGTGAGCCCACCAGCTGTGAAGCACTCTCCCCAGGGCAGAATCTATACTTTGGCCAGGACTCCCACAGGAGTTAGGAGGACACCCACCAGGGAGCTTGTGTCGTTTGGTAGACACAAGTTGAGGCGGCTTTCCCCTGTCTCATCAAAGACAAGTAAGAAGCACACACTACAGACCAAAGTAGAAAGTTGTTATTTTGCTCTGCTGTAAAGTTTGCTTTGACTAATTGCTGACGTGTCAACCATACATGGATGTTTACGCAGAAAATCCTATAGCTGTGGGTGATAAATCTTCTTTTAAACACGTGCGTGTCCTCACCCATTATTTGGTTGAGAGCAGTAATATTCTACAGCCATTTGGTGGTGCTGTAACAACTCCAAGCCGCAAAGTCACCAGCTGCATATCAAGCAAGCATACCTGTTTTGCTTCCTGGAGTTATTCATTATGCTTATGTTTTGTGTGCACTTTGGTCATGGTTAGGCATATGCTTAGTTTTAGAAAAACATGGAAAAATAGGGAAAGATGTAATTTATATGAAGATATAATAACAGGATAGAGTCCAAATAGAAATGCATTATGTACTGCTGTCTACCACACCTGCAAGAAAAACAAACATACACGACCTCGAACACAAAAATTTGAAAATGCTGATTTATATATCTGTGTAATCTTCTTGTGGGGTGTGTGAATGTGAGAGAGAGAGAGAAAGAGAGTGTGGAGTGTAAATGTGTATGTGTCTTTGCCACAAAATGTACTTGAAAATGAGGGTGGGAAGCCGCAATAACGTCTCCCAGGAGTCAGAGGCAGGCAGAGATGGATCCTGGAGAACTGGGCTATTTGCCCCCTCGAGAGTACTGAAGACCTAAGGCCACACATCCCAGCTAGCGAAGGAAGCTGCCCCTAGATGGGGTGCCCACGGCCAAGAGGTGGGAGTCCCAGAGGACAAGAGGCGATGGGCAGTCGACCCCGCTAGAATTCTCACCCAGGACATGGCAGACCTCCCCTCAGACAGGGAAGAAGTCCAAGCCACCCCAGACCACCAAGAGAGTGGGTCCATACCAGAACATCCTGTCAAGCATCCTGGAACCAACTAGTACCCTCATCCCAGGAAGGGGGAGCTGATCCCCTCCCTCTATGACCATGTCCTACAAGGCCAAGGATCAGCAAGTCCCAGACCCAGGCCCAGCCATCCACGCATCCACCCTTCCACCCATTAATGATACACAGAGATACAAAATCAACATATTGATCAACATAGAAGTGCCAAAAACTGCAGACAGTCCCCAGACATCCATGCTTGAAGGCCAGCATGTGAGGTGAAATTAGCATGTTTACACCCTGCTGCTGCTGGAAAAAGAAAAAGATGGAAAAAAAAGTTTGTGGTCTCTACAGCTAATTTGCCCTTCTGTTAGACAGAGGGTGATTTAATTATTTATTTTTATTACAACTCACCTCTTTGTGACTCTACAATGTAGTAGTGCCTGAGCCAGGAAGGGTGTCCGGTTCAAAAATCTGCTAAATCAAATATGCAGAGACACTTGGTGTAATGACCCCCTGTGAAGCAGGGAGGAGCATTTTGTTAAGGCTCTATGTTGATTGACTGATTAATCAGCCAGGGCTTGATAGCAGTAATAGCAGCGGTAATTTACAGATGTGGAGGCAGGCAGCACCACTGATTGGCTGATTAATCAGTCAATCAAGGTAGGTGTCTGTGCCTCGCACCAGTGCACTTCATGACTTAGTTCATCACCTTGGCAATCCATGTTCCTGTCTAAACTTTGTAACTGCTGTCTCCGAAAACACAACATCATGGTGGTGGCTACATCTATAAATTGTATATAGTATCTCACAGTTATTGTTAATAGCCAGTCTTTTTATGGTTCATTTTGAGAACCTGTCAGTAGCTAACCACAGAGCAGGTGCTCCAGAGGTTCTAACAGTAAGAGGAAAACATCAGTTTATCATGTTTGCATCGTTGATATGTAGGATAATAGAAATAATGGGCAAAACCAAGCTTCTTTCTGCTTGCTGTTTTAGTTTTTGTTCAACATGCTTCTAATTGATCCAGTGTGAACACAATACATACTCTACCAGCCAGTGTCTGCTTTGTAATGTATGTAGAACTGGTACAAAGCTGCTAGTTAATTGAAGCCATGTCCAGCAGAGGGCAGCAGTTTCCATCCATGTCATCCTTGTAGGGGCTTTGTGTTGCAAGCTGTCACAGGGAGGTGTACAGGCAGACTATAAGAGGGGGTGGGTTAATTGATTGCCCAATTCAGCGGTGATGGCGAACAAGTGCCGATAGCGGGTAATTTGCAGAGGTGGAGGCAGGCAGCACCACTGCTATCAAGCCCTGGCACCACTCTCCTTCCAGTAGATAAAAAGGAGCTAATGCATAATTATCCTTTTGCAAATTGGATTGTTTTAACGAACTGTAGAATATAGGCCTAACCTGATGGAAAGCAATCATTGTTTTTATAGCCCCAACCCCGCTCTCCCTCCATTCCCCCCTTCCTGCTTCCACTTGCCCCTCGAACCCTCCGGTCATTTTGTGTGTACCCTACACGGCTCATGGCCATCTTCGTGTAATCTCCCATACTCAATGGAGTCAGAAGACATTAGAAAAACCATCACTATTAACATTAGGCTTTATTCGTCCCCATGGCTCTGCATCTTAAATTCTGTTCCTCTTTTTCTGATGCTTTAACACAACTTTATGCTCTTTTTCCCACACCTCCTAAATCATTTTGTCTTTTCCTTATCTTCATCTTTGCCCTCAGTTTTTTATATCATGTGATACAACAACAGGAACACATGCATCTCTAATTAAAGATGGACATTAGAGACTGAGGAAAGGTGGAATGTGGATGAGTGTGGAAGAAGATGGAGTGAGGAATGCTGCTCTTAGCCGTCTGTGCTTCTGATAAGAGCTGCTAATAAAGCGCAAATTGAATTACTAATGATGGGAAGCACATTCCCTATAGATGAGCCTGTTTAAAACCGACCTCATGACCACTCACACATGCATGATAATATACTCACAAACAATGTTTCTTAATTTCCTGCTCGGTATGCTAGTTTCAGCTTCCTGTCCACGTTCAGGGGACCGTGTTTTCTGAGGTGCGTGGTTATCTGAGGTTTAATTTAAAGAGGGCATAAACCTAAGTAAGCAGTTAGGACTGTAATGAATTGAGAGGTGTGTGTGTGTGTGTGTGTGTGTGCTTGCATGCAGTCAGAGACAGCCATGTAGCCCAGATAATCTAATAAAGCAGATAAATGTCAGGAGCGGACAGAACACAGAGAGGAAGAGTGCTGAGGCGTGCGTCTTCAGGCCCCATGTGACAGGCTTCTGGAGCGCTTTAGGTCTCTATCTCACTCCAGTTTCTTCCCTCTCTCACCATCTCTCATCCAGTCTTGCTCAGTCGTTCCCCTCGTTTTGGCTGTCTTCACTGCTCTTTTAAAATACCTTGTGATTTTATTTTATTTTTTTAAATCCCAGCGCAGTGGAGCATTTTTGCAGACTACAGGCGTTTTAGGTCTGAACTGTCCAATAAAGCCTTGAGTAAAAGAAACTTTTGAACTTTAATTTTCTAAAAATAAAACGACACTTATAGATCAACAATTTGGCATAGAAACTATTTTTGACATAATATTTATACTTGTACTTTTTCAAAACAAAAAACAAAATGACTGTTCCTCCCAGTCCACACACAATTCACTTCAAGCAAACACATAAAGAAATTTTCATAAATACAAAATGTTCAATGGTAATTGTCCTTGTGGAAGGTTTGAACGGAGGTTTGCCTGATTGTGATCTAACTTTCTTTTTTTTTGTTCCAAAACGGGGTCATTAACTTTTGGGCAGGTTCATTAATGTTCATTTTAGTTGTTCATCCTGTTACAAACTAAGTAGAAACTGCTTCAGTTCTAATGAGAAAATAAGCAATTTTCTACATCACTGTGAACGCTTCCCAAAATGTTGCAATCTGCCACATCCAGTGAAAAGGTGTGCGTTTAACCTCTGTGCATTTAGTGACACAAATGTTTTTGTTGTATGCAACAATTGGGTGCTTTTGTGTACAGAGCGGGTTTTGCTGCTTTCTTATTAAAACGCTCAACTATTTTCTTGAAGCATTCCCTACTCACTGTATTTATTGGACATGTTGGCCAAACAGAATGTGATTGGGTTAATGATTTCAGTGTGTCTTTGTGAGCTGGATGGATATACAGCCATGCTGTCCAGCCTCGATCTCATGGATGACTAAGCTGGATTTTTTATTTATTTTTTTAATGATTCACGTTACAAGGTTCTTCTTAGCCTTCATGGTTTTCCTGCAGTTTGTGGTGCATTTTCAAGTGGTTGAACAAGTTAGTTGTTATTTCACAATACACACAGAATTCCACACTTCTCTTCACATATGATTTCTTCTTGGTTAGTGCAATTTTGAGCTAAATCTTAAGTATTTCCAGACCCATGCTGTCAGATTGGTGACCTGTTTGTGTGTTGTAATTGGAATGTCTCTCTTACATGCCTCTTTTGCTCTCTCACACAACATAGAGGCCATTATCGCCGCAAAAGAATCCTCTTTTCACACCCCCTGCTCCTGCAGAGATCCAGTCACTGTGCCAACACTGATGCCATTTGTTTTGTCCATAAATAACATGCACAGCTCTGCATTGAGACCCTGCTTTCTTGGACCTTTTCTACTTTATGCATACATCTCATTCCATTTACTTTATGTGGACACATGCAAACAGAAAGTATTAAAGTTCCTCAAAGAGATGCTCAGCCCTTGAAGAGTAGAGCATGACTGATCCATTCTATCCAGGTATAATCTTTTCATTGGCAGTGTGTTTGGGGAAATGTGGGTGGGAAATGCTTTCCAAGTGGTATTGCATGGTGGATAAAAAATCGGGTGCTACATATCTGTATTCATAACTCATCAGTTAGTTAGCTAAAATACAGTCCCAGACCGTGACAGAGCCTCCACCATGTTTTTCAGGTGGCCGTAGATCATAGGTGTCAAACTCTGGCCCGCGGGCCAAATTTGGCCCGCAGCCTAATTACATTTGGCCCGCGAAGCCATACCAAAAATACTATCAGAGCTAGCCTACTGGTATTATACAGCTAATATATATATTGTTTAGTATTAAGCTTTGCTTGCTCCATATTCAGTTTTTCAGCAAAACGTGTTTGAGTCCATGAGAAAAGATTCATTCTTATATCTGGAGGAATAAATATATTTCAATAAATATATTTCAATAAATATTAACGTTAGCCTGCGACTTTGTTCTAGTTTTGAATTTTGGCCCACTGTGTATTTGAGTTTGACACCCCTGCCGTAGATGGTCACTGTTGTGCCTCTCCCCAGACCTGTTCTGTATGTCATACAGACATACTGTCATACTGACAATGATTTAAACCAACAATATCAAATCTGGACTCCTTGCTCCATAAGACCTGTTGCCACTGAGCTTTAGCATAGTTCTTGCGTAATTTAGCACACCTCCGCCATTTTTCCCTGTTTCCCTTTCTTAAGATTAAGTTAAAGGGCTGTCTCTCTTCGTAAGGACATGACTTCCAGATACTGTTAATATGTTGTAGATAGTTCTTTAGGCCTCTGCTTGTTTGGGTTTCAGTTAATGTCTTTGAAATTCACCTTGGTGGTGCAAAATTCCTATTTTATAGCTATTCAAATACGTTATCTTTGACATTTTCTGTTCCTTCTGTTTTTAGAATTGTCTGTTATGTGTATACACGATATTGGTTCTTCCATTTGTGTGATGTATTCCAACGAAGTTGAAACTAGCTAGTCTGCAGGGAAAACACCAGACTTGATTGGTGTGGTGTTTTTCTTGCTGTGCTACAAACAAGCTAGAAGGCCACCCTAACCAGATAGAGATGTGGTTCATGGGCGAGTTGGGAGATTCAATACAGGGACTGCTTGTACTGCTTAGTTATTTATCATGTACTTAGCAAAGTAATTAGCAAATAAAATATATGCAGAGAATAAATTTAATGATCACCAAGCCCTCCATCTTCTGTTGCTGAAGTACTCCACTTCTTTTGGACTAAAACTGCACAGTAATCACACAAATATAGAAACCTTTTTGGGTCCTGACACATGTACACGCTATCTGCCTGTCTTTTTTTTTTTTTTTTTTTTAAACCTTGTTTATTTTTGCTTGTTTATTTGCATCACTCTCTGGTTCACACGTGCTCCAGTTTCTCCCACTTTTCCTTCACACCATGGCCACTTGTCCTGCGGTCTTCTCACACTGACTCACTTTCCTGCATTTGCACACACAGCAGCAGCTTATAGAGGGCAAGAGATCACCGCTTGTTTGGAACTGAAAGCTGTGTGCTCACTGTCACTCCATATAACATGTAAAGTAACATGTGTTTTGCACACTGATGTTTCTCTGAACTCTATTCTTTAAATGATTTTAATAGTTTGTGTGTGTTTATGTGTGTGCATTGTTGTGTAGGTCCCCCCAAACAGCTGCCTACATACCGCTCTCTAAATGGCATTTCCCTGTGCTCCCGTAGTATTATCAGTTGGCCCAAAGTATGGACATTAAACTAATGTGCGCGCACACACACACACACACACACACACACACACACACACACACACACACACACACGCTCATTCTGCTCATTCCTCTTCACTTTCTCAGGCTCTCTGTGTCAAACAGGTGGACCTCTGTCCTCTTTCTGTCTGTGCTGAACTGTCTGTGGCCTTCTCTCTCTCTCTCTTAATGCCTGTCACCATTTGTCTCACTCACACACATTCTCTGTAAGACATGTGCGCCCACACACACAAACAAAACACATGTCCACAACTGTAATGTTGCCTTAATGATTTAGACACAGGCTCATGCAGTTGTTGCAGACAGAAAAGAAGAATAAACCAACAAGAATGTCAGTGTAACTTCCACTTTTTACGTCTGGCTAAACAGAAGTAGTGCCATGAGACCTCTTTGTGGACTTTTGTAATCTTCACACTTCTCTGTGCATACACATAAAAGGGAGAATTGACATCTGCGTCTGCATGCATATATATATATATATAAGTAGTATAGCTATTCAATTGCATGAATGGTCCAGTTTCTCATGTAAGATTGCATCCTGCACATTACTGGCTTAGTATAGCTCTGTACCATGGTGCACTGTAACATTTGGCATTTTGATTAACCTCCCAGTGCCCAGAGAGCTGTACATGCCAATGATCTGTCTGATCCCTGAACGTACGGTATGCCCACATGAGTAACTTCACCCTAACTTTGCTGTAAGGCCTCTCCTTCTCCCCTCTCTTGGACTCTCATCAAACTGTCAGCTGGCAATAATTAAAATTTTCACTCATTTGAGTTTAACATGCCTCTCTGGCCTTCTTGAGAATACTTGGTCTTTGCTAAACCTGCTAAATGACAACAGATTCAAATTGCTTAAGGCGTGCTCCAGATAATCCAATCATTGAATCAATATTCTGTTATTATTTATATTTTTTATAACAAGTTCTAAGATTATTTGTGTGGTGTTGTGAAGGGGTGTCTTATTTTTTGTCGGGTGGGGTGGTGGGGGCGCAGCGGGTGTTGAAAAGTGTCATCAATGCTACCAAGTCCAGAAACTTTATCCTGAGATGATTGTGACTCCTTTCCAGTTAAGGAGGTAAATGTTTTCTTGGTATCCAGAGGAGTGGCCCATGTGCTGGGCTGTCTGAATAAATCACAAACCCAACAGGAGGCACACAGCGCACTGCTAATTATTTGAGAACACGTGGCAGGCTATATGGGTGTCGCTTATTGGTAAATGGGTTGGCTGGACCAATGGGTGTTGCCATATTTAGCTATGACAGTATAGACTTAAAATCCTGCCAATAGTAATGTGTACTAGTAATAGTAATTGTGACAATGATAATAATATTGATGTAATTATAACAATGGTGGCAGTAACTAAATAGTCGATACATTAGCAGGAATATTTAAATGTAAGGACAGATTTTCAGGAAAACTTTACCAGATGTGCAAAATAGAAACAGATTTTTGAAATTGTCCGGTGTATAGATTGGGATCCATGTACTTTTGGAAGGATTAAAATCAGACATTTGTCATTATATTTTCACAAATACATTTGACACTCAAATGAGAAAAATAAGGAGATAACATCTCGATGCTGTCAAGAAAATATCACAAACTGATCTAGATATTCTTCTTGGATGGTTTAGAGGGAAAATTTCAGCACTGGTGAAACTTCAGAAATTGGAACTGGCAGTATTTTTTTTCTTTATTATTTACCATTTAAAATTTTCAAGGGACTACTTGAGGGTTTCAGCCAGTATGCTACAAACCTAAGAGGCCTGATTAGCCCACATGGATGCATTTTGTTCAAATTAATGGCCTGGAAAACTGTTTTTATTTCCCAACCAGCAAACTGGCCAACCACAACTTTAAACCACCATCCAAATATTGTGTAGGTTCCCATCCTGCCAAAATAGTTTTGACCATCCTGACATGGACACGGGACCTCTGAGAGGATCTTTTAGTGTCTGCCACATGGATGTTGGGTAAAATGCTTTGGCTCCTGCTGGGTGCAGGTTAGAGGTTCTTTGGATCAGACTTGTTCCAGTGCATCCCGTGGATGCTGCATCAGAATCCTTGAGCCCTTTCCAGGAGAACTTTACATTGAAAAGATCAATGTTATTTCCTCCACCATTCAGGGGTTTGTGTTCTGGCTGCTAATTGTTTCACAGCTATCATTA
The DNA here is from genome assembly GCF_057381845.1 of Rhamphochromis longiceps. Classification (NCBI taxonomy): domain Eukaryota; kingdom Metazoa; phylum Chordata; class Actinopteri; order Cichliformes; family Cichlidae; genus Rhamphochromis; species Rhamphochromis longiceps. The sequence continues at coordinate 15,812,671 of NC_140573.1, read as the reverse complement.
CAAATCAGTATTTGGATGTACTTCTCACTTTAATACTTTAAAATATCTGAATTTGTCATGCCATTCTTAAAAACAAAAACAAAGGGTGAAACTAGAACTCCGGCAAGAAAAATCCGTTTATTATCAGAATACTGAAATACTGCAACAAAGTTTGCAGACTCATATAACAAATACTAAATAAAACAAACTGACAGAAGTAACTAGGTCTCCATTCATTCTTTAACTTCAACTGATTAATCAGTCCGAGTTATTCCTGTGCAGTTAGGGGTGCTGTTGTGTTACATAAAGATGTATTTGTCATCGTAACAGGGAGGGGAAAGTCTGGGGCTGTTAAGAGCTGCTCCATAAATCTTCACCTTTTGTTAGTTGGTAAAGTTGGCCGGCCACTCGCCCTGCTGTGCCCTGACCCTATGACAGTAACATTATCCGGCCCCGCTCCCCTCCATATGTCTGCACACACTGACACATTGCCTCAGTAAGTGCAGGAGGTTTGCTTGGGAGGACGAGAAAAGATTCTGAAGTGTGCTTGGCACGTTATGTCCACCAACTCAGACACAGTATTAGCAGATGTAAGCGCACAAGACAGGAAAAAAAAAAAACCCAATGTTAAACAAACATTATGTTGCTAATTTTAGACTTTCTGAATTGTTTTATCATGATATTCTCTACTGGATCAAACTTGGCAGTTATATTTTATCTTGTACTCTGCAGAACTTTTCATTTAATCAGGATGTAGACCACACGAGATAGCTTAAAATGGGGTTTCCACTGGATAAAAACAACAGAAAAGATGCTTTGAAATCCAAGGAACTAGTTAGGGCCTTGTCCCCTGATTTGAAGCAGGGGCACAAGTTCTGGGGACTGTAGGGACTTCTTTCGCCACCCAGGTTTTCTTATTAGAAGAGACTCAGATCCATTTACTCACAGTGAAATTACCAGCACAGGTCAAGATGTAGCACAAGGCTATATGTGTGACTTCCTCTAAGTCCCAATGTACAAATAAATCTAATTATTTGGTGCAAAGCAGTGTTTTAGTGTCGCGAGAGCTCCCTCGGCCCAGGTTTTAATAGTCAATTTAATTAATTTAATTTTTTTTTTTTTTTTTTTTTTTGTGTAGTGCCAGATGACAGCAACAGTCGCCTCAAGGCGCTCTATATTGTAAGGTAAAGACCATACAAGATCTTGAAGATCAGCCTTGTTTTTGTGCTGAGGGAGGTGTAAGCAGGGACAGGTATCAAGACGGGGGGGGCAACTGTGTAGGAATGCTTAATGCTTGAATAAACATGGCTGAGTGCGTTACTTTTCCTTGTAGTACATGCCAAATGTTGGTTGATTGGTAGTATTGTTTCAATGCCTGAGGAAAGTCCAGCTTTGTTCTTAGTGTGTTGTTTCACCCAGCTCTGGTTCGGCCCCCAGTCTTTTCACTACCAACTAGATGCATGATTCCCACACTGTGTGAATCAGCAATGTTGTACTGTGCAATAGTATCATTCTAAGTTACAAATCTTTGATGGAACTATATCCGAGTCTCAGCTCATAAAGGCTTGCACATGAAAACTGAGGTAATCCTAATCAAGGCTGGAGTATTTCTGTGTGGAGTTTGCATGTTCTACTTGTGCTTGCATGAGCTCTGTGGTTCTCTACGGCTGTCTTCCTCCCACAGTCCAAAGGAAGGTTAGGCTAATTTGCGAGTTGTGAATCTAAGTGTGAATGGGACACAGAATCTGTCTCTGTGTTTACCCTGTGACAAACCAACAACCTGTCCAGCATGTGTCCCCCCTCTCGACCTGTGCCAACTGGGATAAGCTTCCGCTGTCACAGAGGGATAAGCATAAGAAATGGATAGATGGATGTCATATATAGTAGATTGTTAGCTCTGGGTATCAAATGTACTAAAACCTGGTATCATTTTATTTCTTTACATTATAGTCTACTAGTTTTAGACTTTTTATTCAGACATAATAATTACAAAATATTTTAGGCATTTAACATTAGGAGAGGTGTTGGACCAGTAACAGTGAAATTTTCTGTTGAACCTGTTACTGCAACTACCATCTAAATTCTTATAGGCACTATCACTGCAGAGGTTAACCACATCTTTACTCCATTTATCTACTTATTTCTATTTCTCTACTTCTCTCTACCCTACAGTGGAATAAAGCTGTTTCCCATATTGATGGGGCTTGACTGTATGTCTTAGTAGGCTGGTAGAGCTAAGTAGAGATTTAGTTCTTCTTCTACTTCTTCTACTTCTACTTCTTCTACTTCTACTTCTTCTACAATTTCATCCATATGCCCTTCTCAAATCTGTCTGCTCTACCTGAGTCTCCATACAAGACTCAAAGCTAAGCATCAGGTTCTCAAGTTCAGGGTCCAAGCTGAGGAGAAACCTGACCCCTCATCTTGAAGATGTTTTTTTTTTTTTCTCCTTCATCCAAGCTTTCCAACTTTCCATTTCCATCCACCTACTGGCCTGGACATCTGAACCCCTGCAACTCTATTCTGGTCTGAGTGAGGTATTCACTGGCCCTCTACTGTCTAGCCCACCAGTCCCTAATGCTTTTTTTCTGTCCATTTAAATATCCACATTACTCTCTCTCTCTTCACCTACCTTTTGATCAGTTTTTGGTGTCTTTTTAATTTCACCAGTGCTGCTTTGTCTGATGGATAGATTGAGGGGCTGAACTGAAACTCAGTTCTAATGATGTAATCTGCCAAATGTAACCCTAACCCTGCTCAAACAATTAGAGGAACATTTGAATCACACATCAGATAGTAATGAATGAATCATAAAAGTTGAAAATGTTGATAAACTTTGTGTGGAGAATAAAATTACTTAATGGCCATTACACACCAAAAACATTAACCCTTTTGATGGCTAGATTCAAAGTGACACTGCAAGTCAAAATTTACCATTAAACTCACAGGCTGATCCAACTTGAATCATAATGTGGCTCATGCATTCCTACCTGGGTATGCTCCTGATGAGATGGCAGATGGTGTCCCAGAAGATCTCCTATCAGGGCATCAATAAGCTCATAGGCAGCCTGTGGTGCTATTTCTCAGTGTTAGCCTTGAGGCAATTCAGTTCAGTTTTATTTATAATATATAGGACCAAATCACAACAGTTACCTCAAGGTGCTTAAACACTGCTTAGCTGTGCACTCACACACAATGTTTCAAAGGTTCTGAATTCATTTCAAGTCTGGAGAAAGTGATGGCCACTCATTTGCATCAATGCCTGTCATCCTGGAACAATTTACATACTTATCCTCCTGCACCTGGAGCACCCAGGGTCCAGTGCACCAGCATATGTTCTGACAATGGGTTTGAGGATATTGGCCATGTATTTAACAACAGTCAGGGCAGTGTTAGCTAACATTCTTTCACATCTGTCATGTATGGTCAGTGTGAACCTGCTGTCTCAATGGAATAGGGTGCCAGTGGTGGACCTGGCAGGTTTGTTCCTTTTTCTTTTTCTGGCAGGGGCCAATCAATATGCATGATGGTGAGTCTTGAGCACTGGTGCAAGTGAAGGATGTTGGGTTCTGTGCCACCATCATGGAGTCTGAGTCTATCAGTTTGGTCAGAAGTAGTCTACTGAATTCCTGGCAGTGCTCCCCCTTTTCCTCCTTGCATAAAGTAGCAGACACAGGTCCTTCTGCTGGGTTGAGGTCCTTCTGTCATCTTGCTTGTTTAACAGCCTGCTTCCTGGTATCTCCTCCTTACTCTTGCGAGTGTGCTGGAAGGAACTGCAAACATGTGAGGGGTTTGAGGAGTTGGACTACCTGTGCAAGCTGAAGGGGCAGTACCATCTCATGTTACCAGACTAAACCGAAACTAGAGAAAAATCAGTCAGGATGGGTAGGGAAGGGATCAATGGTCTGTGGTACCAGTACTATCAATTTCTGTGTACCCATTGCTGTTCCCGTCCTCCTCCCACAGTCTAGGATGTGGTTTGGTATTTAATAATAGATGATTGTTTTGTGTTTGTCAGTTGCTACACTCTTGTTAAAGTCCTTTAAGATAACTGCTAGGCATGTATTGATTAGCTATGCCTGGGTTGATTGTTTTTATAGCCTGAGAAGACACTGCATTCCCCTCATCACCACCTTCACACACTTCTTCAGTAACTCATCAAGAGTCCCCTACTCTCTGTGTGTTTGAATAATTAATGCTTAAACTCTTTAATTAGGGAGATTTGCTCTGAACAGATGCAATGTAATTAAGTCTTCAACTCTATGTGTGGCTGGAGTGAAAATGTATTTGGTTTTATTTGTTTTTCTTGCCCTATACAAACTGAAGACACAATAAAATATAACTTATCATGTCCTGCTTGTTGAAACATCTCAGATGATTTCCAGTATGTGTTCAGCTTTGGTTTGACTCTCATTGTGTTGGCATTCATGGTAGTAAACGTGCAACTGCTCTGGTATGGCAACTCTGGTAGCTGTAATGGGTGGAAAGACTATGAGCTCCGAGTGTGATATTAATAACCGGCACTACACGCCAGAACAATGATGAAAGATTTGTCAATCATCATTAGTGTAGTAATGACAGCACTCTGACCCTGCATTCTAATGCTAAATGTTTCATTATTCACCATGCATGTTTTCTTCCTTGTCACCTTTATAAGGGGATGTTGTTTAAGGTATTGTGCTGCCACTAACACACCAACACGTGTGGTATTTTATTTTGGGCACTGAACAATGTGATTAACACAGTGTGTGTACAGACGGTGTTTAGCTTAAGGTTGTGGTTAAGGATGTGATCAGTTTTAACAGTTTAACAGTCTAATTTCATACTTGTCAACTAGTCAGACATTTGGTTTTAATTTTGTGTTTTCCTCATGTTAAACTGGTTACCAAATTAGTTCCCAGGACTATCATGGGTAAATGCTACAAAATGCCTCATTCATTTTTACAGTACAATTTCTAGTATTATTTTTATCTTTGTAACATTTTCAACTTGAAAGATTTTTTCAATCATTTCTTTAATTTAATCTTTTATTTAGCCCTTTAAGACCTTCCATAGAACCAAGTCCGCCAGAGCTTATATTATATTTTTACATGGTGTGGTGCCATTTTTGGGAGCATTTCAAGTTGCTATACATCAATACAACAATTATAGCCCAGATTTTAATAATATGTATTCATTAAGTGCATAGTAATTACATAAATTGCAAAAAAGTGCAATAAACTACAAAAAAATTTAAAATCGTTTTTGCTTTTTTAACATATATTTCTAGTTAGAGAAATTTAAGAGGCTTATCCCTCAAAACTGTAAATACAAAAAAGTTGCACAAAATAGTTTCCTACCACAGGAAATTTATTTTGAGTGTCTTCATAGTTTTATTTTTGAAATACACCAATTTTTATATATTGCAGAAAAAACGAAAATAAATATTATACTGCAAATTTGCAAAAAAGCAGCATATGCATCAAAATAAACTATTTCCAGCAGTGCAATATGAGTCCTAAGCATCCCAGAAACGATACAGAAAGTCATAAAGTCAAAGATAACTTTTAAAAACACCAGTATAGGCCCTGAGGCCCTGATGGTTAAAAAAAAAAAAAACTACATTTCCGCGAAAATGATGTCACTTCCTGTTTCGGGCAGGTAATGGCAGACATGCAAAAGTTTGCGCTGACGTCTATTCCAACGTAGGAATTGTTATGAACAGCTGATCGGATTGGCAAAGCGTGTTTCTGGAATATTATGTTTTTGTTGCTGCAAGTGCTTTTTATGCAGTTTTTGCAAAGCTATATGTGGAAGGAAACTGTGACCTATGACAAGCTGATGGCATAAGATGTAAGTACAACTCCTCCGGTTTCATATGCAAAAAAAACTATTGCGCTAGCTTACGTGGTTGCAGAGCTACCGGGATTTAAAAATAGTTACGCAAAACAGAGCGTGCCCACTCCGACCGGCTTTAAAGGGTTAATTGTTACACAGCTACTGATGCTGCACTTGTAATTTGATAAATTAATTTCACTGTTGCATAGCAGAACAAAAATAAAATTCTCTATAAATATAATAATTTGATGACCTGTTGATGATTAGTTGGTCTGCTCCAAATATGAAATCCGGCCGGTGGTGGGTTATCAGCTGTAGTCTGCTGGCAGTGATGCTGGTTTGACTGGTCAGTGGAAGGCAGCTGGCATGGATTCTGTCATGTCTTTTTGGGCCAGCACAGAATTAGCAGGGACCTGCAGAATTTGGGGTCAGTACTATTTATACTCACCTGTGAGTGGATCAGAGTGTACAGCCAGATTGAGGATTCACTCGTATGCACCACCCATACGCTCACCAGAGTGTCCTCCTTCTGCACTGCTGCCAATGAGCTGCAGAGGGGGCTCTGCACATGTGTGCTGCTGCCTCAGCATGTTAAGCAGCTGATGAACTTGTCCCTCACTCAAGCTGAACCTACAACCTCTAACTACACAGCAAATGTGCTTATGGTTTGACATCTAAAATCACTGGCAACCATGGCAACCATTATAAGGATCCAACTTGACACTCAACTTTATTAATTTTTAGAAGATCATGACCAAAGTATTATTTCTTAATAATTTTCTAACTTTTTTGCCAACACGTAAAACTCATTCTTGCAATACTTCTGGTTCAGCTTCCAGCAGTTATGATTTAGTCACAGATTTATCTCACTCTCATTTGTTTCTCACTGGCAGATGAGAATCCAGAGAGTAGTCTCTTTCTGTTCTCTTCCATGCGAATGGTGGGGGATGACTGCAGCTAGTAAACATTAGGGTGTCGTGGAAGGATGTAGAAAATATAGTAGTGGTGTAGGGTTGTGCGATATGACCAAAATCTCATATCCCAATATAAGATATTTATCGTCCTGACAACGATATGAATCACAAAAATGTAACATTTTCTGTAAATTCTGTGAATCTCGGGCAACTCGACTTGCGTGAAGTGTTTTCAGCTGGGCGTCCTTTACCTGGAGTCGAGTATTTTAACCGATGCATGAAACTATACATTTTTAGACATAAGTAGTAACGGCCACCATTTTCTTTGAAAGTTTGAGTCTAAGGTTTAGTTTTTTAGCACCTGACGTGATTCAGTTTATTTTGAAAAGTCTCAACAGGATCTTGAGCTTTATTGTGAAAGTGTTAACTGAAAAACAAACAAGCAGAGAACTTAAGGAAATTAATATAGGCACTACAGTGACCATCAAAAAGATGAAAACATATTGCTGTAAACAGTTTATTTTACGACATCACGAAACAAACGATAGCGTAACAGGAAACGATAGATGTTTTTATATCGTCATCCGGTATATATTGTTATATCGAACAGCCCTTTAGCGGTGTGGAATTAACACAGAGCCAGTGTATAAAAGGCTAAGATCTGACCTCAATATAGGACTGCCACAAACGATTATTTTGATAGTTGACTAGTCACCGATTATTTTTGCGATTAGTCGACTAATCAGATCATCATCCATTGGACGTACAGCGTACAGCTTATTGCACCAGCATGCATCTGCTCTTATATAACGATCATTAGCTGACAGCTTTAAGTGTTTCAGGTATGTGCTAACTAAAAATAAAGACAAGATGATAGTTTATTAAATTTTAATGAAATTTGCAGATTGTTTTGGTGAAGTTTAATAAACTCCTTGCTATCTAAAATATAACAGGACACTGGAGTATATTCTCGAGCATCTCACACTTCTGATGATCAGTTGTCTGCTTGAAGTTTATTCAGCTGTATAAAAACTATAACTTTAATCTCAGCCAAACCGATTTACTCAGGAACAAATAAAATACTAAAAAAAGCCAAACAACAACATTCTTAAGTTATCTAAGTGACTTATATTACATGTTTAACCAGAGTAGCAAAAGACGTTGGTGGGTTTGAAAACTATTTGCCGGGAGTCCGGTGTTCTCACAGGCTCTAGTGAGCCGTGCCCCCGGCTAGCTATCGAGCTGGTGGGTAACAGACCTCGCCGAAAACGTCGGAGCGCTTTTGAAAATATGTGGTGTCTTGATAAACTGAGCAGATATTTGAAGTTTACACAGCTACATTCTCACCTGAAAATATGTTAAACGTTTATTTTGTGACACAGAAAGAATAATAAGAGTAACATTAAAACTAACTAGCTGCCGCCATTGTTGGAAACTGACCTCGGCTGAGCTATGAATTCTGGGACACAGCTTCTTCTTCTTCTTCGGGGTTTAACGGTAGCTGACATCCTTGTACATGCAGTGCTGCCATCTTCTGTTTCAGTCCGTTATTACACTCTTAAATCCTACTACTTATTCCTGCGTCTTTTGTGATCTTACAAAGCTTCAAACAACACGTCGCCTATTAAATCAGTCGTCGACGTAATCGTGACTAGTTGACTAATCGTGTCAGCCCTACCTCCATATCAAGTCTTTTTCAATGTTGTGGGACAAAATCTTTGGTACTCAAAGCTTCCTGGTTTATTATTTTGGACCGTGTGCTATTGAGTCATCACATTTGAGCATAATTTAATTAAAAGCAGGTAAACAATCACCTGGAGAACAAGAGGTATTGCTTTTTTCTGAAATAAAATCTCAAAGATAACCAGTTAACATGTCATTTTATTACCTTTTATTTTAAGCACACACTTGAACAGTGATGGTATTTCCCACACATCTACAATCCGGAGGAAGTACACTTATCGCACTTGCATCGCTTGCAAGTATTTGTGCAAATGTTTCTGAGCTCTGTAAAGGGCCTTTGCTGCTTATTGCTTTTTCTTCTGCAAACATGACTTATCATGTCCATTGTGAGTAATAACTGAGCAATATGATCAGCTGCCTCTCAAGTGAGTCTCTGGCACACAAACCTGCGACTGTTCTTTCATGCAGTGTCTGATTTGAGTTGCTCTGCATTGCACAGCAGGAGGAGGTCTGCTGGCTCAGTCCACTACAGAGGACATGTAAGCCAGCTGTGGCTGGCTGATTGAAGAGACTAAATGAGAGCAGAGGCATTGTTTGTATAAGTTAATTTCATTGCAGTTGTTCTCCCAGAATGATTTCAATGAATGAATGTTAAAATAAGTTCCTAGAATATCCTCTGGAAACCTGTCCATGTAAACTCTGTCTTTGGAAAACTAAATTATCAGCAAAGGTCTTGTCCAGATATCTACTGGCCACTCTGAAAGAGGCTCAAGAATTGTCCATTGCCCTCAAAGTTAGTACACTAGATCATGTGTTGCTAGATTGTCGAATTCTATATTACTAGGGCTCGAGTTAATGGCTTGAATTAATGCAACTTGTGACCATCATGATCCTCTAGTTACCACACTAAAGTGTGTTTCAGGAAACATGTTTTCAAAAGAGCATCACTGAGATACATCCATCCCATATCCACATTACCTCCTCCCTTTGTCTCTACTTCTTAAACTTTTTAGGATTTTTCAGAATGATGCAGTTGGTGGAGTTACATTTTTAAGACATGATTTTCCTTTATGCCATCACGATGTGTAATTAGACCCAAAGTTTGTCAAACTGTTGATCATTTCAGTCTGAACAAACAGAAGTTGTCAGGTAAGATGAAATCAACTATTAAGGATTATCTGTGTGAAGAAAAAAAATGTGCAGGAGTATAATGCATTGTAAATTCAGTTGGGTCAAAAATGGCTTTATTTCAAGTAAGTCTGTACTACTGTGGGTATATTTCATTTGCAGGCCTTATGATCCAAGTAAATAGTTTTATTTATGAAAGCAGGTATTGAGTTTTATTGTATTGAAGCTGCATGAAAGCAGGCTGACTTACCCAGAGCATGATAAATTACCAGGCTGGATCATGAATGTTAACACAGAGAAACATTTGTACATTGGCTTTATTAGATAATGCAATTCACTTGTTGTGAAAGTCTCAAAAGAAAAGACATGCAGTCTTTTCTTTTTTCTTTTCTTTTATTGTCTTAGGCTTATTCTAGTCAGTGCAAAGAGAGTCAAAGAGAGTCATTTTATTTTCAATTCTGAAATCAAATTAAAGCAGTGTCTTTTTCACAGTGGGACACTTTGCTGAGTGTCTGTGGTGGAGAGAAGCGTGACTGTGTGAAAGAGTGCAGTATTGATCTGGGGCAGTTCATTTTCTGCTGTCCCTGGTGAGTTGCTCTGGGGGAAATGGCTAGTTTGTCTCCTGTCATTATAGCTTCAGAGTTAAAGAGGAGTGAAGAAGGAAAAAAGAAAAAGGGAGTTGGGGGTAGAAAGCCACTTGACTAAAAGAGAGACAAGCATCATGACCTCATAGACCAGCGTTGCCACAGACAAATCAAACTGTCCTCATTTGAGTCTTAAAATGTTGTGTTTACACAGAGAAAATATGGATTATGTCCTCGTAACTTTGTGTAGATACATGGTATATGTATCTAGATGTGGGGGTAATATTGCGTGGGTTCTCCTGAAGAAGGCAGTATTGATCGTTTACCATTAACTGTCCCCTGCTCCCTTGTGAATTGCTCTGGGGGAAGTGGTTAATTTACCTTGTGTCCAGAGGGCTTCTTCTCACCGCGTGTGTGTGTGTGGTTAATTTGTGTCCAGTCTTTGGGTGGCTTAGGTGTTAAATACCTCACTCTGTCTCTGTGGAAGAACACACAGATATCATTGATCATCTTGTTCAATGACAGTAATCCTGGCCAAATGGCCTCCATTAATAGTATAAACCCCGACATAAACACAGAAAGTAAAGAAAGACCCAAGTAAAGAAAGAATTATTCCTAAATTGTCTGTAAGAAAGATTAATCTCTGTGATGACTGTCCTTAAAATCACAAAGTGCAGAACTGACTTGCAGTGCAGAACTCCCAGTTGCTACCATAAACCTGTATTGGGTATCTAACCTAGCAACCAGCTGGCAACAACCAGTTGATAAGAGAAAATCTGTTTACCCTGACCAGTTGGTTGTTGAATGCAGTTGCTGTTAAATTAGTTGCTAAAACCGCAGTCAAGCTGACACAGAGACAGAGTCAATGCCCCTGACATCCACAGGTCGCTAGGGAAATTCCCCAACTGGTTGGCTAATGGTTGCTGGAGGTTCAGTCCAGAATAGTTTGCAAGGAAGATGTGGACTTAACTGCAAATATTTGCACTATTATCTAAGGGTTGTAAAACTCATTCAGGTATGGGCGACTGTTTTCAGTCTGCTAGTGACCAAAACAATCACACGGAGATTTCAGTTCAAAATTCTTACTGTGACCAGTTAACCTGACAACACCCAGCAATATCCAGCCATAGAGATTGACAGACCACGTGACTTTCGCGCATTGCATGCCGTGAACTCGTGGCAAAACAATCCAAGTACCTGCATCAAATGCAAGCATTTGCAGCACCGCAAAACATTCATTCTTGGGTGCGACTGTGGCTCAGGGGTTTGGGAAGCGCATCTGTAACCGGAAGGTCACCGGTTCGATCCTTGGGCTCTCTGTCCTGGTCGTTGTGTCCTTGGGCAAGACACTTTACCCTACCGCCTACTGGTGTTGGCCAGAGGGGCCGATGGCGCGATATGGCAGCCTCGCTTCTGTCAGTCTGCCCCAGGGCAGCTGTGGCTACAACCGTAGCTTGCCTCCATCAGTGTGTGAATGCGTGAATGAATGAATAGTGGCATTGTAAAGCGCTTTGGGTGCCTTGAAAAGCGCTATATAAATCCAATCCATTATTATTATTATTCTTCGGTTCCAATGCTTTTTCTTTGCCCCCCAAAAAGGTATGTACAAAACGAAGGAGAACAGTGCCGGTCCGTACAAAGACAGACTTGATGAAAAGTCAAAGAAAAGATACGAGGAAAAAAATCAAACCAGTGAAAGGGTCAGACCCTTACGAGCACACAGAGGGACAAAATACGTTAGCGTGCTGCCCAACTTTCACCACGCTCATATTTATAATTATACGGTTCTTGGAGTGAGTGCATACACTTGTGAAGTTTAGTAACTTCAGGTCACTGCAACAAGCCCAGGTACAGTTTACCGACGGATGGGTACAGGACCTTGAAATGCACCGTGTAGAAAGTAAAGATCATCCTACATATAAGTTTACCAGTCTCACAAATCGTCTTCATAAATACACATTCGTTAACCGTTTATTAATATAACCTTTGAGCTCAATGGTAATTAATTAGTAGTGGAAATAATTTCTGGTACGCGTTACAGAAATGTAGCAGTGACAATAATATTGTATGCTGTAATCGTACTGGGCAATTAGTGATACAAAACAACTGTTTTATCCTGTGAATAAAACTATATGTTTTTGTCAGTGTACCATGGTAATAACAGAAGCGAAACACAATATTGTGTCAGGACAATTCACTATTTATGCACAATAAATAAAGGAGCATAGCGCGACAATTTCTGTTCAGCGCCAGACTTGCTTGTAACCTATATCACCAATTATGTTATGAAAAATGACGCATTAACTACAACAGCAGACTGACCTTTGTGGAAATGCTTGGAGCAGACTAACCTGTGAGCTGGAGTGTTCTGGGACGTTATATTTTGTCTTTGAATGGCTGCAATCCAGGCCACCCGTTGCCTCTTTGTTACTTCGGGAACATGGCTCGAACAATTTCTCTTCAACGACGTAATCCGATAACAACCGATCTCTTTACCCGTTGGCTTCCCGTGGCTGTCATGCGACCGGCTATTGCAGTTAATAATACAACAGCTTCTTGACATTTTTTGTGTTTCTTTTTATCGCTGTGTAACTGATTTCAATTGAAAGCCAGCGTGCGCTAGTACCTCTTGCCACGAGTTCCCAGAATTCTTTGCGGTTTTACCCCTGAGTGACGTCACATTTTCAATCTCTATTGGCCAATCGGTCAGGAAATAGACAATTTTCCCTAACAACCACAGGTTGCCAGGGGGTCACTGTGAAGTAGTCACACTCGAACGTCAAGGAAGGTGGTAGGGAAGCAGACTATGCAGACATTTTGGGTTTCCAAGGTGAGCAATTTATTTGCAGTGAACTTAATTTAATGTATAACTTAACAAAACTTTCCCCAAATCAATTCATTTAACAAAACTCAACATAACATGGCTCTGGTGACACAGCTCACCTCTCCTCTCTCCTGCATCTGGTAGAGACTGGCTTTAAATAGGGCCATCAATTTCCCTCCAATTGCCCAGCCAGTACCACTCACTCAACTGAGGGATCTAAAACTCTACTCAGGTTATCTAAAAACACAAAACCTCTACACACTTCTAATATGCACATTTACACAACTAAATGGCAGTATTAACAAAAGGAAAAACATTCAACAAATCCCTTTAAACATTAACACAAACAAAAGGAAGCATCTCTCTGGAAAAAGAAACCCCTCCACATGGTTTGACCTGATGATGTCATGTGTGACATGATCAGGACTTTAAAATGAGGAAATGCCAAGCGGGCGTTTCCCCACACCTGACACTCATGATGACTGAAAAGACAAACAGAGTAAGTATGAACAAATGACTTAATCTGTAACATAATAAAGTATAAAGAAACATAACTTAGTATTTGTCTTAATTTGCAGAATGTTTGATTTGCCGGCAACAAAACGCTTACACAAACAAACCTGGGATAGTGAGTGAAGCAATGTTACTTGACAAATAGCAAATCATAGCAAATACATAGAAACAGAATAATGTGTACAATGTGCAAAAAAAAGGTAAACACATATGGGACAAATGGAGAGAATTACAACTGCTTCTCCACTTTGTCACACTCCCCCCCCCCCCCTTAAGGCACTCACTCCTCCATGGAACGGGACAGAAAATCGGCCACCACATTCTTGTGCCCTGGTCTATACTGGATCCTGAAGCGAAATGGCTGTAGGGACAGATACCATCTAGTGATTCTGGCATTAGAGTCTTTCATTCTGTTCATCCATTGTAATGCACGATGGTCAGTTTCCAAAACAAACTCATCACCCATTAGATAGTACTTCAATGTATCCAGAGCCCATTTTATTGCCAGTGCCTCTTTCTCAATAGTGGAATATTTCATTTCCCTAGGAAAGAGCTTACGGCTTATATACACCACTGGTCGTTTATCCTCACCCTCACCCTGCAGCAACACTGCTCCAAGTCCTTCTCCGGAAGCGTCCGTCTGCAAAGTGAATGGCCGGGTAAAATCCGGGCACTGCAAAACAGGTTCACTACACAAACAGTTTTTAAGATCAACAAAAGCTGCATCACACTCGGCAGTCCATTTAACCTTTGTGGGGCTAGATTTGCGAGTAAGGTCACTAAGGACTGCTGCTCTAGCAGAGAAGTTGGGAATGAAGCGGCGATACCACCCCGCCAGACCCAAAAACGATTTCACTTTCTGTTTGGTCGTAGGAGGTGGGTAGGCACTCAGGGCTTCAATCTTTGACACCTGAGGGCGGATGACCCCACCCCCGATGACGTAACCCAAGTACTCCACCTCAGACTTAGCAATGTGACATTTGTGTGCATTTATGACAAGCCCGGCTCTCTTAATCCGTTGAAAGACATCAGAAAGATGCTGAACATGATCCTCCCAGGTCTCGCTAAACACCACAATGTCATCAATGTATGCTGCAGCATACCCATCTGCACCTCTCAAAACCTCGTCCACCAACCTCTGAAATGTGGCTGGTGCACCGTGCAGACCAAAAGGCATTGTTCTGAAGCGATAAAGTCCACTGGGAACTCTAAAAGTTGTCAAATCTTTCGAAGACTCAGTCAAAGGTACTTGCCAGTAGCCCTTGCAAAGGTCTAATGTCGTAAGATACTTAGCGTTCCCCAAACGCTCAATCAGTTCCTCTACTCTTGGCATCGGATAAGCATCAAAAGCAGAAACAGCATTGAGTTTAGAGAAATCCACACAAAATCTCTGTTTAGGGTCATTTTTCTTCGGCACTAGAACCACTGGACTACACCACTCACCTCTAGATGGCTCAATGACCCCCATGTCAAGCATGTCTTCCACCTCTTGTTTTAATGCTGGCATCAGCTTCGCAGGAACCCGTGAGGTGGTGTCCCTAATAGGTTTTTGATTGGGACAGTGGAGACGTATCTCATGTTGGATGAGATTGGTGCAACCTGGTTTGGTGCTAAAAAGATCAGCAGGCATAATTGCTTTCACCTCTGTCTGTTGTTTGGAAGTAAGATGACTCACATCAGGAACTAGTTGTTGACCTGCTGGAGAAGGAAAGAACAGCTCCCGTGGTTCCTCCTCTTCGACCACGGCACGAGCCCAACACTCTAGTGAAGATGCTGGCCGATCACACCATTCTTTCAACAAATTGACATGAAATATCTGATGCTTCTTGCGACGCTCAGGCATGTACAGTTCATAGGTAACTGGACCCACTTTCCTACTGATCACATACGGTCCCTGCCACTTGGCAAGGAGACTGTTCTCAGATGATGGAAGAAGCAGCAAAACCTTTTGTCCCTCTTGAAAAATCCTCCTACGAGCTGCTTTGTCATAACTCTGCTTCTGACGTTGTTGGACACCAACCAGATGAGTATTGGCCAGCTCTTGGAGCTCCTCAAGCTTATCTCTCATTTTCAGTACATATGAAAGAACATTGCATTGTTTTCTGGGATTTGGAGCCTCCCAAGCTTCTTTCAACACATCAAGGGGACCCCGGACAGCGTGGCCATACAAGAGCTGGAAAGGAGAAAACCCTGTGGAAGCTTGAGGTACCTCTCTGTAGGCAAAGAGCAAGAAAGGAAGCCACTGGTCCCAATCCGCTCCTGTATCTTTCACAAACTTCCTCAACATAGCTTTAAGGGTTTTGTTGAAACGTTCAACAAGGCCATCTGTTTGTGGGTGGTAGGGAGTTGTCTTAATACCTTTGATCCCCAGCAATCTATAGACTTCTCTCATGAAGTTAGATGTAAAGTTGGACCCTTGATCAGTAATGATTTCTTTTGGGATGCCTACCCTCAAGAACATTTGTATTAAGCAGTTGGCAATCTGACGAGCTTTAACCTTTTTTAAGGGGAAAGCCTCGGGATATCTTGTAGCGTAGTCACACACTACCAAAATATACCTGTGCCCTGCACTGCTCCTCTCTAATGGGCCTATGATGTCCATCGCAACACGAGAGAACGGGGTGTCTATGACTGGCATAGGGATCAGGGGAGCCCTGTCACCTTTCCTTCCGGGTGCTGTTAACTGACACTCGGGACAAGACTTGCAAAACTGCACAGTGTCCGTAAACTGCTGTGGCCAGTAAAATCTAGTTGACATACGAGAGAAGGTTTTGGCTTGACCCAGGTGTCCTGCCCAAGGGACTGAGTGAGCTAACTGCAGTACTGTGGATCTTAAACTCTTAGGCACAACCAACTGGTCTCCAACCCTACTACGGCGATATAATAGCTCGCCCTTTAGGAAAAATAGCTCTCTGCCTCTCTCAGTGACCTCTGTTGCGTTTGTGACACTCTTTAAAAACAGGGGAGCTAGAGATGGATCCTCTCTTTGAAGCTGAGCTATTTCATCAGGTACGACTAGTAATTCATCACATTGTGGCACTGGAACTGGTTCAGTGAACTTTGTCCCCCTCCTTAGCCTGTCGTCTCTGGGCTCTGCTCTTTCTTATGCGACCCTGACTTAATCCTTCAAAATCAGGAACATCACTGTTAGCGAAAGGAAATTCACCCCAACCTAAACCTTCTTCCGCGTGATGCTTATATTTTGACCTGGTGACTGCTACCATAGACTCAGCTGTAACACTTGGGTTGATTTCCTCTCCCCTGGCTATCAGATCTCGCAAAATGGGAAGATCACGGCCCAACACAACCTGATATGGCAGTTTACTCATAACTCCCACGGAAAGTAAATACAGCTTGCCGTCAATCTGAATATTAATGTTGGCAATTGGGTAATCCACATCATTACCGTGAACACACCAAACTTTTACCTTGCCACAAAATGTAGCATCCCTAGGAAGACATTCCTGCCTAACCAAGGTACGGCTGCTTCCTGAATCCAGAAGAGCCACACATGGCTTTTCCTCAATAAAAACGCATGTGGTGCGCTCATGCTGAGAAGAGGGCGCTGAAGACTCAACTTCATCTTCGACACCCCTTGAAGAAAAGCACATATATGTGTTACTGACAGTCTGACTTGGACAATCTGCCCTAAAGTGACCTGTTTGACCACAGGAGTGACACACTAAAGGCCCACGTTGCTTGATTTCCCTAGCCCGACTACTAGTGGAATTATGGGGGCCCTGCCTGAAATTCCTAGTTTTTTGACTGTTACCACTCTCTGTCCTACCTGCTATTACAGGGGCTAATTGTTTGGGACTTGCATAGTTCTTTAGTGGCCGACGGGCTGCAAGAAAAGCGTCAGCCAGCTCTGCTGCTTGGTTAGACGTGGTTGGGTTATGCTCCTTTATCCACGTGCACAGTTCAGGATTGAGAACTCTCAGGAACTGCTCTAAAACAATGACGTCACCTATTTCATCTTTGGACTTTTCTCTTGGAACTATCCACTTATCATACAGTTCTTTCAAGCGTGTCCTTAACTCTTTAGGTGTCTCGCCATCGCCCAACATAGTGGAGCGAAATCGGAGTCTGTAAGTCTCTGCACATATTTCAAACTTTTCAAGAACAGCTTTCTTCACCTTTACATAGTCCATAATCTCATCAATGTCCATGGCTACAAAAGCAGCTCGTGCCTTACCAGTGAGAAGTGGAGCAAGATGTAATGCCCAATCCTCGTGTGGCCACTGGCACCTGCTTGCGATCCTCTCAAAGGTTGTTAGGTAATGCTCAATGTCTTCATCCTCATTATAAGGCTGCATTTTAGGCCCTTTCCAAACTGGTGGTCTTGTTAAGGAGGCAGACTGAGATGCTGTTGCGGCCTCCATGACGTTAGATTGTAACTGAGGCATTGCTGGATGCTCCGCAGTAGGCCTCAAACGTGTCTCTGAATCTGCTGTTGCACCTTCCACCAACAGCTGATGCTCTCGACGTTCTGATTGCACTTCCTGCTGGAGCTGAGTGAACTGGTGCTGAATTTTCCGCCAGCGATCTTCCTGCCGCTGCTTCTCCAGTTCCCATTGGGCCTCTCTGTCGCTTTGTTGCCTCATAAAACCACGCAGGAGGTTTGAAAGTTCAGCAAGGTTATGCAGTTCAGTACCTTGCTCTTGCTCTGCTTCCTCTAGCTGATTGAGCACTGGAGGCTCCTCACTTGCAGAGTCCATTGGCACTTGGTGCTTTTTTGGTCTGGCCCCTTTCTGCATTGCTGTTACCTACTGGCCTGGAGCCACTGCTGCCACCATTTGTGAAGTAGTCACACTCGAACGTCAAGGAAGGTGGTAGGGAAGCAGACTATGCAGACATTTTGGGTTTCCAAGGTGAGCAATTTATTTGCAGTGAACTTAATTTAATGTATAACTTAACAAAACTTTCCCCAAATCAATTCATTTAACAAAACTCAACATAACATGGCTCTGGTGACACAGCTCACCTCTCCTCTCTCCTGCATCTGGTAGAGACTGGCTTTAAATAGGGCCATCAATTTCCCTCCAATTGCCCAGCCAGTACCACTCACTCAACTGAGGGATCTAAAACTCTACTCAGGTTATCTAAAAACACAAAACCTCTACACACTTCTAATATGCACATTTACACAACTAAATGGCAGTATTAACAAAAGGAAAAACATTCAACAAATCCCTTTAAACATTAACACAAACAAAAGGAAGCATCTCTCTGGAAAAAGAAACCCCTCCACATGGTTTGACCTGATGATGTCATGTGTGACATGATCAGGACTTTAAAATGAGGAAATGCCAAGCGGGCGTTTCCCCACACCTGACACTCATGATGACTGAAAAGACAAACAGAGTAAGTATGAACAAATGACTTAATCTGTAACATAATAAAGTATAAAGAAACATAACTTAGTATTTGTCTTAATTTGCAGAATGTTTGATTTGCCGGCAACAAAACGCTTACACAAACAAACCTGGGATAGTGAGTGAAGCAATGTTACTTGACAAATAGCAAATCATAGCAAATACATAGAAACAGAATAATGTGTACAATGTGCAAAAAAAAGGTAAACACATATGGGACAAATGGAGAGAATTACAACTGCTTCTCCACTTTGTCACAGTCACCATATGTTCTCTAGGCCTTAGTCACCTGAAATGGTTTTCCAACAGTCTTGAAGGAGTTCCCAGAGATCCTGAGTACTTGTTGACCCTTTTGCCTCACTCTGCGGTCCATCTCATCCCAAACTATCTTGACTGGGTTTAGGTCAGGTGATTGTGGACGCCAGACCATCTGGTGCAGCACTCCATCATTCTCCTTCTTTATCAAATAGCCCTTACACAGCCTGGAGGTGTGTTTCGGGTCATTGTTCTGTTGAAAAATAAATGATGGACCAACTAAACACAAACCAGATGGGATGACATGTTGCTGCAGAATGCTGTAGTAGACATGCTGGCTCAGTGTGCCTTCACTTTTGAATAAATCAAAGAACACCCCCAGATTTGTTACGAAGGGAGTTCTGGACTTTTCCAGAAGTCCAGTTCTTCTCAGCCCCTAAAGAGAAGAACGAGGGTCCAAATAGTATAACCTCAGTTTTTTTTTTTTTGTTTTTTATCATTTACATTGAAACATTTTAATGCCAACCATGATTTAATGTCATCAAGGCAGTCTGGCAAAACTTTTAAAGAGGCTGTAGAATTATTTTTAAGAGGAAAGTAGAATCATCTGCATAACAGTGAAATGAGAAATGAGAATATATAAAAAGGTTTTTGAAAAGAAGATGTTGGCAGAGGGAGAAAGCAGATGTTTGTTCCAGAGCAACAGAATGAAGATACACACTACCCGTCAAAAGTTTAGACACACCTTCTCATTGAAGTTTTTTCTTTATTTTTATTACTATCGACATTGTAGATGCATACTGAAGATATCAAATATATGAAGCAAGATATATGGAATTTTACAGCAAAGAAAAAAAAGATAAATAACTCTAAATATGTCTTATATTTTAGATTCCTGAAAGTAGCCAGCCTTTGCTTTGTTGACAGTGCTGCAAATCCTTGGCCTTCTCTCAATGAGTTTCATGTAGTCACCTGAAATGGTGTTCACTTCACAGTTGTGCCCTGTCAGGGTTCATTTTTGGAATTTCTTGCTTTCTTAATGGGGTTGGGACCATCAGTTGTGTTGTGCATGTATCACCTGCTTCTGTGCATGTGATACATAATAGCATAGCTGCTCTTCTACAGTTAGGCTTGTATACTTAAATTTCACGACCCCACATCTATTTTAGAGACAGTTATTCTACTGCTGTTCCTCCATTTGTCTGTCTCACACTGGAATATGTCTTTTATTGCATTCCTGTTTTAACGTGTTTGTGTATATATAGTGAAGAGTTTGGAATAACCTGTGTTGATTTACCTCAGTAATGATGTTCACAAAAAACAATTCCCAAAATTGCATGTTTTTTTTTTTTTTTTATAATGCTGATTTGCTATTACAGCATGGAGCTTCATGACAGAAGGCTTCAGGCCACTGAAACCTGGAATGTCCTCTAGCAACGAACTGTCTGCAACAAAGTGGTGTGCAGTGAGCAAATTGCTTTCTGTGTGGATGCTCTTATGTTACAGATAGCTGGCTTAACCATTGTTAAAAAATGCTAAAGCCAAAACTTACCCTAATTATTGTGATGTCAAACATTGACTTTAGCCAACAATAAATTAGCAGTACAACATAAATGTAGATAACTAAGCAATATTTAAAGGTAGAATGGGAGGGAGAGCCTTCAGTTTTCAGGCCCCTCTTCTATGGAACCAGCTTCCAGTGTGGATTTGGGAGACGGACACTACCTCTACTTTTAAGATTAGGCTTAAAACTTTTTTTTTTTTTTTGCTAAAGCATATAGTTAGGGCTGGATCACGTGACCCTGAATTCTCTCTTAGTTATGCTGCAATAGGTGTAGGCTGCTGGGGGATTCCCATGATGCATTGAGTATATCCTCTTCAGTCACATTTCTCACTCAACATGTGTTAATAGACCTCTCTGCATTGAATCACACCTGTTATTAATCTCTGGCTCTCTTCCACAGCATGCCTTTTATCCTGTCTTCCTTCTCTCACCCCAACTGGTTGCAGCTGATGGCCGCCCCTCCCTGAGCCTGGTTCTGCCGGAGGTTTCTTCCTGTTAAAAGGGAGTTTTTCCTTCCCACTGCCAAAGTGCTTACTCATAGGGGGTCATATGATCGTTGGGTTTTTTTTCTGTATGTATTATTGTAGGGTCTACCTTACAATATAAAGCGCCTTGAGGCGACTGTTGTTGTGATTTGGCGCTGTACAAATAAAACTGAATTGCATTTTGTGTAATCGACAAAATTAAAGGAAGATAGAAACGGTTAGCCAGCTAGCAGTAACTTTTGTATGATAATGTTGTAACTTTGTTGACACTGGTATTTAGGTATATGGTAGAATATAGAGTACATAATATGGTATACTGATCCCAAATAATCAGGACAATGCTGTAGTGCAACATAATCGACAGTCATGTAAGTCTTGGCAGTGCTTTTGCTGATGCTACCTCGCACACCGAATGTGAGCAACAGAATGCTTATACAGCATTCTGATGAGGACAGTTAACCTAATTGCAGCAGGCATCATCCGTAACAACACATGCTGTTTGCAGAGAACTTTTCTAGTCTTGTTTTTTTCTGAGTTTTTTTTCTCTTTTTTTTAGTTAAAGACATAACTGACTGAGCTTGTCTTGAGATTTACTGATATTATTAATACTTGACTTAATGACAACTTAAAAATCTGATCAAGTGACTGGAATCTGTTTCTATACAACCTGCTAAATAGTGATGGTTGCAGTATTTATTTTTTATGTTTTTTGGTGTGAAGCATGTCTCATGGATAAAGTAGTTTATTTTTCAGCTGGTCCTGATCATACTCTCTGGTGCTGTGCTCAGTAAGCAATTTTAACATGACGCAAGAATTGAAGCATTTATCTGTGACTTTGAAGGACCTTTAGCAGTGTTTTTGCTGCTGTGTTGTGTATTTGTGAGTGGACCATGCCAGTGGTTTGGTGGCAATCTCTGCTTCTACCAGATGCCAACTTCTTCTGGTTGTGATCAGCATTTTAGCAGGCTGATGCCAGCTCTCCCTTGCCCCAGAGGGACCAATTAGATTCTGGCAGCTGCACCCAGAATGCCACCATGGAATGAAGCAGGGGCTATGGGTGGGTTAGGATGCTGCACACAAAAAGGACAGACAGAGCTGCGGACACCTACGCAGACATGGCGAGGAATGATCCATTAAAACTAAGGAAAGGAAATTTTAGTGATGATTGGTGATGATTACAGGTGGAAAGCATTCAAGAGGGCCAATTTTTTATTTTTATTTTTTTTTGTTTTTTTCGGGGGAGGGGGGGGGGGGGGGGTCTTCCATAGAACACATGGTTGTTTTCTCTATAGGATGGGGTAGTGGAATCCTCTCAGGCTCTTCCCCTCACCAAATTGGCAAGCCAATAAGAGACTTGGCTGTGTCTCATCACCCACCCCCACAAACCCTTAGTTTTCACCCTGGTAATGCAGTGCCTTTACTTTACTGAGCTGATCATGGCATGGGGCCAGACTGTACTATCAAATGCAAGTTGTGTATTATCCCAGCAGGCAGTCTTCATGACTTTGACAGTCAGAGGTTGAATATCACTGTCATTGCCCAGGGCCATCTGTAAATCTATAGTCTGTATTATTACTGGATACTTAAAACTTTACAGTAACACAAGGACACTTTCTGTTCATGTATGTAGCATCCTTAGTAAAAATAAATAAATTAACAACTTTGATTATTATAGAGGGAGAAGAAGTCCTAAAAGAAGGAGGAAGATTTTAATATAGGAGTGCTTACAGATGTTAATGTAATTGGCATCCTAAGAAAATGCCTATACATTAATTACAAAATCAAACTGTACTACAAATATCTGAAGTTTAGCTAAGGACTAAATGTAATATCCACAGAATAATCACAAACTGCAAAAGTTTCAGTTAATGAAAGAGCCCAAAATGTAAAAGTTTAGTGTCTGTACAATTATCTTTTTTTTCTTTTAGCCATACATGGAACATGCAGAAAGGCATCATTTAGTTCTTTCGTAAGTTTCAAACTCTTGCCCGCATTGATGTTTGCTGACTTTGAATGAGTGCGAAAAGTGTAAAGCACATCTACTGTAAATGCTCCATTTTTGCACTGGCATTATCTGTCCTATCCGGGTCCCTTTCGACAGCCTGACCACCTTTTTCCACAGCCTTAGCTCTCTCCCCTTCTCTTTTAACTCTAACACATTCATGATGCTTGTGTGTCTCGCCGTGGGCTTGTACATCACCTCCTTGTCTTTCATTCTGTGGCTGAAACATAAGTTGAGGGCCGGTGTCCAACCGGCTGACTGGGTTCCATCACTCACTGGCCCAAAAGAATCGGCAGCATGATGGATGTGCGTCACGCTGGCATCTGCAACCAGAACCTCAGTACTGCTTTAAATCTCTACCAGTGAGTCACCTCTGCTTCTTGTGTGTGCAGTGACTGACAAACTGCAAGACCCTGCATGTGTCTTTAACCCATCATTCAGTAAGACGAATCAACTAAGTCAAACCAACACACACAAGCTCGTGTCTCTTACAATTCAAGTGCCGGTCCTTCTCCAGATGCGATATCATAAGAAGCACAAGATATTTGTGGGCACAACAGCAAGACCTTTCAGACTTTTTAGACACCAGGGAGGTGCAGAGCCCCTCTCAGGGAGTCTGAGGTTGGCAGGAAAGAGTGTCTGCCCGTGCCAGATGACCTTCATGGTCAAAAACACCCATTAGTTTGTGTCACCCATGACCTAAGGGATACACTCCTGGTAGTCTTCTTCAAGAGCTAATAGACTTGATGTTAGGGACTAGGATTTAAAGCAAGAATGCTGTTAGATATTGATTGAGAAACACTGCCAGTCTCTGGTTTAAAAGAACAAAGAAAGAAACCAAAAAAAATTGAAAAACATAATAATATAAAATGCAGAGAAACAGTCCGGTTCAGTAAACTGTTTTAAAGTAATCTAATGAAAATTCAAATATTATAGAAGCTTCTCCATCGATTTGTATGGAAGGTTTTGCAGGGTCCCTGTCCACTGCCAAGGTGCCTTCCCATATGGAAAAGATGTATATAAATCTTTATAAAGTTTGTATCTGTCTTGTGTGAAACTTGTATGAAAAGCATACAAGAGTGAAAACAGATATAAGATCCCTTGAAAAATTATGTAATGAAACTTGTATGTTTTGGATACTTACTAAAACAATATATGAAAGTAATGAAAAAGTGGCCACTTTCATGAGTAAATCATATAAGTTTTCACTATTTCTTTTCCATATGGGTTGGTTCACCACTCAGGACCTTAACAGTGGTTTTGTCCTGGTGGTCACTCTCTGTGCATCCAGGATCCGACTCCTCACACTTCAGGAAGAACCTGGGGTTATCTTACCATATAATCTTGTCACCATGTTGACAGCTCAGTATTACTGATATAAAATATTTCATTTCCAGACACCTGGAGATGGCTACATCTTGGTTAATGCTGCAATATAAAAATCCAAAACAGAAGAGCATTTGATTAAAAGCCCATTCGCT
Source organism: Rhamphochromis longiceps (assembly GCF_057381845.1). Classification (NCBI taxonomy): domain Eukaryota; kingdom Metazoa; phylum Chordata; class Actinopteri; order Cichliformes; family Cichlidae; genus Rhamphochromis; species Rhamphochromis longiceps. The sequence goes on along the minus strand of NC_140573.1, from coordinate 15,788,067 downwards.
TTCCCATTCTCATTCTTTTCTTTAACTCAATCACTTTTTTTTCTTCTTCCTGTGCCGTGGGCTTTTTCAGCTGTTGATGTGTGTTGCTCACATGCCTCATTGAATCTTAGGTTGCCCTTGAGAGGTGTTCCGTTTGCACTTCAAAAAGGGTTTTATAAGATACAGTACATTTTAACCTCACTCTTAGTACCCACACAAATACACCTACTCTATACTCACAAAGACATGCACATATAAGATATGGTATAATAGCAGTCCTTAAGTGGACTAAGCCCCAGGCACTTCTTCTTGATGTGTCTAATGGGATATGTTGACTGACAGCCAGACTTTGACCCTTTGACCAAACGTAACATGGTGTGTGTACCTTGGGACACGTATGAAGCGTTTGAAGTGAACCTGACCAAGTCCCAATCACCACTAAAGATTTTGGCAGCTTACGGGTTTGGGGTCAGGGTCAAGGTTGAGTTCACAGGAAATGTATGTTTTCACCATGTTGTATTTACATTATTAATGTTCTTTATGGCCACAAGGGCATACATGTACACTGGAAAGACACACACAGGTGCTATTAACATTTAATTATTCATCAAGGATGTTGTCAAGCCTACTTAAATATTATTCAGCATTTGAAAAAATACTGAAGGATTGTGCTGTGTTTTCTTCTTCTTGAAGGGTGGCCACAGCAGGTCATCGGCCTCCATGTCACTCTGTCCCTAGCATCCTCTTCTTTCACACCAACCCTCCGATCTTTCACTACATCCATAAACCTCTGAATTCTTCCTCTTTTCCTTCTGAATGGCAGTTCTATCTTTAGATTTTCGACCCCTCTCTCTTCCTCTCTCTTTTCAATATGTCTGCTCTTACATCTTTACTTTTCCACCTGTCTCCCTTTCATTCACACACATGTATTCTGACTTTCATTCACATATCTTCTTCATTACTCAGGAACCTTCTCTCTCTTCAAGATTGTCTTGAACAATCTTGTTAAAAATTCCACTGTCCTCTCTCTAACTATCCTCTGTCCTCATCTCTCGCTCTCTTTCATTTTATGCATTCATCAGCCCCTAGTCCTTTTCTCCATCTTTACTCCCCAGCCTCACATACAATTTACTGTAAGCTGTTTCCTTTGTCTTTGCCACCGTAGCTGTATGCCTAGTCTCCCAGAAACTTCCTGACTATCCCCTTTTTTCTTTGCTTGGCTGAATGGGAGGATTGCCATTCCTCTGGGCAGCCTGTTTCCCAGGTCAGCTGGATATGTTACAGCTGATAGCACCACTATGATGACGGACGAGGCCACAAGCCAGTAGCCTTCCCCTTTCTCTCCCTCACCACACTCCCTACTCCACAAACCACATTCTCCCCCTTGAACACCCCTCTTTGTGGTGACATCACCAACACGCTGGTTGACAGCATCTGCTAATGGCACTCACCACTAATGGAGCCCATGAGTATTCATCTAAAAAGATTGTAGGTCCATCATACAGAAATACTTTGGTAGATAAAACATTGTACCACTTGTATCCAAGTGTTAATTTGGTCATGAACTGAAGAGCAATTTGTTAACACCATCTGTCTGTCATCACATTTATTGTAGAACTAATTCTTCATCTAGTTTTTTTTTTTTGCCAATTTAAAAAAAAAAACTTTTTTAATCTATGGGAATCAATCCCGGGTTATAAAGAGAATAAATTTACATAATTAAAAATACACACATATCCTCGTGAATTCTTAAAATATTTTTTGATCTTTGAATTTAGTTAAAAAAAAGACTGTAAATGATTAAGGTGATGTCCCCACAGCAGAGAGTGAAATAGCTCCTGTCAGCAAGGTTTAAATAAATCTGCCCAAATACTTCTAATTTATTTTCCCAAACCACGCGGAGCCGCACTATAAGGCCCCTGCTCTAAGGGGTGTCCATCCACACAAATGCCAAAAACAGAGGTTTCTTAGCAGTTTGCTGCTCCAAGGTGATCAGTGTTACTTGCTTCAGCAGTAAGTGGTTTTAATAATGTGCCTACTCAATCCATATAAAGCATTAAACAGACGCAAGCACACGGATCACATGTCCTGAAACAGTGGACATAATAGACCCTGTTTATAATTTTGGTTTAAAAACGGATAAAGATAAACTCTGCCTGTCCTGACAGAGAATGCTTCAAGTATTAAGTGTTACATGGAAAAATGTGAACTTTTTATCATCTGTTGGCACATTTCCCCACCCTTCTTGATTTTCCTAAAACAAGATGCTAAACTTGTTCACATGCAACATAACCTACAGGGCTCACATTCTGCTCATACTTTGTGAGCGGATGATACTGCTGTCTTGGGAGTTACGAGATGCTGTAATTCCAAGACCATGGAATGCAGTTCTCTTGGTAGGGCGGGACATCAAACTCTGACGTCTCTGGCTCATCTGTCAGAGAGTGTCGCTGGGTGTCAAACACGCAGAGATCATATTATCATAACTGTGTTGACTTCCAGTGGGTTATTAAATTGTGGTAACTTGCTTGTTAAGTCTGATGTTAGCATGGCACTGCTGTCTTCTTTCAGAGAGATGGAGCTGTGGGAGTCAGAGGATGAGCCCCAGGGGACGGGAACATGTGATGGCAAGGGGAACAGGCACTGTCAATAATAAGATTTATTATCCATCGGTTAGTTCCAGGGAGGGGGCAGAAGGAGACTGCTGTTCTCTGGAATTAGCCGTCAGGTATGGAGAGGCAGACTGCTGGGTGATCCCTAAGAGGATGCAGGATTGGAGGTTCAGAGTGGTGCACTGTCGGGATGCTGAGCTTAGGATAGAGTGTAAAAAAGAGCATGGAAGACAAGTTTTCTTAAAGTCTAGTCTATGATACGGGGCTCAGTCATCTTAAGGATAGAACTTGAGCTCAACACTTTCAGATCCACTTAAGTGATCTGTCTCTTCATGTTGATGAAGTGGGATCTAAAATGAAAAAAGTGAATTTGTCTGCTGGACTGTTATAATCAGAGGGACGAAGTGAAGGGAAAAAAACCTTGATTTCTGGTTTGAGGTGTTGGTTCACTCAAATTTTCAAATTTTAATGCCGTAGATATGCAAATTGTTATGGGTCTATTTAAGATTTATCCCGTTTCTCTCATGACTGCGTTGCAACAACGAGCCAAATGCCCAAAGAGCAAGAAACACAAAACACCTAAGCAAGAGCTTTTAAAATTAAAAGTAAGTCTGTTTAGCAAGGTTTGGTGTTATTCTAATATTGAATACTAGCCCTCCTCTCTGATGGCTGCTTTTACTCTTAGTTTTTTCAATATGGTATATAGTTCAACTACGAGCATTTCAATTATCCGTTTTGGGATGTGTCTAAATGAGTTATCAGTGTTGTCAAAGGGTCGTAAAATACCTTAATGTCTGAAATGCACAAAACCACATTTAAACTTATTAACATATTTAGCGACAATAAATGACTGAATTTCACCTGAACAACTGAATTGATTGCAAATTCAGTGTAATGGTCTAAAAACCATAACTAAAGCTGCTTGAAAACCACAGACTTTGTGATACCGTTTGCTTGGTTGCTTTAACTGATTGACAGAAAATAAATAAATACAGTAATTGGTCATGTCATGCCTGATGCTCGGTCTACTTAATAGGGATAGAAGTAGCATTGTTATTATACTAGGTAGACATATACTGTCATTAAACAAACTTTCACCTCTGTACTGGGCCAGAAGCACTAAACAAGAGTATCCTAAGGGACAAGTGGAAAACTATGTTATATAGTTAATGTGGCTCTGACTAGAAGGCAAACCACGTGCAAAAGGAGCGATGAGTGCAGCGTGAGGTGACGAGAGTAGATTATCTGTAGATTCACAGCAGCGAGTCAGTGAGAGATGGATGGATGGATACGAGCTGCGTGCGTCTGCAAATGGTGGCTTCACAGTGTAGGGCGCCACTTGCAAGGCAGGCCACTGTCAGAGGTCTATTAAGGGAAGATGGAGACCCCAGGTGTATGTATGTGAGTAAGTGTGTGTTTGTGTGTGCGTGTATGTGTTCACATGCTCATTGGTCATGGTCCTATAGTGGAAGATTGAAACCCCATTGCTCCAAGAGCCACTCAACCAACACAACCTGCAGTGGTTTACAATCAGAGCAACACCGTCCATCCATCCCTGCTGACATGCACACAAACGAAAACACCAACAGCACAACTCACTATAGATGTCATTAAACAACAGCAGGAGTGGAACAGCTGTGCGACAGCATCTTGGACACGGTTGATGTCATGATGTTTGCAATGAGTGCTTAGAGACACATTGAGGTGTTAGTTGGGAGGGAAGGTAGGTGAAAGTGGGTGTATGAGGTTGCAGGGTGGGAATCGTGGCAGCACCTTTGACAAGCCCTATTTGTCATCTCCCAGGATGCCCAAATAGCTCAGACTGGAGTACAGATGGATTGTGGGAGAAAAAGTGACTAGAAGCCAGGCAACTAATCCTGTACAAATGACTACCCCCACCCATATTCCCCCTCTAGGGCTACCTTTTGTACTGTCTTATTTTTAAGCTAGGTCTTTCTCGCTCTCGCTCTCTCTTATTTTAAATTGACTTAATTTATTTCAGTTTTGTCATGATATTTTAGTTTTTTGACATGACAAAAGTAAATTTAATTCCTGTTTACAACAGGGCAATCACTAATCAGAATGGATCTCTGAGAAGTAACTACACACACAGAAATGATTGGTCTGTGTTGTTTAATTATTGAACATCTTGAATCATTTAATAAAAAAATATATGTATTATGGTCGAAAACCTGTTAAAAGAATATTTTTATTGCATTGCTAACAGTATAATAATACCCATAACACTTTATATTGAAAGACTAAAGACCCTACAATATTGGAGAGAAAAAAAGCCTATGAGCAACCACTTGGTGACAGTGGGAAGGAAAAACTCCCTGTTGACAGGAAGAAAGCCCCAGGAGAGCAATGTTCACACTGGGGCAGCTATCTGCTGCAACTGATTGGGAGTGAAAAGCGAAAAGAGGAGAGACAGCAAAGGGAGATGAGACAAAATACAGACTATATTAGAGACATAGTTTAATAATTACTGATACTGGTTTAAGACGGTGAAAAAAAATCACACCCAGTACATCAGGGGAAGCCGCCAGCAGCCATCCGTAACTAGCCCATAAGCATTACCAAAAAGGAAAGATTTAAGTCTGAGCTTTAAAGTAAGATCGTGCTCCATTCCCCAACATCCGTCCGTGACCTCGTCAAAGTCCTTGATCCGAGGTACATAAGCACTTCAGTAAAGTCAAGTTGCCTTGCTTATATGACGCATGCCGGGCCAAAGTAGAGATGGATGTTTGCAGTGTCGTGCATTATGCCTTGATGACTGACTTATGGACGAGCAGAGATACGCCCTACATGAGCGCAACCATCCATTTCATTAACAAAGACTGCACCCTCTATTGTCGCTGTTTACAGACTGCGTACTTTCCAGATGACCACAGGTCAGGTGGTATATCGTGATATATATCGTTATCGTGATATAAAATAATTCATATCGTGATAAATCTTTTTTCCATTGCAGTCAGCTGGCACAGAGTGGGTAATGAAATATTTTTCCCACTGAAAACCCTGCATCCAGTTGAACAGAATCACCTTTTTTTTTTTTTTTATTCTTTACATGTATTATTGATACAATTTGATTGTTGATACAGTGTGAAAGCCTTTTTTCTTTTCTTTTTAACACACCAGTCATGTCCTGTTGCACCCTCTAGCAAGGAAAGGGATGGTGAAAAAATGCTACCTTTTAAAAAATAAATAAATAACAAACTTAAACTGCTTGGTGTACTAATGTAGGGTGTGTGCTTGTGTCTATGATCGTGTTGTAAACCTGTTGTCAGTATTTCAGCCCCCTGCCTCCCCCCTTCCTGTGATTTGTTGAACAGTAAATGTGTGTCTGAGATAAATTCTCCAGCTGATCCAGAGCTGCATCATGGCTGACAAATGAAACCAGCATCTCCGAACAGGACGAAGAATGAGGGGGAGGTGTGGCGAGAGGGAGAGAGGGAAGGTTGAATGAGTAGAAGTGGAAATGGAATCATTTCATTATTCTTCACCACAGACCTTGTGACAGTCACGGTTTGTTATTGGGCGCTAATTAAAACAGCAACAATCCTAACAACTGGCAGTTAAAGACTTGTAAAAGAGGTGATGGGAAATGAGTTCTGCACTGAGTGCATAAACTCGTTCCTAATTCCCCCCTCTAACACCTCTCTTCACTCTTTTCTTTACTCATTAGGAAGACTGAGTGCTGTCGCTGACCACTGCATTGAATGATTGGTAGAAGGGGGAAGAGAGTGCAGATAATGACTTCTTTTTTCTTTAATAGTTTGATTGAATACACTGAGCAACTGACTCATGTTGCATTAAACCTTTTTTTTTTCTTGTCTGTGGTAGTGGGAGATTGTTGCTTTTTCTTCAAATATCATTAACATTAGCACCATTAAATCCATGCTTGCTGTCAAATTACTTGACATAATTTGTGAAGAAGAAACAGATTAAAAAAACATTAAAGTTAGAAAATCCTCATTTTCTACAGGCAGTCATGGCTGCACTCAGTGATTAAAACGTAAAGAAAATGGGTGTAGGTAACTGAGTTTTACCAGTTTGACTGAGTTTTATTTATGACCACATGTGGTCATAAATAAAAGTGACTAAAGTGTTTTTGTAGCCTGATAGATGATGGGCTCAAAGAACTTTTGATGAAGGTCAAACAAAGTTTCTTCATGCTGCTTATTGCTATCACAGTGATTTTGGTCAGTATTTAAGCCACTGTCATCCAACCAGTTTGAACACTGAATTTCAAAAAAACTTATTTTGAAAAGTAGATTTCACATGAATGCTAAAATTGAATTCAGCAACAAAAGCCAGGTTCAATCTATTTTTCTTCTCAAATCAAATCAAATCAAGATTTATTTCTATAGCACATTTTAAAAACAACATCAGTGTTGTCGAAAGTGCTTCATAATTATCCAAAAAGAGAATGAAAGGTTAAGAACAAAGCATTAACAAGCAAAACAGATCAACAAATAACACAGTGACAAACATAAAAAGCAAGCCAGATTATAGCCAAACTTGTTTGAATTCACTCTTCTGAATAAAAACAATTGCATAACATATAAATACATAAAGCCACTTTTAGCTGTTCCCAGTTACAAGGGGATACCACAAAGGGTAGCTCTGCATGTCTGAACTGGCAGACTTTTATCCCTTCCTGACGTATTGCCAAAGGGGGATCTGTGTCTCTTGCTAGAATTGAACCAGTGTGATTTGATTAGATTAACTCTATTACAGAGTGATTCAGGTCTATATTCAGTGTAGCTAATTGTACTGAATGAACAGATTTTTCCATCAGTGGATTACTTTTTCTTTTTTCTTCCCTTGCATATTCCAGGACGACAATGACAGAATTTATTGTGAAAGAATGGTTCAGGGACCATAAAACATCATTTTCACTCAATCCTTGGCCACAATTGACTCCAGACTTCAACGGCATTGAGAATCTTTGAGATATGCTGCAGAAGACATTATGCAGCAGTCCAACTCTCTCATCATGAATACCAGATCTCGGGGTGGTGGTGGGGGGTAGGGTTAGAGTTAGACTGCAGACTGTGATGAGACCATTGACAATGCTGACTGGTTGAAAAGTTGGCTTGAAAAGGAATGTGAACACCAGCACGTTGACCACGTCAAAGACTCACTCGTAATGTACAGACGAGTAACCCAAACAGTGGTTTTAGTCTGCAGGTGGCATTATTTTAACACAGCTTCAGGCTTCTGCAAAGAAGTTCTTTATGTTGTATTTTCTCTCTTCTCAGTGGCAGAGGCTAAAATGAAGAACCAACTACAGCACAACCATGAATTAGAATACACTACTACATTTTTGACACTAACCCCTGCTGTTATTATTCATTATTGGGTTTTCATAATAAAAGGAAAGTAAAAAGTAAGTCGTTTTTCAGAAAAATACATTTTATAGAATAGAATAGAATAGAATAGAATTCAACTTTATTGTCATTGCACATGCACAGGTACAGTGCAACGAAATGCAGTTTGCATCCATCCAGAAGTGCTTTAGTGATATAGATATATTACAATATATATTAGCAATAATATAGATATATGAGTATATTACAGAAATGGGTCTATTATGGTATGTTATAATGTACACGGTATGAAGTATGTTGTGAATATTCTATAACTATAAGTATGTACAGGCTGTAGTGAGTACAAGCTATGTACAGGCTATGAACAGGATATAAATATGAAAAACTATACAGAATATGAAATAAATAACTTTATCTGACATATTAGTAACGACTGCCAGTAACTACAGAATACAGAAGTGTGATCAACAAAAAAAAACCTTTTAGAGGTATTCACAATGTCTTTGCAATTTACCTTCAGTGCACAGGCCTTTGTAGTGGCTGATGTTGATGTGAACAGGGACTCCAGCGATCCTCAATGCAAATTCTGTTCTCTGTGCGTCAGCCAGCTTAGGCCATCATAAAATAACTTGACGGATAAACAGTCAAATAAATAAATAAATAACAACACTAGAGCCCCCCAACCCCCTTTCCGATCTCACTGCTCTTATGCCTCTTCTCTGATGGATTTGTAAAATGATATAACGAATGAGACTTAAAGTGAGAAGGAAGGAGGGAGGCTGGGTAGGAGAAATGATGGCAGCGAGGAAGGCGACAGAGCATATGATTTATTAGACTCATAAAAATTCTGCCTTTGTTATTCCCTCTCATTTTTATATGTGAAGCTTATTAAAGAGCACACCTGCCAGAGTTCTCAGACAAACTTATGTGTGTGTATGCACACATTATGCATTCAGAATGATGTCAATGTGCATTTGTTCACACTCACTACCTGGATGCTTAACTCTGGCTTCTGTTTCTTAATCATCCCTGCCCATAGATGCCAACTCTTCCTCCCATCGTAACCCCGCCTCCCAAAGGGTGTTCAGGACACGCTACAAGATGGTGACCCATCTGGGCTCCAGTGCCATGCAGACCCGCTATTACAACCCAGCCCTTTCCTGGCGTGCCAAGAGGCTCCAGTCTGCCAGGTAATCCACGTTATCAGATACTTCCTCAGGTCTGGCTTTAATGTGATTCAATCTCTAATATCTTTCAGTGCAGAGTGAATCCCTGTCTTTTATGTTACAGTCATGTGTAGCATGAGTGGTAGGGGTCGAAAATTTATGGTGTTCATTTTTACACAGTAGATAACCCAGAGAATAAACCATTTACAATAGTGTGCTCCTCACATTAATTTATACCAGCAGGGAACACATCAAATCCAAGACGGATACAGAGAGAGAGAGGGAGCTGGGTGGTTGGGTGTTTTTATTTATTTATTTATTTTTTTAATGTCATTGCAGCCCTCATCTCTCACTTTTTCTTTATCTTCATTCATCAATCTTTCATCTTTGTCTTAGTACTTCTGAGTTCACAGTGAATGCATGTTAATTGGACTCACTGGTTTTATCATTCATCTTTTTTTGTCCATCAAAATTGTCATTAAAAATGCAAACTGTTTCATTTCCAGAGTCACAAAGAGATCTCTTTATTGGTGTTTTCAAATAGATTCATTGTATACCACATTTGAAAAGTTGGAGCCAGAAAGCTATGTCAGTTAATCAGCTAGTCATTGCAGCACCCATATTTTAAGCCCTCTAACAAAGAGAATGGAGGTTGTTTTGTGTCTTTTTGATATGGTGCTAAGAGGAGGTCAAACTCCTCTTTATGTGATGTGATATCCAAGGTTTTGTCACTGAGAAAAATTCACTCTTGAATAATCTTTTCATAACCGAGACTTGTAAGCTTAGCTTAAACACTGAAATCCCTGAAAACATGGTTGTTCCAAGGTTTTCCACAATTATGTTGTTGCCTTGGTTCCCAGGGCGATGGTGGTTGGGTGAGGTTGTGTATTTTATTCTAAATGCGACTGGGATTTACAAAATTAACATGTTATGTTAAAGAACAAGTGAAACTAGCAGTTCAGAAAAAAATCAAGAAACATTTTCTCATAGACTTCTTCACAGTCAGACCTCGTTTTAAAATTAGTGGGTTCCCCCCTGCTGGCCAGTTTCAAGAATGCATGTTTAAGACGCCTAACACTAAGATCTAAAGAATAAAGAATGTGATATATTTTTTTTTATGTGTGTAAGATTATGTCCTATGTTTTTTGTTTGCCAAGACTTGGAAGAACAGTTTAAATATAAACCATAATTCAATTCTCTGGTTTCCTAAGAGTTAGATTAGGGGTGGTTTGAAACCGAGATGACATATCTGCTTCATTTCTTTGTTGCAGTATATGAGATTAACTTGTTTTGTACACATAGAAAGAATAAAGGTTTGGCCCATGCAAAAAGTTTCAGTTTAACATAACAAAGTTTAGAAAGAATCAAGTTCAACTTTATGCCTCTGAATTACATAGTGTGTCACAGACCTTAGTGAACAGATTTCATGCTGCTCTGTAGTGCTAGAAAGGAGTTCGATATGTCTACAGCTGTCACTGTTGGTAAGTTCAACAGTGCTGTCTTTGTCATTTAGATTGTGCGATCTTGTAATTTGTTCGCGTAGCCACTTGTAATGAAATAATTTTGTGTATTTGTTTTGTGTGTTGATGATGAGCAGAGTTAATTTGTGCAATCCAGATTTGGTGAAACAGAAGACCCTGGACTGTGGCTGGACTCAGCGTCTGGTGACTTATTACTATTCATTTAGCTGCTGCAGTAAATATTGATTCATCAAGGGATTTTCAATTTGAGCCCCCTGACATCCTGTGAAATATCACCACATGTGTAGAAGTGAGGAAAGAGATAGGGAGGGAGGGGGACCCATTGGGTCCCCAGGGAGACTCGTACCCCCACCCCACCCTCATACCTGCTCCTTTTTTATGCTTTATCTATCTGTTTAACTCCAAAGACCACCACCACTTTTATCAATTTGAAGCTATTGAGTGCAGCATGAGCTCATATTCTTTGCTCTTAACTACTGAGTACTCCTCTTCATCTTTGGCCTATCAGACCCGTTGGTCTCGCTTCATACCTTCTCAACTCTTATCTCTGCCTGCCACAGCTGCATCTTAGAAAACATACCATACATACCGTACCTGACCGCTCAGTAGTCCAGAGGATCCCAATGTGTTCAGATAACCTGTAGAGAAAAGCCATTGATTAGATATTTAAAAGTGATGTGGTACCATTTAATTCATTTTTGACATTCTTGTTAAGACTTAATTCACTGATATGCATATATTAAAAAATATATATATATTTTTTTGTTTTTTAAGAAAAAAATCTAAACACATTTTCCCCTAAAGTTCTGTCTGCATTCAACAAAAATGATTTCAAGGACTGAACATAAAGCTTGCCTAAATAGCACGCACTTGTAGGCGCATTTATCTGTGGTTTGGTAAAAGTCATTGAGAAACATTTCTTATCTTGTCCAACAAAAATAAAATAAAGGTGAACTTTGTGTATCATATATGTTGAGAGTCAAAGTGTCACTGAGTTCCAGGCCGAGATTTGTGAGCAATGTTTTGGTTGCCTTAATTAAAAGCACGGGGATGTCCTGGATACTATTATTGTTCCCACTGGCCTCTGTTCCAATCACCCATCCTAGCATTGACTTGTTTAAACTTTTGAAAATTGTTCTTGGTGACACATTTTAGAATGGGTACTAAGAGTGTTAAAGCTGAAACATGCACCTGCAACACTGAGAATATTCTGCTTCATGGGCATCTTGCATCCCCTAAGGATTTTTTGAGGCTGATGATGGTGCCTCTATTGAGAAGGGGGGGGGGTTGCTTAAGGAGTTTAATTTAACTACTTTTACTTAGTTTTTGGTTTTAAAAAACAGTTTATCTGTAAATATGTGACTGGTAAAACTGATTTTATTTTTTTAAACTTGTCCTTCTCGTCCATTTAGTTGCACAGATGTCTTGCTCCCAGGCCCACAGGAAGTGAGGTTGCCTCTGCCCAACATACCGTTCTCTCTCCTAGTTTTAGCCATAACAGGCATGGTGTGTGATTTAGAGCTGGGTGACAGTTTGAAGGGGCGGGGGAATCGCCTGCAGTATTTCAGGCTCCACCACCAGAAAATAGATATAATCTCAACATTAACTCCATTAATAGTATCAGGAGTTGAATTAAGAAAGCTGTAAAGCATGCACTCTGGAGGATAAATTACAGCCCAACCCTCCTTTCATCTCCCTTGCTATTTTTCTCCCCGCGAACCACTCTTTAATTTTCTGTCCCCCTATGTTTGCTCTGTTGCTGTTCTTTCTTGTGTTTTATGTCTTTCTGTTTGATAAAATTTCATGTCAGTCTTGCAAATGCCTCCATCTTTCTCTTCTTTATTTCTGGCATAAATGTTAAGGCCCTCATGCATATACATACATACATACATACTTATGTGTATATATATATATGTATATATATATATATATATATATATATATATATATATATATATATATGTGCACACACACATCTGGTCCAGCGCTCATCTCCTTTAGTGCTTCAGTATTGATCAGTACAGGATGTAAGAGACTGGGCAATAAAGTGAAGCAGCGCTCCCTCTTCTTCACTTCTCTCTTCTTTTCCTGCATTCACCACCCCATTCATTCCGCTTTATACCGCAATTCATTCCTTTGCTCATTACTTATCACATTAGTCATCCACCTCCCACCATACAGTTGTGTGTTAAGATTCTCTTCTGCTGCTTTTTAATGCTGAGTTCTCAATAAATATGTTTTATTGTTACTTTCTACACTACAGTCAGTTCCCCTTACGTTGGATTTGAAAGGATCCTGATGCGTAACTCGGCTACTTTGGTTTCCTTTAAAAGTGTGAAGAAGCAATGCTCTCGGTTAGAATTAGCCAGACAACTGTTTTTGCTGTGCTCTGTTTCAAGGGTAACTGTTTCCCAATATGAGCTTACTAATGCTGGGGTTGCAGACAAATAAGACAAGGGCAGCATTATTCTGAGCAGTTGCGCGACCCTCCAAATTCTTCCTTGTCACTAAAACAAAAGTCGGATCATTCATCAACGGCACCGGTAGTGCTGAATCGCGCTCTCCTTTATCTGTGCATTGCATGGTCAGAGCACCGCACATACACACACCTGCATACACATATACAGAGTCAGACATACTGGATGGTCTCAAGAGAGTTTCTTTGTAGCCTTGCCCTGTCCTCTAGTTCTCTTGTTTTTTCACACCATATTTTTTACAGGTTTTTTTTGATGAGTTTAAGATCTTTTACTGTCTGTGACCTCCAATCTTTATTTTATGCTTTCTAGCACACTTAAAAGTGTAAAGATTACATAAACTGTGCTTCAGGGCTGAACAAATTTGTTAATTTGTAGAACTTCAATCTAAAAGTAAATTTAATTGTCCTATAAATTAATCAAGCAAAAACGCCTCCCCATTCTCTTTGAGCTCCTCTTATGTCTGTGTAATTTTAATTTGTTTGTGGTTTTGACTGTTATTGTTCTGCTAGTTATAAGATATTTAAAGAAAATTTTATTTTCAGTTGGTTTGAGAAATTGATAATCACATTTTTACGCACCCCGGAAAATGATATTTTGAGATTTTAGCAGTTCTGTGCAGAGAGAGAGATGAAAAAGAAATGTAAACTCAAACCACAGTTTGAAATCATTTTTACTAATCACAAAAAAAACTTGTTGGTATTGCAGGCAGGAAAAAAACTGCAAAGTACAGATTTTTATCTCTATCTAAGCTCTCCCACTAACAAAGGGGCGCTGCTGCTGACACATGGTGAAGTGAACAAAGACCGGCATGGATTATTTCATTGTCACAGTATCTGAGCCGCCTTGTAAGCTGTCATCGGATCTGTGAGCTGCATCAATTGGCTGTATAAGTGCATTGTACAGATGGAGATAGCTGCTAATTATTATGAAGGAAGGACCAATAGAAACAATTTCACTCACCAAAACTGAAGCATAACTTCTTTTTATCGCCTTACCATAGCAAGTCATATTATTTGTCAGAATATGTCATTAAAATGCTCCAAGAAGCACCAACAGCACAAACACAAATTACCAGAGGTGAGACCTAGCAGGCCCTGTGCTGGACCGGCAACATCCCCAGTGACAGCCCTGTGACAAAGCCTTGAGAGCCTCAAGTGGCCATTTAAAGAACTGCAGTTAAATGCTGGCTTCATTTTTTGTGTTCTCTGGAACTTACTATTATGTTATTTGTGTATAAACAAGCCATGTGTGAACCAGTGTGACTCATTATGTGCACTTCCGTGTGTGCATGCAGTTCAGAGCTGCTCTCATTTTGTCTAAGAAAAGACGTTCTTTTGAGATGTTTTGTCTTGGTGTTGCCAGACGGTTTACCATCCCAGTCTTCAGCTTTGAGAATGGACTACATTACCCCCAAGTGTCCTTAAAGATGAATTATAAAACCCACACAAGATTACGCTCATCAAAAATGAATCTGTTACATCACAGTGCTGCCTACTTAAAAGTAACTCATTAGTTAATATTTTCATCACAAGAAAATGGTATTGCTTTTTCAGAACTTCAGCACCAGCAACATTTTCCTCCTCCAATGTTGTAGATTAATTGAATCTTTTTAAATGGACTCCTGTGAAAAAACTATTCAAATTCAAAAAGCACTTTATTACAGTAGCAACTATTCTATATGCGTAGTAGGGCTGCCACGATTAGTCGACTAGTCACGATTACGTCGACTATCAAAATCGTCGACGACTGATTTAATAGTCGACGTGTCGTTTGAAGCTTTGTAAGATCGCAAAAGACGCAGGAATAATAGCAGGATTTAAGAGTGTAATAACGGACTGAAACAGAAGATGGCAGCACAGCATGTACAAGGATGCCAGCTGCCGTTAAACCCCGAAGAAGAAGAAGCAGCTGTGTCCCAGAATTCATAGCGCGGCCCAGCTTAGTTTCCAACAATGGCGGTAGCTAGTTAGTTTTAATATTACTCTTATTATTCTTTCTGGGTCACAAAATAAACGTTTAACATATTTTCAGGCGAGAATGTAGCTGTGTAAACCTCAAATATCGGCTCAGTTTATCAGGACACCACATATTTTCAAAAGCGCTCCGACGTTTTCGGAGACGTCTGTTACCCACTAGCTCGATAGCTAGCCGGGGGCTAGGTCACTAGCGCCGTGAGAACACCGGACTCCCGGCAAATTGTTTTCAAACCCACCGCCATCTTTCGCGACTCAGGTTAAATATATATGAGTCACTTAGATAAATTAAAAATGTTGTTGTTTGGCTTTTTTTTTTTTTTTTTTTTTTTTTAGTATTTTATTTGTTCCTGAGTAAATCGGTTTGGCTGAGATTAAAGTTATAGCTTTTACACAGCTGAATAAATGTCAAGCAGACAGCTGATCATCAGAAGCGTGAGATGCTGGAGAATATACTCCGGTGTCCTGTTATATTTTAGATAGCAAGGAGTTTATTAAACTTTACCGAAACAATCTGCAAATTTCATTAAAATTTAATAAACTATCATCTTGTCTTTATTTTTAGTTAGCACCTTAAAAGCTTAAAGCTGTAAGCTAATGATAGTTATATAAGAGCAGATGCTGCTGGTGCAATAAGCTGTAGTTTTACGTCCAGTGGATGATGATCTGATTAGTCGACTAATCGCATAAATAATCGGTGACTAGTCGACTATCAAAATAATCGTTTGTGGCAGCCCTAATGCGTAGCCTGACTGCTTTCATAGGAATTAAAAGAAAGAAGAAAAAAAAGAGGATAAATAGCAGCCATATGCTGTGTTATCAAAGGCGGCATGTGTGTTAAGTATCAGTAAATATGGCACCTTTATCTAAAAAGGAAAGAGTTTTTGTAGTTTTCTCATATAGAATATTCAGGTGTGTGTGTTAACACAATGACACAATATTCCCAGGAGTGGACATCCCAGTGTCTTCACCCCAACTTCAGACCAAGCAGTGCTGAAATAAATTGCAGAAAAACCCAGTATCTAAATCTCTGACTCAGTTAGCACGTTAAGAGTTAAAGTTCATAACTGTTTATAACAATTAGAACAAGACTGAATATGTATGGCTTGTTTGGAAGTGTTTCTAGAACACAACCTCTTCCTTCTAAAGACAACATGGAAGCAGGGCTTAGCTTTGCAGAGTTGCATCCATCTTCCTCCTCTCACCCCTACCCGAGCCTGGCTGAGTTCTGCCATAGGTCTCTTCCTGTTAAAAAGGAGTTTTTACTTCCCACTGTCCACAAGTGCTTGCTCAGTGGGAGTCATCTGATTGTTGGGGTTCCCTCTTTATTACAATTTATAGACATGACTGTTATTATAATGAACATAAGGATTGAACAAAGCTTGAACAGATCTTAGTTTGCAAGATTAGAGGTGTGTACATCAAACAGTTATAATTTTTGTGCCAAAGGGAAGAACTGCTCTGTGATGGGGACGGCACACATGAAAGTAGTCATGCACAGACATGTGAAATCACTGGGACGATTGCTCTGACACTTAGACTTGTATGAACATATGAACCCGGTGAGAGAATATCCTAACGTCACCCCTTGACTGCAGCCCTGTGTCAGGGTTAACTGCCGTCTGTGTTAACTGTTCATGTCATATCCCCATTAACCTCCATTGTGGCTCCCTAGGCCACCCAGTCCTTGTTTAAGCCTCCCTGGGTGGCAGTCAGTGCTCCAACATTAGCCTCCATTACAGCTCCCCTGGCTGCAGTTGCCCTGTGTAGGGCGTCCACTGATCTTGTATCAGTGAAACTGAGTGTCTGTGCTGCTGAGTTATGGCACACAGTCTAATAGAGCGTGCATGTGAACACAGCTGATGGCTGATATTATTTGCAGCAGTGCAGCAGCTCTGCACGTGTTAAGCATCCATGTCAGTTGTTTTGTGCGCGCCATGCGTTTGGGGTAACCCTCTCTCTCTTTTCTGTAATGGGAGGCATGAACTCTCGCTCTAAACCCATTTCCAGCCCATCTGAAATACGGCAGCAAATTACCTCCAGCGGCGCCCTACACACTAGCCCAATCCGCCCCAAATAGAAGTGACAGGACAGCGCAATTTATCGCCATAACCCCTGCACCGCCCCACCACCACCCAGAAGCTCCACACACACTGTGGACTCGCACGTACAGATGCCGCACACATACACAGGCCAACCGAGGGACTCCTGAATCTTGAACCTGTGTGCAGAGGCCTGCGATTTTGTGTACTATACATACCATAGTAGGAATGTGTTGTAATTCTGTGTGTGTGTGTGTGTGTGTGTGTGTGTGTGTGTGTGTGTGTGTGTGTGTGTGTGTGTGTGTGTGTGTGTGTGTGTGTGTGTGTGTGTGTGTGATCTCTACACTCAAGTGTAGGGGCCAACCGTGCTGCTCTGGCCCCCTGCCCTGCCTATTATCTCATTGATTTCCTTCTCTCCTCTTTTCAATTCTCTCCATTTCCACACTACCGTCCTTTCCATTAGAGGAGCAATTTAACAGAGTGCTGTGACATGAGAGAGAGAGAGCGAGAGAGAGAGAGAGAGGGGACTACAGGATGGGAAACATAAAGTGAAGAGAGGGGTTATACTGAGAGAGCTGGGGAGAAAGGATGGGTAAAAGAAAGAGGGTGAGCGGAAAGTCTTCTAGCAGATGGTTTTCGCTCAAAGCAATGCATGAATGAAAATTTTACAGTGTATTAACTGGGCTGAGTGGATAATTCCAAGTAGCAATAAACCAGAATTGGGAGTAATTTGATTTCCTCAAATGTTTCCTTATACCATCTATTCTTCTTTTATTTGAATCCCTCTTTCTCTAAGGAGTTTCCTTCAGAGCCGTCTTCGAGCTCCCCACGACAGACACCCGTCATCCACCCAGCAGTGGAGAGGAAGCAGCATGTGTTGGATTCGTGGGTCCTTATACCGTGTGTCAGCCAATAAGCTGTCCCGCACCGTAGCAGCGAACATGTCCATCAATCGAACAGGTATATGTGTTGTGTGTTCAACAACTTCTGAAGTTCAAAGAGGACTAACAATTCACACAACCACCGTGGAAATTTATAATGTGCCTGAATGAGCCTGCCTCAGTGTTTTCCTCTCACAAGCAGATGTCAAATACATTTTCCTAATTAAAATATATTTAAAAGAGACTTAATTTCCACCATTGTAATCTGAGTATAACAAGGGCACAAATGTGACCGCTTGCTTCACATTGTATTTAAATTACCAAAAAATGGCTGGGCCAGTATTAGGCACTATGTTCACATTTTCCCCTCAGTTCTTCCTATGCTGAATGACACTGTTGTCTTTTTTTTTTGATTGGTTGCCACTTGCAAAGAAGGTTATAAGGTTATAACAGGAGGTGGGTAAAGCTACTGTTGTTTTGAGAGTGGTCCTCTCCTCAGCCACTTCTCCTACAGAGACATGGAGGCACGCCCACCCAACCCAAGATATAATCTCCTCAGCATATTCTGCGTCTTTCCTCGGGTTCTCTACCAGTTGGACATCCTAAAATGCTTCACGTAGGGGGTGTCTAGGAGGTCTTTCAGTGTGAAGGAGTCCCTCCCAAAGAACCAAGCTCTTCCCCTGTTTTCTATGACGGAACCCAGACACCCTTCAGTGTCTGGGGAATGCTCATTTTGTCTGCCTATCTCATTCTTTCAGTCACCGTCTAGAAGATGTGGCCATAGGTGAGGGTAGGAACATAGATTGGCCGGTAAATAAACCGCTTTGTTTCCACACTCAACTCTTCTTGCCTCTCCTCTTCATTTGTTTTCTAGCTGCAGAAAATTTAGTTCTTAAAGTACAACACTTCTCACTGCTATATTCATGGTTTGGACATATTTCAGTTGACATAAAATTATACAGATTAGATACCCTGCATTTAAGACATTTAGTCCAAGAACATGGCAGTAAGTGTACAGAGAGTGTATATTCACATTTGTGGCTGTAGCACCGTTCACATATCCTCTAACAGACTTAGGGGAACTGGCTGGATTTGCCATCTGAAATAATAAAGTTGTCATCTGTCAGAGAGGTGAGGGGGAGGGCCTGGAGAAGTGAATGGGGGAGATTAAAGCCTGGATCTGCCTCCACTTTCTTCCTGCTTCTCTACCTCTCTTTTACACATTCTGCTGTGACTAAAGCTGCAGGTGAAATTGAGAAGCTCCAATCAGTTCAGCTCGTGACCAGCATCACAACACAAATTCATGCATCTAGAGACACGTCTCGGGTGTCTTCCAAGTAGGAGTTGTGATTTCACATCTTTGTAGCAAGCTTCATATTTGTTCTTGGTACAGAGCCTCCGGACTGTAATCCAGAACACACGCTTGACAAGAGACTTAACAGCCAGAAAAATGCCAAATTTAGAGGTCTGAGTAAGATTAACTGCCGTTTGTAACCACACCCTGCCCATCTCCTTGTCGTCTTATTCATTCCTCATTTTCCTACACTATTTGTGGCGTGCATTGGGTACATAGTGTTTGTAATATTCTCAGACAGAGCTGGATGACGCATTTGGATTTGGCACTAATGCGTCAAACCACCCGAGTATAAATAACCAGTCACATATTTAGTTTTTATTGCTTCTGGCTATGCAAAAGCACATACAGATAGCTTCCTTTCTGTCATATCTATTGTAGATACTTTGAATACTTTAAAATTACTCTAAAATTGTTACATTTAATGCAAGACTTAACATCAGAACAAAGAATTTTATAGAATTATAGTAAACAAAACCAAAAGCTACCCTTAAATCTTCATTTATATATGTGCTGATGTATTTATTACTAGGACGACTAATTGCTTGTAGATGGTAGACATGAAGAGAAATGGATTAGAGACAATCTTGAAGGAAGAATATGTGAATATTGTTGTGGAGGTGAAGCATGTCAGACAAGATCATGAGTTTGAAAGGGTAATGTTGAATGTTGCCACTGCATTGGCACCACAGATTAGATGTCAGTCAGAAGAGAGAAAGGAATTCTAGAGTAAGTTGGATGAAGTGGGAGCGAGTGGTGATTGGAGCAGACTTTAATGGACATAAAGGTTCAGGAAGGAGTTGAAACTGACTCTGGATGGTAGGGAAGACTTACCAGATAGAAAAAGATGGAAATGTGTTAACAAGTGAAGAG